>NC_090828.1:61712182-62015213 GCF_028021215.1 Eschrichtius robustus
GACTATTATTCAGTTCAACATATTTTCTAATTTACCTTTAAGATTTACTAACTCATGTAAATCTTAGACCCATAAGTTATTTAGAAATACATTGCTTAATTTCAAAATATTTGGGAATTTTTCTAGATATCTTATTATTTTATGTTTGGATAAAAAAGCAAGAATAAGCAATACGCTCCTTCTTTAAAATGTAAACACAGAAATATATTTTTTAAAAGATATATCATACACAACACTGCATAAGGCAGCTGGTGAGGTTATATTAATATTAGACAAAGCAGACTTCAAGAAAATGACTATTTCTAGAAATAAGGAGGGGTATTTATTAATGAGTCAATTCATCAAAAATATTAACATTTAATATTGCTATTGTGGTCAGAAAACATACTCTGTATGATTTGAATACTTTGGAATTTATTAAGACTTGTCTTATAGCTCAGTATATGTGGTCTGCCTTGGCAGATGTTTCATGATCACTTGAAAAAATGTGTATTCTGCTGTTATTAGGTATATTGCTCTTTCTATAAATGTCATTCAGGTCAAGTTGATAATGTTCAAAACTTCTATGTCCTTGTTGATTTTTTGATAGTTCATCTCTGAGTGTTGTTCTGTTTATTACTGAGAGAGGGCTATTAAAATCTCCAAGTATTGCTGTGAATTTGTTAATTTTTCCTTTTAAAAAATTCTATTTTTGCTTCATGTATTTTGAAGCTCTGGTATTAGGTACAGGTACATTTAGGATTTTTATGTCTTGATGAATTGGCTCATCATTATTAAATGTAATAGTCTTTTTAAAAGTCTATTTTGTCTATTATACCTCCACTAGATTTTTTCATGCAGTGTTTGCATGGTATCTCTTTTTTTTTTTCTTTTTTTTTCAATGTACTACAGAGCCCAAGAAGACCCAGAAGATATAAAGTAGGATCGCCATTTATATAAGGTTCAAAAATAGGCAAAATTAAACAGTGTTGTTGAGGAATGCATCAGTAGATGGCAAAACTGGGGACACACAAGGAAGGAAATGAGCACCAGGCGGGGTGGGGGCTTTTGTCTGAGGTGGGAGCAAGGGCTGCTGAGCACAAGTATGCTGAAGGGCCGCTTCTTTTATGACTGTTTATTAAACATCCATGTTTTATGCACTTGTCTGTATGTATGTCAGATTTCACAACTGAATATGTGAATTATGAAAGACAAAAAAGTGGAGCTACTAAGTTGCTTCATTAAATAAGTGTAATTTTGATTCCTAACCCTTTAACTTACTCCTATACCCTCAAATGCCAGCAGGTGTAAAGGGCAGCTTCCCAAGTTTATTGCTCCCTTGTATCTCCAGAGCAATTAAAACACTGGAGGTGATCTGGAAAGACCTAGATCCCACCACCTCAGATCAGAAGAAATCTCAGCAGCAACCCCTGCTCACCAGAAGGAATCAAGAAAGACTGCTCTTCTGCTCAAATATTTGTCCTGCTCTTTTCCCATCCCAGTCATCATTGCACAGAGTTTATGTTTAACACCAAATGCTTGTAGGGCTACCAGGTCCCATCTCTTTTTTAATTGTAATCTATTTGTATCTTTAAAGTGCTTCTCTTATAGACAATACAGGTATGCCCTGCTTTTTGAAAGTTTGCTTTACCTCCTTCACTTTGATGAAAGACCTACATTGGTACCTGTTGTCGCTAAATGAAAGAAATCTGAAGAGGATTTTCACTTTACTTAACCGAAAATAGCTTTCAGTGTTTGTTTTGCAGTGAGCTGTTACAGAGGCGGTGCAAACCCTGAGCATCAAGAGTGGCACCTCCAAGCTCCTTCTCTGGGAACTACACTCAGCATCCCAGCATTAAGCCGCCATAGCTTTGAGCATCTGTGCTTTATCTTGATTTATTTTGTGCATCTATTAACAAGATGTGTCCTAAGGTAATTGCTTTTTTGCTTTACGCCATTTTGGCTTACAAAAGGTTTCACAGGAATCCTCTACTTTTGGATAGTGGGGGAGACCTGTATATGGTTGAGTATTGCTTTTTCATACAAATTAACAACCTGTGTCTTTTAACTGGAATCCATTTACACTTAATGTAATTACTGATACGGTTGGATTTAAATATGTCATCTTGGTATTTGTTTTCTAATTGTTCCATCTGATCTTTAGTTTCTCCTTCTTCCTTTCCTGCCTTCTTTTGGGTGAATAGAATATTTTTAGCTATGCTTCTTTGTGTTATTTCAAATGAAAGTACTACTTATCCGTACAATTTCATTATGCAAATAATATCTTAGTTAAACTTATATTCAAATTAGGGTATGCCAAAGACCTAGACATTTCTCCAAAGAAGATATACAGATTGCCAACAAACACATGAAAGGATGCTCAACATCACTAATCATTAGAGAAATGCAAATCAAAACTACAGTGAGGTATCACCTCACACCGGTCAGAATGGCCATCATCAAAAAATCTACAAACAATAAATGGTGGAGAGGGTGTGGAGAAAAGGGAACCCTCTTGCATTGTTGGTGGGAATGTAAACTGATACAGCCACTATGGAGAACAGTATGGAGGTTCCTTAAAAAACTAAAAATAGAATTACCATATGACCCAGCAATCCCACTACTGGGCATATACCCTGAGAAAACCATAATTCAAAAAGAGTCATGTACCACAATGTTCACTGCAGCACCATTTACAATAGCCAGGACATGGAAGCAACCTAAGTGTCCATCGACAGATGAATGGATAAAGAAGATGTGGCACATATATACAGTGGAATATTACTCAGCAATAAAAAGAAATGAAATTGAGTTATTTGCAGTGAGGTGGATGGGCCTAGAGTCTGTCATACAGAGTGAAGTAAGTCAGAAAGAGAGAAACAAATACCGTATGCTAACACATATATATGGCATCTAAAAAAAAAAAAAAAAAAGGTTCTGAAGAACCTAGCGGCAGGACTGGAATAAAGACGCAGATGTAGAGAATGGACTTGAGGACACGGGGAGGGTGAAGGGTAAGCTGGGGTGAAGTGAGAGAGTGGCATGGACTTATATATACTACCAAATGTAAAACAGATAGCTAGTGGGAAGCAGCCGCATAGCACAGGGAGATCAGCTTGGGGCTTTGTGACCACCTAGAGGGGTGGGATAGGGAGGGTGGGAGGGAGACGCAAGAGGGAGGAGATATGGGGATATATGTATATGCGTAGCTGATTCACTTGGTTATGAAGCAGAAATCAACACACCATTGTAAAGCAATTATACTCCAGTAAAGATGTTTTAAATAAATAAATAAACTTTGCACTCCAGGAAAAAAAAAAAAAAACAAATTAGGGTATGCCAAAAGAGAGTTAATAGAGGGTACATAAAGAGAGTGGGACTCTCTAGTGGCAGAAACCAATTTTCTCTACCAGAATTCTTTCGGGAGCTGACCCTGCCCTTCTCTTTTTTTCTCATCACAAAATGGAACCATGACCTAGTAAACATTAAGCTAACATGATAGTCATAACAAAGCACATATGTATTAATCGTTGCAGTGACTATAACTGGATAGCTGCCTGTATAGTGTCAACTCTTCAGTCACTTCCTTCTTCCACACTGCAAGGATCTAAGGAGCCACCTTGGGAAATATGAAGTAACTTCCTTCCAATTAAATTTATGTCAGACAAGTACCATTTTTGTGTAGTCAGTCAAACAATTAATTCACAAGCAGCTTGGTGCTGCCCTTAGAAGTTTGCGATTTAGTTCAGAAAGCGTTTATGTAGTTTTATTATGTATCTATGTTTATTATACAGTTTACTATATATTTATATAATAAAAAAGATAAAGAGCATTGCAAGGCTGTTGTAGATAATACATAAATGAAATAAAGATGTTTGTGTGGTTAATTAGAAGAACAGCTGCCTAAGCTGGACAAATTGCCACATGTTTAGGCCCTGGCTACACCGTGTTTTTCTATGGGCTAGCAGTCTGCAAGGCACACACTTCCCTGACATTTTCCTGAATTGCCTAATATCCAATCTGGTTATGCCTTTTTGTCTCCAGCTGTCTATAGATGTTCTTGGTCATTTATAGTGAGAGAAACATCTTTTTTTCCCTTCTCTTCCTCTTCTATATATAGATAGATATAGATAAGTATCACGTGATTATTTGAAGGATTGAAATTTCATTTTGATTTGGCTTTCCTGGGTGGAAAACATTTACATCATTTCATACTTTTGAGCATGAATTGCCTCTTTTTCTAGGTGTAATCCATTTCTACTCTTCAGCATACGGAAGATTTTATGAATAATGTTCAGTGCAGAAAGAGAGCTCTAAAAATAATTGTGCTGGTAGGGTTTTGTTAGTCTTATGTGGAACAGTGACAGGAGAAAAGAACAAAGGCACATCAGAGGAAAGGTAGTGGTAGGCAGAGCATTTGATTTCATTTGCCTCCACCAAAGAGCTTGCATTTAGTGGAGAAGGAAAAACAAATAAGAAACAGGAGATCTGCACTAGCTATTGAATGTTTCATTTCTCATCACTGTTAGTCACATTTGAATGGAATCATTGCAGTCTTTTTGGTGTGTATAACTAAGCCTTTTTTTCCCAAAAGGAAAATCTTGAATTTTATGTTTAAAAGCACAATGAGATGTTTTTGACATTCTGCAGTTTGTTTTGGAATTCATAGTCTTAAAACCCATTGACTTTCAGTAAGGTGGTAAAGGGTGTACAATACATGTCACTTTTTATGCCTGATAGCACCTGGGATAGTCTCTAATGCATATTATATATACACACCTTTTAGCATCTGTTTCTACCTGACAGCTTACAGCGTTAGGCTGAATGTTGCGATTAACAACTGAATGGGGGTGAAATGCCAAGCGATATTACAATGGATTCTTATTGGAAAAAATAAGCTCTTTAGAGCTTATTTTTGATACTTTTCCATGAAGGTTTTAAGCCGACATATACGCCAGTACATAATTAAAATAACATACTCTTTAAATGTTTAAGTTATTCTCCAGAAATGGAGATAGATTTGGCTAATCAAATGATGATTCTCCTCTTGAGCTGAGATTTAAGCATGCGTTTTGTACAGGGAAATCTATTTTGCAAATGCATTACTGATTATTCTTTAAAATGTATGTATACAGGGTTGTTAGAATTAAGAATTGTTGGGATCATATCTTAATATAGTATTTACTTATTTATTTTACCAATATTCATATTATTCAGCCCAGCCCAGGGAATGAGATTTTAAAAATTTGTTTTCTTATTCTGCTCCTATACTTGGGTTTTTGGTCTAGCGGTCATCAAATATTCCCTAGAAATACATTTGCGTAGAATTCCCAAAACAAAATAATAAAATCACTTAAAAAAACTTCTTAGAATACAAAATCCAGATTCTGGGCTTACATGCTTTGGTCATGTGCTAAAAATTATATAAGCAAATACCAAACAAAGCAAAGTTGATCAAGGCTGTGACTTATAAAGAACGCCAGGCAATGTTGCACACTCCAAATATTCTTTTCCCTTCTCTTGGCCTGAAAAATACTTCAGGAAAGAAGCTACCATGCCCATCTTTCATTTCAAATTTTTTAGTTTTCATGTCCTTTCTCAGCTTGTAAACCTTTTAGACCAGTTTTTGGCTCTTAGATAAATAATATATTGTTTAATCCATATTGACTAATTAATTGTTTGTAACTTTCCAGGTACTGATTAGGATGAATGTGATTTGGAGAAATTATTTTTCTTGTGTAAGGATAAGAAAGGTGCCTCACAGATGCCAAAGTAGTTATCACCCAGTGGCCCCTCTGGGATCAAGGATTTTAACTGATCCAGCCAAAGTTTTTGAACACAACATGTGGTAAGTTATCTTTTTAGGTGTGATATAATGTATGTACATTAAGCGTCACCAGTGTTATTATTTTCATTTAGTGCCAGAAAAGGATTTTTTAAATTGAGCACTTACGTTGTTGAAGTTAAAAGCAAGGGTAACTGATCCTAACTTAAATGTTGTCAATTCTGAATTTCTTTGCAAAGAGAATTAGAAAAGTGAAGTTTCCCAAGTGCTTTCCTCAGCTTTGGGTTCTTGCAGGCCCTCCCTGCTCACCTCTGATCCTGATTTGGCAGCATATCACAGAGGGGGCTTCTTTTCTAGGTAGAGCCCTCCACTTGCCTCTTTTACAAGTACTTATCAATCAGCAAATGTGTACTCAGTACCTGCTGCTTACTGAGCACCAGGGAAAACACATTGGTTTGACCTTAATTCATGCTTTTAGGAAATCCACCCTCTATTTGTGAAGATAGATGGGTATTTATAGGAAAAACTGATAATTAGGAATACAAGGCAGCAAATTGTAGGGGCCCAGAGTGTTCTTATAAGGCATAGGTCTATATAAGAACAACTCAACAATGTAGAATCACTTCTATTTTGGCATAGTCAGGAAGATTTTTTTTTTCAGCTTTATTGAGTTATAATTGGCATATAAAGGAAGGTTTAAGTGGGGAAACTGAGATATTTATTCTTTCTCCAGTACCCAGTATGGTGCCTGACACATAAATATTTGTGGAATAATAGATAGGTAAAGCTGGAGTAAGGGCATTCTAGGTGGGTAGACAGTCATATCCACCTAGATGAGGAAGTATAAGGCATATTCAGGAGAACAGGATAGTTTGTCTAAAATAAAGGCTCTTCTAGGAGATTGGTAAATGATAAGGTTGGAATGGTAATAGGCCAGGTGTGGGGTAGGAGCAAGATTGTGTGTGGTCTTAAATTCACACCTGAAGTGAAAGGTATTACAGAGCCACTAAAGAGAAATGGCATTCATTATACATAGTATATTAAGTATAAGTATTTGGATAACAGTATAAGGATAGATAAGCAGGTAGAACTAGAAGCAGAAAAGGGCCAATAAGAGAGAGATTGTAAGGGAAGAAAAAATAGAACTTGACTCTGAAGGTTTTTTTTTTTTTTTTTTTTTTTACTCATTTATTTTTGGCTGTGTTGGGTCTTCGTTTCTGTACGAGGGCTTTCTCTAGTTGTGGCAAGCGGGGGCCACTCTTCATCACGGTGCGCGGGCCTCTCACTATCGCGGCCTCTCTTGTTGCGGAGCGCAGGCTCAGCAATTGTGGCTCACGGGCCTAGTTGCTCCGCGGCATGTGGGATCTTCCCGGACCAGGGCTCGAACCCGTGTCCCCTGCATTAGCAGGCAGATTCTCAACCACTGCGCCACCAGGGAAGCCCCAACTCTGAAGGTTTGATCCTAGGTGACTAATAGAAGTAGGAAAATCAAGAGGTAAATTGATTTTTTAAAAAATATAATAGAAGAAAAACAGGTGGTTTATCTTCTTTTTTTAAATTGAAGTGTAGTTGATGTACAATATTATATAAGTTACAGGTATAAAATATAGTGATTCACAATTTTTAAAGGTTATACTCCATTTATAGTTATAAAATATTGGCTGTATTCTCATCCTTGTAGCTTATTTTATACATAATAGTTTGTACCTCTTAATTCCCTATCCCTATATTGCCCCTCCCTCTTCTCTCTCCCCCTGGTAACCACTAGTTTGTTCTCTGTGTCAAACAGGTGGTTTCTTATAAAGTTAAATATACACTTACCATATGACACAGCAATTCCACCCACTCCTAGTTATTTACCAGAATAAATGAAAACATATGTCCACATAAAGACTTGTATATGAGTGCTCATAACAGATATAGGAATTTGACAAAATAAGAGGTAAATTGATTTTTTATTTTGGAATAAAGATGGTGCATTTAATTTTAGATATTTTGAATAGGTTTTGAGAGAGGGACATCCTGAGAAAAATGTCCAGAACATAGACTCCACTGCTAGGAAGCAGTCAGGGCTGAAGATGTGAGGTGGGGTATAATATCTGCAGACAAGATTGTGATCTGACTAGCACTGGGAGCAGGACCTCTAGGGCTGGGAAAGTAATTCATGGACTTTCTGTGTTTATATTGCAATAGAATATCAATTTTAAAAGGAAATAGATTGACTTTTTATTAATTAGTCCTGCACTATACAATATGGTGGCCACTACCCACATATGGTTTTTGAGCACTTGAAACCTGGTTAGTCTGAAGTGTGAGATGTGCTGTAACATTTTGAAGACTTAATACAAGTAAAAGGTAAAGTATATCATTAATAATTTTTGTACTTAATTATTCAATAAATGTTAAAATGATATTATTTTGGATATATTGAATTACAGTATATTATTAAAATTAATTTCCTTTCTTTTCACTTTTTTTATCATGGCTACGAGAAAATTTTAAATTACATGTGTGGCCGACATTATACTTTCTTGGACAGTTGCTAAGTTAAACCATTTTGACTATCACCAGCAATTTGGACAGTTATAATAGGCTGTGAGATAATTGTCAGTTAAATCTCCAGAGGAACTTCTGGTCCTAGGCAAGCTCCTCGTTTGCCAGGTTTTTTGTTTTGTTTTGTTTTGTTTTTTGTCAGTAGACTCTAGTGATTTAGTTGTCTACATCTCTTTTTCCATTTGCTGTTACTAGCCTTTTTGCCCAAGATTCCTGCCTGGCCATTTAAGTTCTGTTTTGTCATAGGCTCTCAGGGAAGCAAGGGTCATCTGCTTCAGTGCCTCTCAAACACTGTGGGCTAGCTTAGGGCTGCTGCACAAGAATCCCTTGAGGTATGGCCCAGGAATTTCTAATTTGAAAAAGTTCTTTTAGTGATTCTGTTGAGCTACCAGGTTTAGGAATCCTTGATGCAGTCCAATGGTTTCAAACTTTAGCAGAATTTTTTTTCCAAGTGAAGGCTTAACATAGAATCCCAATATTTAAAAGGTAAAAACAAACCTACTCTGAGTGAAGTGAAGTGGTCATAGAGGCTTGGGGCATCGACAGCTCCACTTCCCTTTTCCTCTCCCACCCCTCCCTCCCTCTAGCGGCCTAGAGGACTTTTAGGGTTCAGCTGACCAGAGTTTGAAAAACCTTGATCTGGTCTCTACAGCCATCCTCCTCCATAGCATACCCCCAAAGAAGTTACCCTGCTTGTGCAGGATACCTCTAGTGAACTCTCTCCAAAGGCAGATACATACTGTAATAATAAAAAAATAATAATTTTCTCCAAGGGAAGAGGAAAGTAGTTGCTTCACATCACCTCCCCACGTCCTCCACCCCAGTTCCCCCCATTTTTTTGCTTGAAGAGAAGATGAGTAAATTAAACTGAAAACCAGAAGACTGGTTTACTTTCTCCTTACTTCAAGTCCAAAGTTTTGTCTAAAAGTTCTCACTTCCTTCCTTATTTCCTCCTTTATATTTAAGAATAATGTCTCCTCATGCTGAATTTTGATTTTTTAAGAAGTTTCTTAACAAGTACATGTCAATTTTCTCTCAGAGATGTCGATCAGAATTGTGTACAGTTCATTTTTCCCTTTAGCCTCTAGTTTAGTTAATAAGAACTATTTACTCTATATATGAACCTCTTGTTAAAAATCTTTTGAGAAAAAATAAAAATACCCTTTTTCTTCAGTTTCTATATCCTGAGTAATATTTGCCCTCCAGATTCTGGATATTACTAGTATTTACATCTGCCTATAGGCTCTTAATTCTTAATAGTTTAGTTAAGTGAATTTCACATAACATAAAATTAACCATTTTAGGTGAACAGTTCAGTGGCATTAATTACATTCACGATTTTGTGAAACCAGCATCTCTATCTAGTTCCAAAACATTTCCATCACTCTAAAGTAAAATCCCTTATCCATTAGGCCTCTTATACTCATGCTACAGTTCCCAGCCCCTGGCAACCACCAATCTGTGTTTCATCTCTAGAGAATTACCTCTTCTGCATATTTCGTATAAATGAGATTATACAATATGTGATCGTCTGTGTCTGGCTTCTTTCCCTTAGCATAAAGTCTTGGAGATCCATCCATATTGTAGCATGTATCGGTACTTGATTCCTTTTTATGACAGAATAGTATTCCATTGTGTGTATATACCACAGTTGGTTTATCCACTCATTCACTGATGGACATTTAAGCTATTTCCACCTTCTGGCTCTTGTGAACAGAGCTGCTGTGAACATGTGTGTACATGTAGTTGTTTGAGTCACCTAGGAATGGAACTGTGGGGTCATGTGGTAATTTTATATTTAACTTTTTGCGGAACCGCCAAACTTTTCCACAGTGACTAAATCATTTTGTATTCCACTTATAGTCTTTTAGTTATACTTAGTACATTTATCAATTTGGGGGGCACTGACATGAAACTATATTCAGAGTGCTTGTGAGACATGGCCCAGACATCTGTCTGTATTGAGCAAATTACACAGTTACTTGGAAAAATCATTCCTTATTCCACGCTGTTCCTGGTTTAAGTGTATAGGAACTTTTCAGGGGATCCCTGAAATTTATAAGGAAGCAGTAAGCACCTGTATTATCATACAACTAAATCAGCTAGGCCAGCAGCTTTCAAGCTTTTTGGCATGACCCACAGTAAGGAGAACAGTTTACATCATGGAACAGTACCTGTTTGTATAACACATGCACATATATGAAACAGGAACAGAAGTTTCCTATGCAGTTTTACCATGTAAGACATGCACTCATAGTTTCCATTTGTTCTTTTCTGCTCCATTTTTGTTTATTTCTCTTTTTAAATGTAGATAGGCTAACTAAATTGATTTCATGACTCACTAAAAGTGTCATGACCTTTAGTTTAAAAGCACTGAGCTAAGTGATTCTCTGTAGATCCAAGGTAAGACCTATATCCTGTAACATGACTTTCTATTACATAACCCATTTAAATAATTGACTGTTTCCAGCATGCCAATAGAGTTCAGGTATCAAGAATTCTTTCTTACTATATAGTCTGAATTTTCTTTGTACAATAAGTTGTCATGAGAGTCAATCTAGATGTTAAAAGAGGCAGTCTACATGTCTAACTTTAGGAAGTTACTTAATCTCTCTGTGCCTCAGTTTCCTCATCTCTAAAATGGGATAATAATAGTAATATTAACCTCACAGAGTTGTTGTAAGGATTGAATTAATATATATATATTATAATATAAATTGTATATACATGATAAATAAGCAACACATAAGAATTAACTGTATTATTATTATTATTACCATTTCCTAACATGTACTTTAGTTACTTATGTATCTGTTTTATCTTCGTTATTAGATTGTATGACTCTTCAGAGAAGAGCTTAGCTTATATCTGTTTCATTGCTATATTCTCTATATTTTAGGCACCCAATAAGTTTGTTTGAATAAGTGAATCAATGTAGAGAAATAGGAGATCCAGTTCATGTCTACTTGAAATTTACAGCTGGACTGAGAGTTAATATCGTAGCTATTAAAAATAAAATTAAATAAATAAAAAATAAATTTTAAAAATATCATAGCTAAACATGGGCTTCAGAACCCAAAAAATCTGAATTTAAGCCCTGACTCTACCCCTTTCCAGCTGTAGGAATTTGAGCAAGTTTTTTTCATGAGGTGTTGTGAGTATTAAAGGAAATAAATATGTAAAACATTTAGTAGTAGTAA
This sequence comes from Eschrichtius robustus, assembly GCF_028021215.1. Lineage (NCBI taxonomy): Eukaryota > Metazoa > Chordata > Mammalia > Artiodactyla > Eschrichtiidae > Eschrichtius > Eschrichtius robustus. Next base: position 61,723,700 of record NC_090828.1, read on the forward strand.
GCTCCCTAAAAGGCATCATTCTTGTTATTATTATAAGATGGAGAGTTGAGATATATACCAATGAATAAATAAACAGTATAGAGGACTGTGCAGGGTCATACAGTGAAGACAGTGAAGACCATAGGAATAGTCTTCAGAATAGGAAGAGATTTTTGAGATGGGGATGTAAGAAAGTCAATAAGATTTCATAGAGTAGGTAGGATTTAACCTGGGCTCTGAAGGATGAGGAGGATTTAAATAGTGAAAACCCTTTTGTTCTAGACATGAGCATGAGCAAAGATCTGCATTGTACATGAGGTAGATTTCGTGTACAAAAGCAAGCAAATAGACCAGCCCACTGGGAAGAGAGGTTTCACATTTTGAAACCGGGTAAATGGTGTGACAAAAGAATTATTTTAGGAGAATTAATCAGGCTCTGTTGTTCAGGACACCTAGAGTTAACCATTATAGAACATGAAATGATACCTTTTTTCCTCAGCACTTTTGTTTTATTGACATGTACCCATCACTGGGCTAGGTTCAGAGCAGTACTCAGGAGACGAACAGCAGATGATCACTGCTCTAAAGGAGCTCTAGTCTGTTTCACTAAGAAGCCTGAGTCCTCCAGGTAAAGAAGATGGGATGAATCTGAAAAACAAAGTATTCCTCCTCCAACAAAATGAATAAGAAGTAGTAAAAGCAAGCAAAAACTATACCAACAGCAACTACAAGAGTTCATACTGTTCGTACATAGACAGTTAGTGACCAAGGAAAGAAACTGTAGATTCGTGTGTGGCTCAGAGTGGCTCCTAACACTATCTTTATCCCTCAGAAGCAGTACTAGGGAAAGGTCAGCTGACAAGTCATTACTAATACTGATTAGGCAGCCCTAGCAAAGGTTGAGAAAGAGCCCTTGAAAATAAATGTTCTTACCTATCACAGAAGAATTTGAGGTCTTAGTAGAGCAGGGAAAATCATGGGGCTCACCATTTCCCAGAGTTCCATGCTGAATTGAGGAAACTATCCAAAGCCCAAGGGAAACCCCCTTAGGAATAGGACACATCCTAACTAGGTAAGTGAAACCTAGCATAGATAGGACTTAATAAATCTCAAAAAAAAAAAAAAAAAAAAAAGCAGACCCAGACCCTCATAAAGTAAAGGCTGCCAACTACCCAGTGGAGTTCCCCCTTCTCCCCCACCTCTGACACCCTCAGATTACAGAAAAGTGCAGAGGATACATAATACCCAGCCTTCAAACTAAGCTTACAGAGAAAGATAAACCTGAGTAAGGTTTGGTGTCAAGAGAATTTGTCTGCCAACAAACCAGAGAGGAAAGAAGGAAGGAGGGGAGAAAGAACATAGCATGCACTATGGATTAGTTTGCATTTTCCAATATTTTATGTAAAGGGAATCACAATATATACTCTCTTTTTTTTCTGGCCACTTTTACTAAGGATCATTATTTTTAGATTTATGCATGTTGTTGCATATATCAATAGTTTGTTTATTTTTATGACTGATAAAAGACAGAATAAAATCAGACTATATAAAAAGCTCTCAAAATTCAATAAACAAACAATAAAAATGGGCAAAATTTTGAACAGACACTTCACCTAAGAAGATACACAGATAACAAGCATATGAAAAGATGCTCAAACATCAGTAGTCATTAGGGAAGTGCAAATTAAAGTCACAATGAAATACTACTACGCATTTATTAGAACAGCTAAAATTCAAAATACTGTACCAATACTGTTGGTGAAGATGTAGAGGAACTGGAATTTTCATACACTGCTGGTGGGAATATAAATGGTGTAACCACTTTGGAAAACAGCTTGGCAGTTTCTTAAAAAGTTAAACATACAACCTCTATATGATTCAGCCATTCCATTCCTAGATATTTATCCAAGAGAAAAGAAAGCATACAAATACTTTTACATGATTGTTCATAGCAGCTTTATTTGTAGTAGCCAAATTTGGAAACAATCCAAATGTCCATCAACAAGTAAATGGATAAACAAATTGTGGTATATCTATATAATGAATAGTACTACTAATAAAAAAAAGGAATGAACAACCCAATCCAAAAATGGGCAGAAGACCTAAATAGACATTTCTCCAAAGAAGATATACAGATGGCCTACAGACACATGAAAGAATGCTCAACATCATTAATCATTAGAGAAATGCAAATCAAAACTACAATGAGATATCATCTCACACCGGTCAGAATGGCCATCATCAAAAAATCTAGAAACAATAAATGCTGGAGAGGGTGTGGAGGAAAGGGAACACTCTTGCACTGTTGGTGGGAATGTAAATTGATACAGCCACTATGGAGAACGGTATGGAGGTTCCTGAAAAAACTACAAATAGAACTACCATACGACCCAGCAATCCCAATACTGGGCATATACCCTGAGAAAACCATAGGTCAAAAAGAGTCATGTACCAAAATGTTCATTGCAGCTCTATTTACAATAGCCATGACATGGAAGCAACCTAAATGTCCATCGACAGATGAATGGATAAAGAAGATGTGGCACATATATACAATGGAATATTACTCAGCCATAAAAAGAAATGAAATGGAGGTATTTGTAATGAGGTGGATGGAGTTAGAGTCTGTCATACAGAGTGAAGTAAGTCAGAAAGAGAAAAACAAATACAGTATGCTAACACATATATACGGAATCTAAGGAAAAAAAAAAAAAGGCCATGAAGAACCTAGGGGCAAGACGGGAATAAAGACACAGACCTACTAGAGAATGGACTTGAGGATATGGGGAGGGGGTGGGGTGAGATGTGACAGGGTAAGAGAGTGTCATGGACATATATACACTACCAAATGTAAAATAGATAACTAGTGGGAAGCAGCCGCATAGCACAGGGAGATCAGCTCGGTGCTTTGTGACCACCTAGAGGGGTGGGATGGGGAGGGTAGGAGGGAGGGAGATGCAAGAGGGAAGAGAAATGGGAACATATTGTATATGTATAACTGATTCACTTTGTTATAAAGCAGAAGCTAACACACCATTGTAAGGGAATTATACTTCAATAAGGATGTTAAAAAAAAAAAAAAAACTAAAAAAAAAAAAAAAGGAATGAAACTATTGATACACACAACAACATGAATGAATTTCAAAATAATTATGCTGAGTGAAAGAAGCTAGAAATAAAGAGTATGTACTTTACTTTTACTGTACTAGAAAATGCAAACTAATCTATAGAGGCCGACAACAGATCAGTGGTTGTTAGTGAAGCAGGAGCGGGGTGTGGCGAGAAGGGGAGGGGTGGAAGGGAGGGATCACAAAGGTGCACAAGAAAACTTGAGAGTGATGGATATATTCATTAACTTGGCTGTGGTGATGTTTTCATGCATATTACATTTGTCAAAATGTATCGAATCATATACTTTAAATATATGCTGTATGTCAGTTATACCTCAATAAAGCCATTAAAAAATATGGTTACATCCATACATTGGAAAACAATGTAGCAGTTAATAAAAATAAGAGAGATCCATGTGTATTGATATCAAGAGATGGCTATGGTATGTCATTAAACAAAAAGAGCAAGTTGCAGAAAAGTATCTCTAGTATGGCCTCGTTTTTATTAAGGAATTTCTATACGTGTGCTACAGTATATACATATCTTTGTTTTTATAAACACAGAGAAATGTCTGGAAAGGTCCACATCGTACTGATAACAGTGTTTCTCTCAGGGATGGACATGGGGATAAGAAGTAGGGTAGAGATGAAACTTCGTATTTTATAAGCACTAGTATTATTTGAATTTTGATTTTTTTAAAAGAATGCCCCCCATGTACATATTCCCATCTTACTGTCTATCTGATAAAGTCTTTGTTCTTTAATAATCAATTACAACTCCTCATCTTCCTAACAGTTTTGAGTTCTACCAAATCTTCTTCATTTTCGTGTCCCCAGTTCACAGCCCAGTGCCTAATATATATAGGTTGTCAATAAATGTCTAATGAGAGAAGTAAATATTGTTTTTTTTTCCAGCAGCTGTGACCTCTATTCCCTTGTATGCAGAAGTGGGAAGGCATTGGTTCTTTCTGTGTGTCTTTTGTAAGTCATTCATTCCTAAGTAAGAAACTGATTTACTAATAAAAATAATCAACTGAAATATTTATTATGGCCAAAAAAGATAAGTGGAAAGCCAGGACTCAGAAATATAAATTAGTGTCAATAGTAGAAAAGATTTAATTGAAGTTAGTTCAATTATTCTCTGATTTACCTATAACAACTATATTTTACAATTTCTTCCAATTGTAATTGGAAGTGTTTTTTTCTTTCTTATTCTCTGATTTACCTATAACAACTATATTTTACAATTTCTTCCAATTGTAATTGGAAGTGTTTTTTTCTTTCTTAACTGGTACAGAAAATAATGGTGTCTTAGATTTGATGAAATAGGATAATTATAATTTCAAAGTATGTAGTCTTAATTGTACACTGTTTTGAGAACTATTACATTTATTTTACTAATACAAAAACTAAGAGACATAGATAATATAAATTATTTTCCACTGCCATACATCAAGGTTAACATTTGAATATTTGTTATATTGTTAGAGAAGCATGAAAACCTCTTTTTATATGGATAAATAGGCAACAGACATAAAAGATTGACCCAGAAGGAAGTACCTGTGAACATATGGGAAAATATACAACAGTAAAAGAAATACAAATCAAAACAATTTGGTACCTTTTTAGAGCTACTTAAAATAACACCAGAAAAGAAAGAAAAAGAGAGAGAAATTTAAGATAACACCCTATCCTGGTAGCATTGTAAGTTAATACAATCTGGTTATATTTCTGTTTATTTTTTGTCTCATCTGTTCTTTTATTTTTCCCTACTGGCTTTTTGGCTATACATCTTTCGATTATTTTTTGTATGTTATTTTAGAGCAATAGTTTCAAACATTTTGGTCTTAGGACCCCTGTACACTGTTAAATCATTGGGGACCCCAAAGACCTTTTGTTTATGTGGATTATATCTATTGATATGTTCCATATTAGAGATTGAAACTGAACATTAAAATATTAATTCATTTTAAAACAACAATAATAAACTCATTACATGTTAACATAAATTACATATTTTCATGAAAATATCTATTTGCTCCCAAAAAATATAGTGCAAGGAGTGCATTGTTTTAAATGTTTGTCTCTTTAATGTCTGGCTTAATGGAAAAAGCTGGATTCTCATATGTGCTTCTTCATTTAATCTTTTGTGTAATGTTGTTTAGGTTGAATTATATGAAGGAAATTTGGCCTCACACAGATATGTACTTGTAAAAGAGAGGAGTTTTATAATAGCGTCTTAAGATAATTTTAGATATTTTTCTTTTTTTTTTTTTTTTGGCTGTGCCCCACATCTTGTGGGATCTTAGTTCCCTGACCTGGGGTTGAACCCTGGCCCTCGGCAGTGAAAGCGCAGGAGTCCTAACCACTGGACCTGGACCACTGGGGAATTCCCCATATTTTTCTTTCCTTTTTTAAAAATATTTATTTATTTATTTATTTTTGGCTGTGTTGGGTCTTTGTTGCTGCACGCGGGCTTTCTCTAATTGCGGCAAGCAGGGGCTACTCTTCATTGTGGTGCGCGGGGGTCTAATTGTGGTGGCTTCTCTTGTTGCAGAGCACGGGCTCTAGGCGCACGGGCTTGCTTCACTAGTTGTGGCTCACAGGCTCTAGAGCGCAGGCTCAGTAGTTGTGGCACACGGACTTAGTTGCTCCGCGGCATGTAGGATCTTCCCAGACCAGGGCCCGAACCTGTGTCTCCTGCATTGGCAGGTGGATTCTTAACCACTGTGCCACCAGGGAAGCCCCCCCATATTTTTCTTGATACTACATTAAATCTCAGCAGCAGCAGTTTCTTAGTTGCAATATGGAATATGAAACCATATCAATGAACTTTTGGTATTGTGCTATATTATAATCCATTGTTACACCTTATACTTTTTTTTTTAATAAATTTATTTATTTTATTTATTTATTTTTGGCTGCGTTGGGTCTTCGTTGCTGTGCGCTGGCTTTCTCTAGTTGCGGTGAGTGGGGACTACTCTCCGTTGCGGTGTGCGGGCTTCTCATTGCTGTGGCTTCTCTTGTTGTGGAGCATGGGCTCTAGGCGCGCGGGCTGCAGTAGTTGTAGCTCATGGGCTCTAGGGCGCAGGCTCAGTAGTTGTGGTGCACGGACTTAGTTGCTCCGCGGCATGTGGGATCTTCCCGGACCAGGGCTCAAACCTGTGCCCCCTGAACTGGCAGGCAGATTCTTAACCACTTTGCCACCAGGTAAGCCCACACCTTATATTTTGAATTTTTTTTTTTACCTGTGCATCATTTTATGACATCATGTATGGATAATTTGGAAAGTTTAGTTCCCTGTTTTATGTAGATTCAGATGACACATTTCATTATACAATATTCAAAAATCACATTTGTTAATACACCATTATTCCCATCAGGAAAAATCTCTTAAGTATTGGGAGCTATCAAACTCATGGTGGTGGACACAACCTTTCCAAAATCCTAATTTTTGCTTGAAAGCACAAAATTTATCTTTGACAGCAAATACTTTTTCTTTTCTTAAAGTGATAGGCTCATTTTGTTTACTTTTAAGATGCCGAATAGTCAAGTCTGAATAGTTATAGTTTGTCTACAGTTGCTCTTTCAAGTAAAAATAGCATTCCATGAAAAAAGCATATAATTTAGTTCACAATGCAAACAATCATACAAGTACTTTTCTACAAGTCAGTCATCAGACTTCAGTGTGCAGCTTTTTGCATACCTCCCATTTTGTCCCATAGAATATTAAAAATATATTTACTGAAGGGTAATATGTTATCCTCCTCCTTCACATGCTAAAAGTTTTGATTATATGGTGGACATTATGGGTGATATCTTATGTGAAATCTGGATTATGCTGTCTTCCTTTAAAGATGTTGAGTTATTTTTCCGGCAAGTGGTTAAATTATTGCCAAATCTTCTTGGTCAAGTCAGATTTAATTTTAGGTGCTGTTCAGGTGAAATTATTTTGATATTTTCTGAATCTAGCGTGGTTCTTATTCCTATAGCATGGCATTTCTGGGGTCTTAACTGAATACCTGAAGTGTTCAGAGAGGTCTCTCCACTCTGGCTTAGCCAGAACTCCAGTATCTCCAAGCACTGCACTGCACTGCACTGCACTGCACTGCCTATGCAGACTTCAGGGGCCCTCCCCTTTGTCCAACCCCCTCTTGTTCAGTATTCTGCTGCACAAAGTCTCACCATCTCAGCAGCTCTGAATCTTGATTTCTGCCTTCTCAACTCACAAAACTGCCACTCAGTGAGTCAGCCAGGCTCTGCTTGGGCTCTAACTCTGCACCATAGTCTAGAACATGTCCCAGACAGAAAGCCAGGGTAAATGTGGGAGCTGACCTTTTGTGTTTCTCTTCTTTTAAGGATCACAGTCCTGTGCTGTCTGAAGTGTAGTGCAGTGCCTAAAAGCAATTGCTTTATATACTATTTTATTCAGTTTTATTATTGTTTATAGCAGAAGGATAAGCCTATTTCTAGGTACTCTGTCATGGCGCAAATCACAAGTCCTATACAGCAGTTTTAAGCCATAATTATGAAGATTTTGTAGCTATGTAGAAGAGTGTTTTTGTGTGTGTGTGTGTATCCATAAATACAGGAAGAGAACTTGAAAAATTAAGAACTGTTAATTGATTAGGATATTTAAACGAAAGGTAAGACTTTTTCTTTTTAAATTTTTCTATTAATATAATTGTAACTATGTAATAAAATGACTTTGTTATGGAATTAAAGATTACTGAAATAGTTTTAAGGTGAAACTAATAAACTTTATTTCTTCCTTTTACCTAACAATATTTTATTTTTAATTCACTAGGCACCTAATACATTTGTTAAATTTGTCTTTAAATTTTGTTCTATAATGACACTTTTTCATACACAGTAAATGACCAGGACAGAAAAACATTTTATCTGCATAGCTTACACTGGGTACTTTGGTTTATATCTGATTGTTAAAAATTATAATAGGAAGTGACACCACATTCAGCAGTTTTCTATAAGTAGGAACCTCAAAAACATTAGTACCCAAGCTAAATGATTGGGGAGAGAGTGTGTGTGTTTTAACTTTCCAAACCAAACCAAATGCATGATTATTTAGACTGTTATTGCCATCAACTGAAAGCTAAAGTAAGGAATCATCATTCAGTTGCACTATACATGTAGAAGGAATATGAAATCACACACACACATGCACACATATGAACTGAAGTCATAGGACTCATGGCCACTCCAAAATTACGACTTAATTCTACTAGCCTTGGTGTGAAAATTTCTTACTAAAAATCCTATCTTTTATTTTTAAGATTTCTTTTTCTCAAATTCAAGTTTTCAGGAAAAATATTCAGCATATTTTATATTTTCTTCTCAATTCTCTTTTTTTAAGAAAACATATATTCTTTTTGATTATAAAGATTGCTGGGTTTTCCCCCAAGAAGGATAACATAAAGTTTTAATGACCATTGTTATATGTCTTAAACATGCAGTATAGTTTTTTTATAAATATGGTTTTTAAAAAGATTATCTCTAGTTGAAGCAGCTTTACAATATTAAGGAAATTTTAAGGCAGTTACTCTTAATTCCACTATTCTACTATAATTGTTTTTATTTCACCCAGTGTGCATATTACTTTATATAGTTGTGATTATAATACATGTACAGTTTGGGGATCTGTTGTTTTAACCTCATGCTATTTCATATATACTTTTCCATGTTGTTGCATAAACTTCATATCTATCATTTTAAATGTCTGTATAATATTCCTTTGAGTTACCATACTTTTTCCATTATCCTATCACTAAGGTTGTTTCCAGTTTTTTGCTATTATATTTGGTATTCCAGTAAATACTGTTGTACAGATACTTCTCTGTACAGAACTTCTCTGGGTTTTTTTTAGTGGCTTCGTTACAATAAATTCCCAGAGTATAATTTGCAAGTCAAACAGTATGAACCATTTTCTTCCTTCAGTAGTGGTGGTGGTGGTAGTGGTGGTGGTTGTTAAATACCTGATTACTTTCAGTTTGTTTGTTAGTTGTCTCTATGCTTAAATTCTATTGTAATTGTATTTGTTACTTATAAACCTGAATGATTATTATTGCTGTCTGTTGGGTTTGGGTATACATGAATCAGACTCTTCTAATATAAGAACCTCCATAAAGCAGCTGGTCTGGAGGAAGTCCCCATAAATACAGTAGAAACATTTTATAGGTTTCTATGGGGATTCTGTAACTATATAGTGGAAAGTCTGTTCTCTTGGGGCTAAGGGTATAATATCCCCCTCACCTAGCAGTTAAGAAAATGAAGCAACATAAAAAACAGTGTAAGGAAGTTAGAGCAATTTAAGAAATAACTAAATCTATTAAATACTCAGAAAGAAGCAAGTTAAACTAACAGTTTAAAACAAATGCGTAAGGCTGAAAACCATATACGCTCTCTTTGTCTCAGAGCTTGATTTTTTTACAGGGAAATGGACTGTTCTATTTTCCTTCTTATATTTTTTAGAAATTCATAGATGAGAAACTTGTGCCCAGCCTTAGTAATACTATTTTTTCAATAAGTGATTTATTGCCTTTAACGTCATAACTGTCATATAATAATATTCTCTATATATTTATAGGTACAGAATATAAAATGTAGTTATCAGCTCCAAGTTATGTATGTGATTGCTCACATATATTAAGTCAAAGCAAAAATTTGTTCTAATCTCATTCATTAAAGCAAGTGATAAAGCTGTTTAGTGATTATTTGGGTTGTAAATGATTGGGTTTTATTTGAAATAACAGTGGTTAAATTTTCATCTGTGAAACTCTGATTTTTACATTATCATATACTTTTCCTGGGAACTTCACTATACCAGTTTTGATCCTTCTTAAATGTAATTTCTCACCTTTCAGTGGTGTATTTATAACCAGGTCACTGGAATATACCCTCTCATATCTGATTGCATAAACATGACTTAAAATAGTACCGAGCTTATCATCATTCCACCCAAAGCAACTCCTTATTCTGTCAGTGTTGCCCCCACTTTCATCAGTACTCAGTTTTAATACCTTGGAATCATTCCTGACTCTCATTCTTCTCCCTTCAATATCTAGTTAATCTCCAGGTTATAACTATAGTTTTCTTTCAGTGTCTCTCCCTCTACTCTGCCTTTCTGTTTCCCATTGCCACCACCTTAGCGCTGGGACTCATTACTCCTAGACTACTGCAACAGACTTGAATTTTGGGTGTGTGATTTCTTTATTGTTAAGAAAAATGGTTTATTCCAGGAAACTACATCACCTACTTATAGTCTTACCTATTGCAAAAAAAGAAACATAGTCTTTATAAAAACAAAACAAAACAAAAATCACCTTTTTTCTATAAAGATGTTGCTTCTATTCCAAGAAAGATATTTTGGTGGCAGGAAATAATATTCTTTCACATAGAGTAAATTCTGAAACTGAAAATACTTATAGAAAGTGCCAGATCTTAGAAAGATGACCTTCTTATACGCTATATCAAGTAGTCTATCATTTAAACATAAATGAATCCATATACAGAAATTAAGGCAGCTAATAAGAATAGTACAAAAGGAGTATGAAATAACTATTAAAGAATTCCCTGTTCATAAATTAACAGAAAAGCAAATAAATTTAGCCTTAGAATGAAACACAGCAAACCATACCAGCACCCAGATAAACATGCACCATGGTGCTCCTGGGACACCACTTAAGCAGTTATCTCCAGAAGGTGGCTGGGGCTTGCAACACACCCAGAGTTAGAAGAACTGTAGGCGCTCCCGGGTTGCACCGGCACTGTCACAAGGAACATCTGACACAAAACGTATTCATTGGCCTTGGAATTTGTTTGTGTCATTTGCCTTTGACTAAGCTAGAATGAAAGAGTTATCCCTTGTCACTCTTTTTCTGCCTTCTTCAGTTATAAAGCATGTTTTATAATCTTCATTTTTTGAAAGGGATCACATGCAGTGGTCAAAAGAAGAAGAAGAAGCAGCCAGAAAAAAAGTAGAGGAAAACTCAGCTGTGCGAGTCCTTCTGGAAGAACAAGGTAAAGCAACTACATGTTGTATCTTCTGGAGCCTGGCTTTCCTGTTTGCCCTTCCACTGATTCAGTTCACACCTCAGTCTCTTTTCCTCCTAATCGTGCCACTACTTTAGAGAGTTCTTAGCTTCTACCTTTGCTAATCTACTTGTTCCTTTGGGAGAATTCCCAGTTATTCCAGTGTAGTGGAACCAAAGTTAAAGAAATAAATTATGTATTCACCCTATAAGTATAATCTCTTTCGATAGTCATATTATTGCTTTCTCTGGGAGATACATAAGGGTGGCATTTCAAACAAGATATGAAAACATAATTTAAAAATTTTCCTTTGGTTATGCATCTTTTAGTATGCTGTTGTGCACTTGACCTGCTAGGAATATTCAACAGATTAAAAAACTTTGAGCAAAGAAGGTAAAGTCATATCAAAATGTTTCTGGTCTTTTATTGAACATAAAGTTTCAATAAGGATTTGAGGTACTTTTCTTGGAGGCCTTTGATATTTAGAGTTTAATTTAGGTAAGGCCTTGCCAACCTTCAAAAATGGCTTCTAAAGTATTGGCCTATGCTACAATTACAAAACCAGAAAATAACAAGTGTGGGTGAAGATGCGTAGAAATGAAACCCTTATATGCACTGTTAGAGTAATTACAAAATGGTACAACCTCTACTGAAAACAGTATGGACGTTCCTCCAAAAATTAAAAATGGAACTACCATATCATCTAGCAGTCCCATCTCTGGATATATAGCCAAAAGAATTGAAAGGGTCTTGAAGAAATATTTGCACACCCATTTTCATAGCAACACAATTCACCATAGCACAAGGTAGAAGCAACCCAAATGTCCAACAGATAAATTGATAAACAAAATGTGGTCTCTTCATATGGAATATTATTCAGCCATAAAAAGAAATGGAATCCCTGTCACATGCTATCATCTGGATGAACCTTGAGGACATTATGTTTAATGAAATAAGCCAGTCACAAAAAGACAAATACTTTATGATTCCACTTATATGAGGTACCTAAAGTAGTCAGATTCATAGAAACAGAAATTAGAATGGTGGTTAGCAAGGGCTGAGGGGAGCGGGGAGAAACACAGAGCTGTTTTTTAATGGGTATAGGGTTTCAGATTTGCAGGATGAAAAAGTTCTGGACATCTGTTTCACAACAATGTAAATATACTTAACACTACTGGGCTCTTCACTTAAAAATGGTTAAGATGGTAAATGTTATGTGTTTTTTACCACAAATTTTCTTTTAAAAAGCACACTAAAAAAAAATTTGGCCTCTGTCCTTCTCAATGCATACCTGGGAACCGACAGGCAGTTGGCCCAACACTTACACTCTCTAGAGAGGATTTTCCTACCTTTTTTTCTTAAATGATTTCTCCTTTAAAACAGGTTGATTTTTTTTTCTTTAAAAAAAACAAAAACAGCTTATTGAAGTACCAGATACCCATAGAAATTAACACAATTCATAAATAAGTTTTCATAAAACTCAGTGAATTTTCCCAATACCCACTTTAAGAAACAGAATATTACCAGTAACCCAGAAACTTCCTCATGCTCTGTCCCAATTACTTTCCCAAACCCCTAAGGCTCTACAAACAGCAACCACTATTCTGGCTTCTAATACCATAGGTTAGTTTTGCCAGAACAACTTGGTTCTGGTCATCATCATTTCTCAATCACTCATGTAGCACTGTCAGTGTACCTGTTAGATAGAATGAAAGGCAGTAAACTATGGCCAGGGGCCAAATCCAGCCCACTGCCTATTTTTATAAATAAAGATTTATTGGAACACATACTCATTTGTTAACATTGTCCATGGCTGCTTTTGAGCTATATCTACAGAGTTGAGTAGTTGCAACAGGGACCTTAGGTAGCCCACACAGACTACTTACTGTCTGGCCCTTTACAGAAAAAGTTTGCCAACCCCTGAGATAGAATTTTGTTTCCAGATTGATCAGCTGTCCTGAAACTCCCCAGAGAAAGATGTTTGCATTCCTCTGTGCAAGCCAAGCGTAGTGAAAAGCACTAATCCCACTGGTAGTTAACTATTGTTCTGGTGACTTTAGTCCACACTTGAGGCTAAGGTTTGAAGCAAAGGTAGCTGTTGAAACTTGAGCTAATGAGACAGCCCTCATGAGCTGCCCTTTGCCAGTGAAGGGGGCAGTGTGGCCCTGTCTTATGCTCTGGCATCATTTGTTATCCCTCAGAGCTAGTTTTCCTTCCTTACTGTAAGCATGAATATGTCCTGGAGGATAGACAAGAAAGAAGAGCACCTGGTCCACAGGAGAACCATTCTATTTTTATGAGCACCAGCCATGCAGTCCCAGAGTGGGATGTGGCCAGGGAGCGCTGGGGCTGGATTTGAGAGTGCATACCGGTGGCAGTTCTGCTCCCAGATCAGCCCGCACTGCATTCCTTTGCAGGAACTCCGTCACACTGTTTCTGAGGAAGTATAATTCTGCTTCTTTGCCAGCAGCTGCACAGACATATTTTCCACATTACTCAAGCTTCTGCTAGCGGCCACCTGGATGTGACAGAGAGAGTCAAGCCTGAACAGAATTAAAAGATATCAGTCATCTTAATTCTTTTCCAGGAAGTTAAAAATGATCCACAGTATATTTCCTGAGAATATGAAAAACCAAGGATTTTTTTTTTTTTATTCATGCTCTTTTGAGTATTTCTGTTTAGAACATAAATAGATGAGCAGTGCTGATAATGTTCCCTTAAAGGGCTCTGTACGTGGCTGCCTATTTTGGCCTATTTATGTTAACAATGAACTTGAGTGAAGCTAATGAGAAGGTTATTTTCAGGCCTTGGAAACCACAGTAAAGGAAAATGACAGTTCCCACAGAACCGTAATGTGACTGAAATAGAAAGGTGGTGACTGGCCTCTCTCTATAGAAGCGGGAAAAGCAGGCTGGAGAGGGCTGATGGTACTGCTTTGAAGCATTTGGTTTGCTTATTAGCATGTGCAGTCTGTTTCTGAGCAAGTTTTCTGGCTGCCGTGGAGACACAAAACGAAAGAGTTCATTTTAAAATGACTCAAAGTGATGAAGGCTTCCGCTGGGACCCCTCTGCGTCCTCCCTTCCTACCTCCCCCCACCCCCCCACTCAGTGCAGTGGACTTCACGCATGTCAGAGAACTGCTACAAGGAGAGGAACACACCCAATGAGGATGACCCTTACATCACACTTAAGCAAGGTTGCACAGAGCAGCAGTTGAGCATGGCAAAGAAAGAAAACTTCTGTCCTGAGGAACTGTGTTGAGTGACGGGACATTACAGTGAGAGTAAATACCTACCCAGACACCCAGTCCAGTCTCCACCAGGGATCATCGACCTGCTAGTCTGCAGAAGCCTAGGTGAGGCTTCTAATTGGAAATCTAATGTCTCTGATGAATATGGGTCAAGGTGAATAGATCCGTTTAAAAGCTGTATTCCCAAACGTTGTGAAAACCCAAAGGAAGCTGTGACCCGGTTCTTCTCCCACTGCCCCTGTTAATCACCATCTCGTCTTATCCAGGAGGGTCCTAAGTCTTTGAAAGAGCCAGTTTTCTCCCATCATAAAGTATTCCATTTGCAGAATAGTATACGGCATGAGCACTGTCTACTGATTTTATCTTACTTATTTTAATGCCACTGGGAGGAAATACTGGTTGTTCTCCCATGCTGGCCAACTCTCTGGCAAGTTTCTTTTGGTCTCTGTGTGTCAGTCTCTCCTGTCACTCCCATTTCCCATTTGTCACCTATTGTCTCAGTCTTTGGTGAGAACTGAAGTCCGGAAACACCCTCACAATTCTGAAAATAAGAACTTATCCATCACAAATAAGACAGTCTTTTGCTGTACAATGGTTGACATATTCATTCCTGTGATTAACATGTAAAGCATCCAGGCTCTCATTAGCAATATTTCTTTCAATTAGATGCCCAGATTGATGAGTTTTAATTCCACATTTCCTTTTGGTAATTTATTTTAAATTTTATAATAGCTCAGATTTCTTTTTAAAGCAGGTTAATTCAGAGAAATGAGAAAGATACATTTGGCAGTTTTTGAGTTAACATGATTATAATTTCCTAAAAACATCTCCAGTGTGTTATATTTCAGCTGGTAATTTAGCAAATGTAATGGGTTTTTTAAAGTTAATAACAAATGCAGCTGCTGTTTTTACTTTAAAATACCCTTGTAAATAACTATCTACCTAGGATGAGTTATCTATGTCAAGGAAAATAGTAAGAGAATTCCACTATACCTTCCTTTGTGAATACCTTACCACTTGAGAGTGTCCTATGTGAGAAAAAAAAATAGAGTAGCTAAAAGTTTTGTGTGCTGATAAATTTAGGGTACTTGTTTGTAGGTCAGCTTTGGTTGGTAATTTCATACACTGCTCTTAGAAGTATACTTTAAATTTCATAACTTTAAGAGTTTTCTTTTATTAGACAATTAACTTTATCAGTGACGTGGAAATTTCCAACTTTGAGAGCTCAGGTGTTTGTGTAATTGCTGTGCAAAAATAGCTTTAAATTGCCTTTTGTTACATTGCAACTTAGAATAAATTTTCATAATTCATATTAATCATATCATATATGTCAGATACATAGACATGGTTTAATTCAATTTCTTAGTTATATTCAGTGTGATTCAGGGTGAATTCTGAATATTTAAGTATGGTTAGTGTGTCATAGTCCTTCTTCCCCTCAGCAGTATTGAATTTAATAAATGAATAATTGAAAAGTTGCTTCATCTGGCTGTGGTTAAACAGATCACTACATCCCTTTTACAGCTGTTGGCAGAGAGCAATTAGCTCTGAATTGGCAACCTTGGAGAGTAAAGGGAAAATTTTCTCCTCCAAGAAAAATTGATCATTAATATACCTGTTTAGAAAATCAGTTGGACAAGATGAAGACAGGGCAGATTTCTCTACACTATATTCTTTTATCATTATTGGCCTGAACTTGAGTTGAGTGAACAGCAAGATTAAACTAAATTTTTCACTCATGGTCAGAAAAGTTGCTCTTCCAATTCCCCTGTTATCACAGATACTCTTGCAGTTCAGGAAATTAAATTATATGCTGGAGGTGTTTACCTTGTCTCATAGCCATAATTATGAGTTTGATTGAGCTTCCGTGGGGTCTCAGAAGCTGTTATACATTACTGGGAACTGTGGAGTTGCCAGCATTGATTGAAGGTACTGCTAAAAGCACAACTTTAAAAAGCAAAAAAAAAAAAAGTTCCAGCTCATTAGCCTTTATCCCAGCCTATCCTGTTTTGTTTCTGTTTTGTTGCTGTCCCACAAACCCATCCATTCTCATAGAGCATTTTATGTTCCTGTTGCTCATCATAATTTCATCATACAATCTTGCATAGTTTATTTTTTATATAATTCAAATGGGGTTTAATTAAGTCTGTTTTTCTGATCTGTCTTTATGTAGGTTCACTCCAATCAGCATTATTTTTACTATTTGGTTATACTGATTATAAGTCATACTGAGGTTTTAATTTCAGCTTGATGCTTCATAATGAGAGGAAAGTACAAAATCAGATAAACATTATTTTCAGAGATATTTTGGAGGGGGTTAATCTTGATTTTGTGTTAGGAAGGCAGTATAGTATAATGGTTAAGAGCATAAAGTCTGATAGAATTGGTTCATGTCCTGGCTCTGCTGGGTGACCTTGGGCAAATTTTTTTATCCCCTCTGACCTTGAACTTCTTTATCTGTAAATCGGAAGAACATGTCTATCTGAGAGGTATTATTAGGATTAAATGGGAAAAAAAATCCAAGTAACATGTGACATAGTGCCTGGCACAAACACGTAGTATGTACTATTGTGCTGCTGTTATTGGTACAATGATTTATGTGATGTTTGGTTTTTTCCTCCTAATTCCTGAGTGGGAAATACTTGAAAGAGGCTTGAAAGCGTATATATTAGCAGACCTTGACCATCATCTTTTAATAGTACTCAGATCCTTTTTAAAGATTGGATAAGCTAGGGTTGAATTTAGGTGCTTGGTATATTTGGTACCTGAAGCAGATTCTAGTCACCTCACTGCGGATTCATTTTCTTTATAAACTGTAGAAATTAAACAGTAGTACAGGCTCATATTTATGACAGCAATCTGATCCAAGATTTTGCAGTTTGTAAAACTGAATGTTTAATGTTCTTCATAAATTCATGGGATTTAATAGGAAAGTACATAGACTTTTTAGAGCTTACACATAGAGATACTCTAATTCGGGGGTCCGGCCCGTGGCCTGTTAGGAACCAGGCCGCACAGCAGGAGGTGAGCAGCAGGTGAGCGAGCGAAGCTTCATCTGTTGCTCCCCATCATTCCCCATCGCTCGCATTACCTCCTGAACCATCCCTCCCCCCACCCCCCGACCTCCGTGGAAAAATTGTCTTCCACGAAACTGGTCCCTGGTGCCAAAAAGGTTGGGGGCCGCTGCTCTAATTCAACCCCTCATCAAATGAGGAAACTCTTTGGGCAAGTAGAATGAAGAATTCAACCAAGATTCTTTATCTTCATGTAAGATGTAGATAAAACTTTGCAAAAGAAAGAACTACCTAATAATCGTTAAATTATTACCATCACTCCAAATTTCCATCTGATGGTTATAAATGAATATAAAATAAATTTTAGAGTTGCAGTCAGTGTATAGACCATTCTGTGTGAATATTTTCTCTTAATATTTTTATCCTTTAAATTTTAATTGCTACATAAGATTACTCTGTTTTGACATGCATGGTTTGCTTGGTCATTCCTATGTTGCTGGCTGTTTGAGTTATTTCTACTTTGTCTTATTATAAATAGCACTGCTATGAACATCTTTTCTTTCAAGTTACTCCCCTGCTGTCTATCTCTTCCCCTGCCAATTAATTCCGAGGGGGATATTCCCACAAATTAATCACTTATATTACATTCTAGTTACTTATAGTTAGGTTCAAACTCACTTCACAAGTAACTTGGTATTGGAAACTCAAATGCTAGAGATTTGACTAAATATAGGTCTTCTTAGGTGGGTCACTTTTTATTAAGCAGAAAAATCTTTTACCAACATAGAGTGAGTTACAAAGAGAGTTCTTAAGATAAAAGGAAGAAGAGAAGGTGCGAGAAGACCCTGGGGAAATTTGACGGTTTCCTAATTCCTCCTGAGTCTGATTTTTGGAATGTTGTTTTGTTTTCTTACACAGTATATCAGGTACACTCCAATTTTTAAAAGTAGAGATAGAACTATTTTAAAGATATACAGCATTTTTAGATTAGTGATAAATAGGCTTCCTCCCATTAGTGCAGATGAGAGCATGTTTTGGACTTCAACATCACATAATTCTTTTGTTACAGAGATCTACTTTCATTTCTCAGACCTTAAATACAGATGGGAGTTTCTGTCTTTCTAGCAGTCCTGCTGCCAGATACAATTCAGCCCTGATGGGAAGGAAGTCTTGTGGCCAGATGGGTGGAGATCCATGGTACAAGGCCATAAAGATAAAAGTGGAAAGAAAAGAAAAAATATAAGGGCTTCAGGACAGGGTTCTGTAACAGAGACAAACCTGACTATAGGCAACTGCTTGTTCTGAGGGTAAGGGCTTCTTTAAAATTCTCAAAGAAATGAGTCTGTTCTTTTTAGTTTTAGTTTATTTTTGGAATAGATTGTAATTTCGCATGGATCAAAATTCAAATGAGAATTCTTCCTCAAACTCTGGTCCCCAGCCACTCAGTTCCACTCTTTAGAGGCAACCAGTACTACTAATTATGTGATTATCCTTCCAGAAGTATTCTGCCCATATAGCAGTAAATATGTGTATATACATACATGACTGTTTTTCTGTGTATGTACACACATGAATTTTTTTCTTCTTTTGTTTCTAATAAATAGTTGCATCATATACTTACTGTTCTACATTTTGCTTTCTCACCTAACATTAAGTCTTGAAAATTATTCTATATTAATGGAAGGTTTTTAAATTTTTTTGAAGGCACTTTAGAAATGTCACATGTCTACACTGGGTGAAAGTAATTCCTAACCCAGGGATTAGGTCTGGTATGTAATAGTATCCAAGAAATGTTTCTTGTGTGAGTGAGTGAGAAAGTGAGTGAATTAATGATTATACTAATTTAAGCTGCAGATAGAAAGAGGCAGAAAGCTAAGAATTGCCTGAAGGTCTGAGACTGTTGACCTAACCCTGATGCTGGGACCCAGGGTAATCGAAGGGATGACATCACAAAATGCATATCTCTTTTTAAATTGCATCAGAAATTCTCTTTAAGGCTTCATATTAGGAGATGTCAATAAGAAGAGGTGCCTCTGGAGGTGGGTGAAGAATGGAGTTACGGGATGGCCCCTAGACCCCAGGAGTCAGAACATACGGTCCTGCTTCTGCTGTGACAGGGCTCCAGGACCCGGACAAGTGGGTTCATTTCTCTGTGTGTCCTTTCTTCAAACGTGAAACAAGGGGGTTGGAGTAGATTATTTCAATGGACCGTTCTAGCTCTAAGATTATGTCATTTATTATTCCACAATTTCCTGTTTGATTACCAGTTTGCACAGACATTTGTCATGTTGAAACTGCATTTACAGAGACATAAAAAAATGAGGTATCATTTCTCTAAGATAATAAAGAGCCTTACAGGTTATTGATAAAAATGTGATCATTAAGATTTCAAGATTAGACTGTAGAAAGCAGTGTGCAATGATTATATTCCTCACAAAAATTTATTGGCTAAACTATTGAGACAGAAGCAGACTTACCAGGGTAAGCCCAAATACCCCACACGTTGACACATTTTGTGAGGATTAATACTCTGTAGTTTTAACCTTTAAAAGGTAAAAAAAAGTCAGATAAATAAAAATTATTATAATATTAAAGTTATTCAATAGTAAATATAATTGTTATAAATGAATAGTATATGTAATATATTTAACAGTATTTAATTATTAAATATATTTCGTTATTAAAATAGTAACTAATGATAAATATAATTCATAGTAAAATAAATCTTTTTTCTTCTCTTTATTTTAGTGAAGTATGAGAGTGAAGCTAGTAAATATTGGGACACATTTTATAAGATTCATAAGAATAAGTTTTTCAAAGATCGTAATTGGCTGTTGAGGGAATTTCCTGAAATTCTTCCAGTTGGTCAAAAAACTGAAGAGAAGGTAAAAGAATTATCATGGAATCATGTAAAAGTTCATGCTGCAAATTGTTTCTCAAGAATGCACTGCCCTACTATGCCTGAAGAAAAAAATCATTATAGAGAAAGTTCTGGCTCATCAGATGGTCAAAACAAAGCAGGATCTGATTTTTCCAACCTAGACTCCAAAGAACACAGAAAAGGACCTCTGAAGACTGAATTGTTTCCTGGTAGCAACGCCACTTTCAGAATCCTAGAGGTATGGTACTGCAGGGGCAAAAATTTTTTAATGTACATTCCATACTACTTTAATAATGATCCAGATTTTTTAGGGGGGAAAATGATCAAATCTAACTATTAAATAAGTGTTCATATACTTTTGTGCATAAAAATTATTTAAGGGACTCATATCTTTAATTAGTCAGGTTTTAAGTTTGTGATTTAAATTTTTTTTAATTTGTCTACTTTAATTTCTAACTTGAAGGACATTTTAAATACCAATAAAGTTTTGGCCTTAATTTCTATCTCTTTCTGTTATTACCCACTTTTAGGTGAAATAGAAATAAGTGAAGTATGTAATTTGCTATAATCTGGTGTAGACCTTGATTTTCTATTTTAAAAAATAAACCTTTTCCTTCTGATTGTAAAGATAATATATACTGATTACAGAGAATTTGCTGAAGAGAAAGAATAAAATAATCTACAGTCCCATAAACAAGGGATTTAATTTAACCACTGTTAACATTTAACTGACTTTTTTCTCCTTTTGTTTATACTGTTTTGTATAGTTGAGCTATACTCTACCTGCATTTTGGGGTTTTGCTTTGTTTGTATTGAACATTATAACATAAACGGTTTTCCCTATCTTTAAAAATTCTCTATAAACATTTTCATGGCTGCAAAATACTTTACTATGTGGAATACTATGATTCTACTTACCTGTTTTCACTTGACTGGGCATTTAAATTGTTTTCAGGTTTTCAACAGCAAACATCTTTGGGTATAGACTTTTCTGCATTTTCTTTTATTATTTGGGTTCAATTTACTAGTTCATAATTTATAAAAAAATTTTAATACTGTTAAAATATATTGCCAAATTGCTTTCTAAGAAGTTGTACTAATACCAATTCACAGCAGTGTAGGTCTGTTTCATCACACCCTTACTGATTGGAATATTCTTATTTTAGTGCTTTCTGCTTTGTTAGACAAAAATTATACCTTATTTTAATTTGCATTCCTTTGATTGTTAAATAGGTCATATAGTCCTTCAAACGTTTAGAAGTCATTTGTACTTCTTTTGTGTTCTGTTTATTTCCTTTATTTATCAGATGCTTTTTAAAAAATGAGCTCTGCCCTTTATCATATATAATGCAAATGTTTTTTTCACAGTGTGTTTGTCACCTTTAATTTGGTTTATTTTGGGGGTTGGTATGTAAAAATTTTAAATGTTTCCATAGTCAAATTTCTCAGTGCATATTATTCTTGTGATTTATTTCATTGCTTTTGAGTTTAGAAAACTCTCCTATACCCAGAGATCCAGTAAATTTCTTTTAGTTTTTTTTTTTAATAAAAAAAATATGACATTGGTGAGGAAAATTTAACTTTATTTTCATGATATTTGTTTACTCTTTGATTTTAGGTTGGCTGTGGTGCTGGGAATAGTGTTTTTCCAATTCTGAACACTTTGCAGTGAGTTTTAGAGTTTTCTCCTACAAAATTCTACATACGTATGGGAGGTTGAGAAATTCTGGGAAAAAGTTGTCATGTATATGCCAGTAGTGTTCTTGTTCCCATATAAACAATGACTAAATGAAATTTCAAAAGAAGTGTCTTGGTCTGAGCGTCTAATTTCATGTGAACTGAGAATTACTCTGAAAATAATGTTTCACAGGCATGGGTTGTCCACCATGAGTTGAAGTAATTTTTTAAGCTTGTGTTTATGTGGATGAGGGAATAAGAAGAGAGTAAGAGGTTTGATCCTTCCGCTAAGCTGGGAATTGCTGAACTTTAGAGATTTATTTACCCCTCCAGGTTACTTAGGTGTCATTTTACACATAGAGAATTGAGTTTAAAGCTTACACAAAATAAAGTGTAAGCTTTAAACTCATTTTATTTTGTCATCACTTCTGGAGCCACACCCAGCATAAAACCTTCCTATGTCAAATGACTGTATCTAGACTTGAAATTGTTTGGAGTTATAGCACCTAACCCTAAGATTCAAAAAGGCAGAAGTAGGTGATAGGAACAAAGATGTTCTCCTGACCTGCCCTTCCCGTTCACCACCTCACCTATGCGTTTTAGTAGGTGAGGAAGAAGATACACCTTACAAAACTTTAACACCTTTTACCTATGGCTGGTCTGTCAAGTCCCTATTTTTTTTTAAGTTTACATGATAGCTTTCCCGTTATTTTTCCATTATAAAATCAACATAAGCACATCGTAGAACGTTCCCATTAGAGGAAAATGGGTTGGGGGGAATCACCCATTATTCCCACCACCATAGCATAGCTGCTGACAGAATTTTTGTTATAATTCCTTTCAGTCTTTTCACTATGCCTATTTTTAAATTTAAGAAAGTTTTTTTTTTTAACTTTCCATTGTGAAAATGTAAAAGCATTCAGAAAAACTGAGTAATACAGTGAATTCTCATACACCCACCACCTTGTTTCAACAGTTACTAACATAAGGCCAACATCATGACACTTTAAGTACTTATGATGGATCTCCAAAAAGCAGGACATACTTCATTACTATTATAAACCTAACATAATAAAAATTAAGTAATTCCCTAATATCATCAAATTACCAGTTAAAGTGTCCAGCCAGAAGTGATGCTGGCCAATTTGCGGTTCTGAATGGTGTTTCTCTTTCGGGACTTATTTTCTTTGTTTTCCCTTTTCCAATTTCTGGGCCAAAATTTCCTGTTCTTTTATACCACATAGCCAGATTCCTTCACCCCAGTGATCTCTGAACTTGTAATACACATAAATCTACTACACTGGCAGTTGATTATGTGTTACTTTATGACTCATCTCAAGTTATTATTTTGCATATCATTTCTTTATGTCTTATTTCTTCAACTACTATTCATATATTCCTTGAGGTAAAGAGCATATTTTACTCTAATCTGATTTTTCAGGTAGCCTAACAATACAATATAGATAGAGCTTGGTACATACTGACTGATTAATATCTCTGGTTCCCCACTTGTTAGTTGTATTTTTCCCTCTTCTACTTCTCCCTCCAACTTATAATTGCAAGCCCTTGCCTCCTCACCCCCTGACTCTTTCTTTGTGGATGTGTCTTTTTTTTTTTTTGCCTCATATTCATATTTTAGAAATCACTGTAGCTCAATAACCTGAGATAATTAATTCATCTTTAAAAGGCAACCAGTGATTAGCCTTCCAAAGGGAGGATTAGACTTTTTTTTCCCACCACAGAAATTGTGTTTTATTACTTTTGGAGAGGATAGGATTAATGTTTTACATTTTTAGAATATTTTACCATAATTAGACCTCTGGAATTGAGAGGTCATATCATTCTCCAAGGATCATTTAATTCTTAAACCCCTTGCCAAGAGAGTGCTTGGTGGTGTGGTGGTAGTGGTGATATTTACACCTGTTTGCTGGGAGAAGGGCCAAGGCAGTCAGCCGTTTTTACTGAAAAGCTCTGGAAAGTCATTGGGTGATCACAAGACCAACTTGGGTTGCTGATGCAGTGGGAATTCAGTTTCAGAGGTCAAGCTGCCGTCTGGTAGGACACATGGCAAATGGCACATGCCTTCCTTTAGCTTACTAGACTGTTCTGTATCTTGTGAGTGTTTAGTAACTACTGCCCAAAGATAGACTGCATACCTTTCATAATAGCTAGATGTGCCAGTGTCCAGAGAAGCATTTTGAGCTATATGGAAGTATTTATAGAACCATGTTAATTTCTTAAGTTTTTAAGTTCCTGGAAGGCAGAGGCACATCTTCCTTTAATGATGATAACAATGATGATAATGATGATGGTGATGATGATAGCAACAATAATAAGAATGACTAACATTTATTAGGTGCTTACTCTGAGTCAGGCACCTTTCTAGAAACTTTACATATATGAGTCCATTCAATCCTTACAACCAACTTAGATGCCATATTTATCTCTATTAGGAGTTTGGGATTGACATATACACACTACTACTATATTTAAAATAGATGACTAACAAGGACCTACTGTATAGCACAAGGAACTCTGCTCAATATTCTGTAACAACCTAAATGGGAAAAGAATTTGAAAAAGAATAGATGCATGTATATGTGTAACTGAATCACCTTGCTGTACACCTGAAACTAACACAACATTGTTAATCAACTATACTACAGTATAAAAGAATTAATTTAAAAAAATAAAGATGAGAAAACCAATTACAGAGAGATTAGATGACTCTTCCATGGTCACCCAGCTAAGTGGTAGAGCCAGGATTCAACCCTGGGTAGTCTGGTTTCAGAGCCCTTGCCCTTAGCCATCATACCACATAGTACTATATGTATCTGAGTGTTTTTTGAGACACTTCAAACATGTGTGACCAACCAACAATTACAAGTCACAAATATATGGATTTCATTGGAAACAATAAGGGTATATATGCTGCAATAAAGCACAATTTTTATATGGGATGGATGAGAAAAGACAAGCAGCACAAGTTTTAACTTTGATTCAGTACTGGTTAACTTTTCATAACCAAATCCTATTCATGAT
Source organism: Eschrichtius robustus (assembly GCF_028021215.1). Classification (NCBI taxonomy): domain Eukaryota; kingdom Metazoa; phylum Chordata; class Mammalia; order Artiodactyla; family Eschrichtiidae; genus Eschrichtius; species Eschrichtius robustus. Next base: position 61,748,702 of record NC_090828.1, read on the forward strand.
ACATTAATTTATTTGGACAGATATTAATTTGAATGCAAACCCCTAGTGCCACAGAATGGCACTATATATGAATACTATACTATATATGAATATTATACATGAATGTAGTATTCATCAATGAGTAGCATTTAAGAGAGTAATGTGAGCCTGGGTGAGATTTTGCTAAATGCATATTTGTGCTTATATTCCGTATTTATTTAGAAGTCCTCCTTGCTTGAAATGCCTCCCTGAATCAGATTAGAAGTTCTAATTATGTGCTTCAAAGCCCATATAGCCTGTCACACACTGTGCTCTCAGGATCAACTCTGCTTCTCATCCCTAGCATGTGACTCCCACTTCTAAACCCTTCCCCTTCTCCCCACTTAGCAATGCCATCCCCCTCCTTCAAAATTCTTAAGACTTTCACCTGAGGGTGCCTGCCTTATGCACACTTCTATAGAAATTGTATATGTCCCCAACTAGGCTATAAAATCCACAAGAGCCAGGACCATACCTTTAATTACTGTTTAGGACATACTGATCTCTTTCTGTGATTCAGACACACTACTAAGTAAGATGATGCAAGGATCCTTTGCTAATAGCATACAAGGTATGATTAGGAAGGGTACTGACCCACAAAATTCAAAGTACAGTTGACCCTTGAACAATGTGGGGGGTTAGTCCACGAATAATTTATAGTCGACCCTTCGTATTTATGGTTCCTTCTTTATCTGCAGATTCCATCAACCACGGACCATATAGTACTTAGTATTTACTATTGAAAAATATCCATGTGTAAGTGGACCTGCGAAGTTCAAACCTGTATTGTTCAAGGGACAGCTGTATGTGCCTGCCCATTAGTAACCATGGCTCAGCCATTGTTACTGAATTTCAGGTAAAGACCAAATAGAACTTGTCTAAGTTCAGTGGAGGCCAATTAAAATTAGTCAGGATTTTCATATGGGTAAACATCCCCCCCCCAAAAAAAAACCCTGAATTTGCTTACTTTATTTACATATTGTAGGTAAAGCAACTGAGTCTCAGAGAAGTTAAGTCAAATTCAGTGTTAATAAGTGGCAAATCCAGGATTTAAACACAGGTGTAATTGGCTCCCAAATCCCATACTCTGACTAGACAGTATTTATTAGACAGTTTCATTTACTACTTTGTATTCTAATGCTTGGTCCATATATAAGGCTCAATAACAGTTTGAAAATCACTTGAAAAGATAAGACTATATTAGTGTTTTATTATTTTTTAGAAGTTGTATTTACATGCTGTTAATATAAACATATTAATATTATATTTAACAGCACATAAATGCAACTTCTAATATATATATATATATATATATATATATATATATACATCATCATCCGTGCATCAGAGCCTCTGTGAGAGGTCCAGGAGCAAACGAGGAACGTACACATGGGAAGAGAAACGAAGCACCAAAGGACACAGGGGGTTGAGGGTCCTTGGAGAGGATAGAACTTGGCTAAGCTAAGAGGAGTTACAGGCCATGCTGGCTGGAGGCAGACAAGAAAGAGTGCCTGTGAGGGGTAGGAGGAAGATTGAGCAATGCTGATGGATGGCTTTGGAGGTTTCCCATGGGAGAGTATGATGGGATATAGAGCAAGTAGGCCCACATAATGGAGGGCCTTAAAATCAGGGCAGGAATTTGAAAGTCACCCTGTAATTGATAAGTGTTTGAGATAATGTTGGTTCAGAAACAACATGAAGGCATCCACACACCACTGCAGAGAACAGTGTCTAAAAAGAAGAAACAACAAGCCAAGTGTCATCCAAAATTCTGTTAAAGAAATATAAGTTCGGGCTTCCCTGGTGGCGCAGTGGTTGGGAATCTGCCTGCTAATGCAGGGGACACGGGTTCGAGCCCTGGTCTGGGAGGATCCCACATGCCGCGGAGCAACTAGGCCCGTGAGCCACAACTACTGAGCCTGCGCGTCTGGAGCCTGTGCTCCGCAACAAGAGAGGCCGCGATAGTGAAGAGGCCCGCGCACCGCGATGAAGAGTGGCCCCCACTTGCTGCAACTGGAGGAAGCCCTCGCGCAGGAACGAAGACCCAACACAGCCAAAAATAAATATAAAAAATAAATAAATAAATAAATAAAAGAGCCTTCCCTAAAATTAAAAAAAAAGAAAAGAAAAGCAGCTTCATTATAAAAAAAAAAAAAAAAAAAAAGAAATATAAGTTCAAACCTACACTTTCCTTTCTTCTGTAGCTTCAGCATATCTGGACTCTAGATTTAAATATTTTGTTCATTTTCATAGGAATGCTCCAGAGTTCTTTCTTTATTGTTGTGATTTTGCTTCTGGAGCTGTGGAGCTGGTAAAGGTATGCCTTATATTTTCTTTAAAGAGAGCTATATTAAAAAATCTAATTTTTTGCTGTTGAAGTGATTATTTTTTAACGTAACTGCATCAAATGTAATCTGTGACCATTTTTAACTGAGCTTTTACAATTTTGCGAATCATATCATCAACTGATGCCTAAGATGTTACCCTAAAATGATAGAAGTTGTTTGGGATTTAATATAGAGTTCAAGGGAGTGGTTCCTACAAGGTGGTATTTATATTTATGTCCCTAGAGCTTTACACACAGTTTGGCACATAGTAGGCACTCATTAAATTAAAACTTTTGAAAAAAAATAAAAAAGGTCTGAAAAGGCATATATTACAAATCTAAAATGTCCTCAACTGTAAGGAAAACAGTGGTGGGAACTGGGCCTTATTTGACCAATTCCCAAATGCTAGTAAGCATTATCATAGCAAAAAGAGGTAATTTTAGGAAATGGAAAAGGAATGGAAATTCTAACAAAAATGTATAGTAAACACATGGAACATAATTTCTGATAATAAGAGTTAATAGTTTTTCGTTGTAGACATTTTCTAAAATACTGAAAAGCCTAAAGGGGAAGATAAAATTTACCTATAATATGCTTTTTTAGCGTCCTAGAGTGAATCATTGTTAGTATTTTGGTATATATCCTTCTAGTGTTGTTTTTATAGGCAAATTGTGTGTGTGTGTACTCTAATGTGGTTTTTTAAAATAGCATCTTTATTGAGGGATAGTTCACATACCATAAATTTCACCATTTTAAAGTATACAATCCTGTGATTCTTAGTATATTTAGAGTTGTACAGCCATCACCATTACCTAATGTTGATTATGTACTATAGGATATTTATATATTAATGCCAAAGGAGGCATGGAATAAGCAGTGAGAGAGCCGAGGACCATCTCATTGCCTCTGAAGTAACACAGGGTGGGCTTCCAACAACACTGCCTACTGACTCAGAAAGACTGCCCTACTCCACTTTTCAAGCTAAAGAGGGATTGCAAAAGAATGTTATCAAGTCCAAGTGCTAGACTTAAATTTTTATGACAGCTTGAAATAACCTAACAGAATACCTAATCCAAAAATCAAATTTATAGAAGAAAGGCACTTGAGAGAAGTTAAATTGACCTTTTTAATTTGAGAAAAATACTAGAAGTCTGCTAACAACTTTTTTTGTCTTTTCATTCCTTTATCATGACAGTCGCACGCATCATACAGAGCAGCCCAGTGCTGTGCCTTTGTTTATGACGTTTGTGACGATGGCCTACCCTACCCTTTTCCAGATGGGATCCTGGATGTCATTCTCCTCGTCTTTGTGCTGTCTTCCATTCATCCTGACAGGTAAATGAAGACGAAAGGGCAGAGCAGATGTGTACAGCCCCTTTATCAGGAGTGGCTTTCAGAACTATCAAAGCAAAAATGACAATTCTTGAATTTATTATTTAATGAACTACATTATGTATAATATGCAGCCTTTTAAATGCAGTTTTTCCTTTCTTCAGACTTTCAGAAAGAAACTGGTGACACTACTTCTTTAGTGAGCTTTCTGTCACTGTCAGAATGAAGTAAGCATCTTCTGGCAAGACACATACCTATTAAAAGTGACAGAGCTTCAAGGAAATTACAAATTCAGAACAGCCTAATAGACTCCCAAGAGGGAAATTGTACATGGTGATCAGAAACAAACATCTTTGATTTAGCATCTTGCTGAATGTTCATGAAGAGGTGGGCTGTAAATCTGTTTGGCTTCACACTGGTCTGTCGATGGGCTTTAAAATATTTGTTTTAAAGAAGCCCACTAGGGAATTAGGGGTTATCAAGATTTGCCAGATTAACCTCGGACCTTTATAATCTAAGATTGGCCTAGTGCCCTCATTTAAATATTCATGACTTAAATATTTTTGTTCACATAAGATTTTGAAAAAATAAATACAGTTTTTCTCCAAAGAGGAAGCACAAAGAGATATTACCAGCAATTAAAATGATCACTTTTCTTAAAATTTTGCCACCTTGTATGTATTAAGATACATGTGTGGTAAGTGTCAGGGGTTGTGCCTTCATAACGTTTCTTAAAATTGGGTTTTCGTGATCTTCTGGTAATAGATACAGACTTGGCATCAACCGCTTTTTGTTTGGTGAGTGTGACTCTTTCCCAAAGAAATCGAGTATTGTGTCCTTTCTTTGCTGTTATAAGGTCACTAGAACCCTTTACAGTCCTTTCACTTCTCATTCAGAGATGTGCACTTTGATTACTTATGGAAAAGCAAGTTAGATTTCCAATTAACGAATGAAATATATAATTGCACCTGGTGAGATATATCAAGTTCCATGAAGTTACTTCCTCCCAGTTTCTATAACCTATTTCTTTCTGCTAATCTGTTTATACTGTTGGCATTATTCAGGTACTGGTAGAAGGATGTCATCTATGTATTTTGTTTCGCAGTTAAAAGGATGAATAGTAAAAAGGATAGAGTAGGTGGATAGTGAACAAGATTTTCTATCTGACATCTATAACAGGAAATGTTTAAATTCAAAATAAGACCTCAAAAAGACTATTTGAATTAGTTTAGATAATGTATTTTTGTCATGATTTGAATTGAATGTTAAAGAGAAGGGGAAGCAGATATCTTGGAAAGATTGTTTTTATAGTACATATATTCATTCTATTTATTTATTATAAAATAAGTTCAGATGTATCATGTCAGTAGCTACTTTCTTACCTACGTGGAAATGATCTAAAAGTGAGGTGAATGAGTAGAAGTTGGGTAATAGTAAGTGAAAAGTAAGGCAGTATCTTTAGGGTCATCTAGCACTGTGGTAGTAGATTCAGCCCCAGGAAAATTCTAGAAAAATGGCTTATTGCCAGCTTGGAAAAGCAATTCAGCTAGACCTTGAGTCTTGGGGTCCCAGCTCAAATGGGAATAAACCATAGAAGGCTACCAAAAAAGAGGTAGCTGTCCTTCTTGTTATTGAAATAAAAGTATGTTTTCTAAAGATCTAAGTATAGAATAGTCAATAAACACTCATTTTTTTTTAATCTCTTCTTTTCCTTCTCCTCTCCGTCCATCCAGCGATAGGTGAGGATAGCAGAGTTGGCCCAAGTCAGATAAAAAAAGAAAAGGGAGCTTTCCCCCATTCTTGTCCATGTCACCTGCAGGCCACTCCCACCTGCATTTCTCAGGAACTGGCTCTGGAATTGCATTATGAGCCAAGATGGGCTGATAAGAGAAGCAGCTCCCCACCTCTTGCCTTCACCTGCAACGCAGACTTTAAGGGATAGTTGGGAGGAGAGGATTTGCAGAAGGAGGCTACATTTTGAAGTGTTTGGCTGTTTGTTTTTTTGTGTTTTCGTTTCATGCTTGTTTTGCTGATAATTGCAGAAAGAGATTTTTTTTCTCTGTACATAAAACATTTATCCGGAAAGTGAATATTTTAAGGTTTAGATATGGTTTTCTTTGATTGCCAAATTCTAAGGATATAAGCGCAGTGTGAAAATAACCTGTAATAAAATAAACAAGGAAAAATACTTTTCTTTTTCTCTTTCATGTACTTATGTTCCAGTTTTTTTAAAGAGCTTTTTTTCTAATCATGGCACCTTTTTCTGTCATTTCTCTCTTGTTTTCATGGTTACTTTCATTTTCTCACTACCTACTTCTTTCATAACCTGACATACTGTTTCACCCTGTTATTCCACTTAACAGTGTTTTAAATTTTTTTTTTTTTTAATTTTTAAGAATTTTGGCTGTATTGGGTCTTCGTTGCTGCGTGCCAGCTTTCTCTAGTTGCGGAGAGCGGGGGCTACTCTTCGTTGCGGTGCGTGGACTTCTCATTGCGGTGGCTTCTCTTGTTTCGGAGCACAGGCTCTAGGCGCGCGGGCTTCAGTAGTTGTGGCACACGGGCTCAGTAGTTGTGGCGCATGGGCTTAGCTACTCCACGGCATGTGGGATCTTCCCGGACCAGGGCGCTAGCCTGTGTCCCCTGCATTGGCAGGCGGATTCTTAACCACTGAGCCACCAGCGAAGTCCCTGAACAGTGTTTTAATTGGAAGGAATTTACAGATTATCTGATCAAAACTCCTCATTTTTAAAATAAGGAATGCTCAGAAGCTTTAAGAAACTTCGATAAAGCAGAGACAGCAAGGACTTAGTACACAGGCTGCCATTTACCATTCGCTGCCCAGGGCAGACATTGATAATTGATTTTGTAGATTGTCATTCCCTGTGAGTCTTAAGAGTCCTTTTCAGTAGAGCTTCGTTGGCAGCCAATGTCAGTCACTTGGTTGATATGAGATCTGAAATCTTTGTCATCTCTGTACCATAATCACATATAAGGCCTTGAACACTTAACCAAAAACATTAAATCAAAAGCAGTCACAGGCTTCCCTGGTGGCACAGTGGTTGAGAATCCGCCTGCCAATGCTGGGGACACGGGTTCGATCCCTGGTCTAGGAAGCTCCCACATGCCTCGCAGCAGCTAAGCCTGTGAGCCACAACTACTGAGCCTGCATGCCACAACTACTGAAGCCCGCGCGCCTAAAGCCTGTGCTCCACAATGAGAAGCCACCGCAGTGAGAAGCCCACGCACTGCAACAAAAAATGGCCCCCGCTCGCCGCAACTAGAGAAAGCCCGCACGCAGCAGCGAAGACCCAACACAGGCAAAAATAAATTTAAAAAAAACAGTCACGAGGGGGTCATGTTTGGGAGCCAGGTGGGTAGAATAAGCAGTAAAAGAAAGAAAGTAAAAAAGTAAAAGCTTCCCAGTATTGAACTGGGGCTTAGAGTGTGAATAGAATTTAAACAGGCAAATAGTAAGGAGGAGAGAATTCTTTGAGGGGAAACCACGTGAGCAAAGGCATGGACTGCTCAGAACCAAGCATGTAACAGTTTGGCTAAAGATGCTTCAGATTAGGGAGTAGTGGGAAAGATGTTGGAAAGATTGAGGTCAGTTGTAGGTGATCTTAAGGGCTCAAATAAGAAACTAAGATTTTATCCTATGGATTAAAATCATGAAAATTTGAGCAAAGGGATGATTTGACAAAACCATCATTTTAAGCATACTAATTCATCAATAATATGCAGGAAGGATTGGCAGGGAGAATAATAACACCTGTTAGGAAGCAATTCTGTTTCCAGCCTTAGGACTGAGGATGTTGGAGTTTGTATACTAAGGGAGTACCAATGGGAAACGAGAGAGAGAAACTATCAAATATGTAGTTTTTAAAAAAAAGACATAACAATTTGATGACCAAATGGTTGTGCTGAGGATAGTGGAAGAAGAGAAGGATAAAAGGAGTCAAAGATTTCTCTGAGGTGTTACACTTTGGTGAATTTAGTACCTTTGAACTAAATAAAGAAGTCAGGAGGAAAAGCAGCTAGTTTTGGAGGAAAGGTGATCCCTGTTTAGTAGGTATGTCTGATTGGGACAGTTCTGGCATATTTTTTATCTTGCAAGGAAAATGAAACGACTTCATTTTTTTCTGCCTTGGAACTACCTTAATTTGCTGTAAATATCAGGAATGTCTATGTGGTTTTGCAGTTCAGCTTTGACATCACACATCAAGCTCTGTGAAGTTACCGCTCTGGTCATTTGGGTGATTTCTTGATAGTCTAGGCTTTTTGAATCTGATTATTTAGCAAGTTGGTGTCCTTTTTTCTTTCTATACAAAATATTTTTGGTTTTGTTCCCCTTATATTTGTGGCTTACATTTCTTTGGCCTTATTGAGCTGTGCTTATTTTATCATTAAGGAGGTTAAATGTGACGTATAAAACAAGACTTCCACAGAGTCTCTTGCTTTGTTTTCAAAGGATGCAAGGTGTTGTAAACCGACTGTCCAAGTTACTGAAACCTGGGGGGATGCTGTTATTTCGGGACTATGGAAGATATGATAAGACTCAGCTTCGTTTTAAAAGGGGTAATGGTATATTCAGTTTGGAGTTATTTTCTTGTGTTTCAAAGAATGCTGTGTTACATTTCATGTCAATTTTGTTGTTGTTGGTGGTGGTGGTTTTCTTAAGGAATACTAAGTTTCTCTTGTCACACTTTTTTTTTTTTTTAGGGCATTGTTTATCTGAAAACTTTTATGTTCGAGGAGATGGTACCAGAGCATATTTCTTTACAAAAGGTATGCTTATCTATAAGAGGAAATAATTAGCCGTAAAAACTTTCCTTGGGTATTATTTGCAGGGAGAAACTCAAAAGCTCTAAAAATGAGGCTTCAAGAATTGAATAAACATTAGATGTCTTTACACTTTAGTGATTATAACTGTTCTATGTAAAAGCTTGAAAATGGCCTTTTTGCCTTTTAATCTTTTTCCAATTTAAAGAATCACTTGTTTCATCCTCATACCCTAACGAAGTTTCCATTTCGGAGGTACTGTTAGCCCAGATATGAAAAAATTGATGACATGCCACAGCCAAAAGAGGGAATGTGATTTTAAGAGTCCATAGAAAATTACTTATCTCTTGTCAATTTCTCATTTTAAAAAAGCATTTAAAATGAATCCTGCATTGAAGGACTTTCCCCAAACTTATGTGAGTACTTTTACAATGTGCCATTTGGGGTCTCTGCAAACCAACAAAAACTCAGATCTGGGCACCTTTCAAAATATTGAAAGCTGCAACCGATAGTGTTGTAATCTGTTACACCTGCTGTGTTCAACTGTTTATACTTGGTGTGTTTGTGTGCAATAGAAGAAACCCACTTGGTGTCACGGGTTTCCTTCACCAATTTGTACTAGAGAATGTTTCTTGGTATAAATGAAAATTCAGATTGTCATTCATTCCATTAATGTTCCATTGTTCCTGACTGCCCCTCCCCACAAGTCACATATCATACATTTGACTGCCATTCTTGTCTCACAGGGGAAGTCCACGATATGTTCTGCAAGGCTGGGTTAAATGAGAAGCAAAATCTGGTCGATCGTCGCTTACAAGTTAATAGGAAAAAAAAAGTGAAAATGCACCGAGTGTGGGTTCAAGGAAAATTCCAGAAACCATTACCCTTCACTTAAAAAAGCTCCAAATTGGTATTTTCACTCTTTTCTCATGGCTGAACTATGTATCATGTTAAGGTACAAACCAGAGGATTACACTATTCAAAGTCTTCTGTAAATCTTTCATTTTTGAAAAGACAGTCAGAAGAAGAGAATTTGTATACCCTGCTGTTTACCATGGGTGGGCTCTTTTGTGCATTTTAAGCACATGTAAGTGATTTGGAAGAGAGCACAATATTCTGTGTTTTCAAAACTTAATATGCTAAAGCTTGTTTGGATTTATTACATCTTAACCATTTTGTTTGTTCTTTGAGTTTTATAAGCAGTCAGTTAAATTACCGATATAAGTCAGATGATTCTGAGAAGCAGAAACCTGCCATTTTTTAGAAGTGAAAAAAACCCATCTACTATATTTATACATTAGTTGAACACAGTTGAACTCTCCTCCATTGTTAACTGATAGCAGAGAGGCAGCTCACCTTGTTTCCAAGGAAAGTCACAAGACCAAGACAAAAGTATATATTTTTTTGTTTTGTCGTTGTTCGTCCCAAAACTTTTTTTTTCTTTAATTCACAGACTAATGTCTGAAACAGAATTTTAGTTTCTCTTTCCTTTCCTAAAATTGGGGAAGTATGACCAATGCTAATATTATTTTCAGGCTATTCTTAGGTGTACAAGTTGGAAGCCTTCTTTAAGACAACTGTCATACCCAAGAAAATTCTTAAATCGTAGCAGTTAAAAATTTATTTACCACCTTGCCTCAAAAAAGACATAAATTGGCTTGCAAATTGCACTTGGTAAAAATGGAGTTTCTAAAACTGGTCTGTCATTCATTATACAACATATACTGAGTACTTACGTTGTGCTGAATTATATGGAATAATACAATAAATAAAGACCCAGCTTTGTCTTCTGAGAGCATAAATAGGCTCTAGCTGGCAAAGCAAACTGTGTGCATCCCAAGCCTCTAAATCATGATCTAAGATAATATGTGAGCAAGTACTCAAATAGGGAGCTTATCAGCTAGCTGATATGCTTGATTGATTATGAGCCACAGAAATCTGGAAGACATGGACAATCTCTTGAAAGGACCACCATCAGAATGATCAGTTCCAACTATTTTTCCTTTTTGAACTCACTTAAAATTCAACTTCCTGGAAGAATATGATTGGTCCGATTTGGATCATGGATTCATCTTTTGACAGACTGGGGCAGGACAGGTTATTTGATGGCACCACCAGACTATATGGAATGGAGGCAAGTTCCTCAAAGGAAAATCAAGACACTGTTATCAAAAAAGAGGGGAGGGTTGCTGCCCAGTCACAGACATCATGTGGTGGTAGCAGTAGTAATAATGGTTCTGAAGAGAGAGAAAGATCAGCTATGGGATGGAAGGGAAAGAATCAGGGTTCTGGGAGGAGGTAGGTCTCAGGCTAGTCCTAGAACATATGCTCTCAGAAGATGGTGAGAAGACAGGTATGTTTGGTGGGGATATTCATGATTCGGAATAGTGGAGAAAAGATGGGGAGGGCGTCCGCTTATAGACAGCCTTGAATAGAGGGTGCATTGGGTTCTAGTCTCTGGACTAGAGCCATCTGACGTTGGTTTGTTTCTGTTTTATCCTAGCCATGGCGTATTATAAATATATTTAGAGAGATTGATTGAGGAGTCGTCAACAGAATGGAATGCAGTGAGGTCAGAGATCGGGGCAAGGAAAACCACGGAAGGTTTTTGCATACATTTACCTTGATAACAAGTCCTCAGAAGTACAATATCAAGGTTTCTGTTTAAACATGCAGTAAAAGTCAAAATTTGCCTGAGACTCTTAACTCAGTTGTTTTCCTAATTGAAGTGTATATTTAAAAGCCAAACTAGTAACGAAAGTATTACGTACAGCAAGGGCAGTTAGATAAGTTAATGTTGCTATAGGAACCCCGGCAGATCTTGTGTCTCAATTTAAAAATCATGGCCCAAGGTGGTTTTAAAAACAACAGAAGGTAAAATTATTCCCACATTCTCATACATGTAAATTGTACTGTCTCTCTCTGTCCTAAATAGCAGATTCAAGCCAGCTTCTTGACTGGCACAGTAAAATTCTGCTCCGTGTCTTTCTATAATGTATTACAGCATGTAGTTAACCTTTAGAAACTTCAAAAATACATCAACCAAATTTGGACTGTGAGACACAAACTGGGCTCTTTTGGGCTCTGTCTAGCATAGACCTCCTATTCCACATGGCTGCTCAATGGGCCATTTCTATCAGTGTCTTCTGCTTGTCTGGTCAGTCTTTCTCTCCCTTAGCCTACCTGAATCAACCCCCTACTTAGAGTTTGCTGCCAGACAAAATGTAGATTTTTTTGGCAGAGGAAAAAAAAGAGAAAGACCTGATTTGGAATATTGCCTATAGATATTAAGAAATCACGAAATGTTGCAAATGTATCTGCTTGGGTATTAGTTTAAAATATTTGATAACTGCATGAAATTCTCATTTTTTCCCTCACATCCATGGAGCTAGGACTAGTTAGGCAGGGTTTGATATTTAAAAATTCATCTGCTGAGGGAGCTGAATTTCAAAAGGACTATTTTCTTTCTAACAGAAAAAGATGTGTTCCTTCATTTTATAATACAGAAACAATGAAATATGCTATATTAAAAATGCACCCTCCGTTTTCCTCCATTTATAAAAATTCACTTTTGAACATTTTCCAAAAGTAAAAATTCTCACACACATGAAGTACTGTTTCATAAGGTTGTGAGAAAGCCAAGGTAACGGTTTCTATTATTAAAAGTTTTGCATTTCAGTATGACACATTTGTCGTATTGAAACACCCAGTTAATGTTGACTTCTGAGAACTTATTTGCTTTGCTTGTCTCAGTTCCATATGCGTTGTCTCTAAATTATGAACACATCGAGGTTTCCACCACCATGCAATCTAAATCGTTGCTATACTCATTTGTACGTGAAAATTATTCACCCATATGCGAAGAGCTGCCCTCCGGGGCATCAGGACCACATAAACCGTTCAACATCAGGTAACTTAAATTCTTGCCCCCAGACTCCTATGCTGTATTCCTCTGGTTTTCCAACTCATCAAAGCCAATTTCTGAAGCCAGAATATATCACGCATTATTACTTCTAATTGGTTTTAATGTTTGTTATGCTCCTCACAAGTGGAGATAACTTCACATTTGCATCATTAATAGGCCTTTTTCTGAGCCTCTGCTCCTTCTGCTTTCTGCCTCTGTTAGTCATCAGTAGACATGTTGGTGTGGGTATTCACCTCCCCTCCTTGTGAAAAGTGCATTGTAAAATCTAAAGCACTGAATATATGTGAGGTATTGTTATTAATAACAGCATTTACAGTCTACAAGGCAGCATATAGAGTACTCCAGCAACAGAAACTTTTTCAGTGGTTTTATGAGACCTTGTGAGAAAAACAGTAAAATGCATGGAAAAATATTGCCTGCAAGTCAGACAGGAAGCATGGGTCCTAGTTCCTGTTGAACTGCTTAGCTGCTCTTAATTTACCTCTGAGTGCTAAGTCTTTTATATACTACACTTTTATATACCACATTATTCCTTCATTTAATCCTCAAACTCCTATGAATTAGTTTTTATTGTAACCATTTAACAGATAAGACTGGAGCTCTGAGGTATTGGGTAATTTGCCTAGGATATCACCGCGAGTCAGTGGCAGAAACACAGTTTGGGCCCAGAAGTGTCTGATTCCAAAACCTCTAGTCTCATCAGTACACTTTTAATTGACAGACTCAAATGCTGTTCGGGAAAGCTGCTGGAGAAGAAAAAGAGCTCCTGAATCAAGCGGAGAATTATAGCAATGGGTGGGAGTTTGGATCAGACGATCTTCAAGGAGACAGCTCATTCTAGATCCAGTGATTCTATGAAAAAAGTAGGTATACTTATCCACAGTTACAAATGGGAAGGAAGAGAAGGAAAGGAACGGAGAGGAATGACAAAGCAAAAGCTTGCAGTCAGCTCTTTTCAGCATTCTGCATATGTTTACTTCTGCTCTCGCTCCACCCACCTCGGGCTTCAGCCTTCCACTTGGCTCCCCTGCGAGCACACAGAGCACCTATCACTTGCATACTCCTCACTTAAAGAAAATAAATCAGTCTGTACTTCAAGGGGGTAGGGGGAACCCTCAAAGGGATCAGCTCCAGCATAATCTAAAATATGTGATCAGGGAGTGTCAATAATAAAATGAGTGAAAACATCTTTATTTAAAACACTGTATGTACAGTAATGCCAATTCAAGCATGACATGTTGAGCATTTCTTGGAATATGGCTTGGGATTTGAGAGGCACAAAGTTACCTGCAGGTTGGCTTTGGTGTAGTTATAAATAGAAGTAAAATAACAGTTGCATCTTCATTTATAATGAATATATACTGTGGCCTCAAAGCTGCAGAGGAGAGTGGATGCCAAAATCTGTCTTTCATTAACATATGCCTTAAATGACAGGGAAGAGGTGTTAAGACAAAATTACTTTTTCCTCTGCGTATGAGTCAGCAACATGCAGTAACAAGCAAGTAATAATAGTTCTGCGTGTGAGTCCCTACAGAGGGTAAGAAAAACAGCATTAAATTGAAAATGCGAGTTCACCTGCCGGAGGGGCCCAGGTGGCGGTAGAGCACAGCTCCCTTGAGCACCATCCTGAAGTGTCTCAGGGCACAATGACCCCAGCTCTGGCAAGCCAGGTTGGCATGATCTGCATGGAGCACATTAAAACCTCCAGATGGTCAAAGACAGCTCACGCTCAGCTGCTCCCGGAGCTCATCAAAAGCAAGCTACAAGGCACCACCACTGTCCAAGAGTTTAAAACAGCTGCTTTGGATTCTACGGTGCATGTGGTTTCACAGCCACTTAACCTTTAGTCAGGAACAGCTAGAGGCAGGTGAATGGATAAATACATGTTAACATTACATAAGGAGAAAAAAATAATATTTAGGAGCACATGGACTTTCAAGTAGTCACAAATGGTGTTTAGTTAGCTGTGTCCTTGGCATCCCAGTGATTTATGTCTTTATCTTTGATTTTCTCCAGCAGGTAGGCACTAAGTAGAGCCTGGACTCCAGAAAATATATGCTTTTCTATCAGGTGTTAACTACTAAATTAGGTGAGCTGTTCATTGCCTCCTAAAAAGCCCCGAACATCTCTCCTACTTGGGCTGGTGGGGTTTAGTCCAGGAAAACTATGAGTTTTGTTATCCTTACACAAATTCTTTGGCAGTGTTTTCAACCCATTGCTCCTTTATGTGACACTTCCTAGTTCATTGCAGAAAAAGAAATTCGTTTTTTTCTTACTTAATCTTTATATATCAATTGTTGGTTGTTTCAGAAAACTTCAGGGAAGGGCAGTCACCCTTCAAGTCTTTAAGCCTTTCTCATTGAGAAAAAGCTCTAAAACTGTGTAACTTCCTAAAATTAATGATGAGATGCTGTTGAGTCTCTTGCATTAGTTTGTTGTTGGTTTTGGTTTTTTTTTTTAATGCTGTGTACTTAACACAAGGAACACTATGCAACTGCTGCCTCATTTCTCTCACCTCCTGCCTTTTGAGAGTAACGTCTTTCTCCTGAGGCTGTCCTGCTGAACAGACGTTATAGCTCTCCGTACATTTTTAGTTACGCCGCACTCCCTCAGGTGAGCTGGAATGGCGTCCCCTTAAGCAGCATTGGGAACTTGCACTGAAAGAGAATGGCTGAAATTGCCAGTGTCACATGCCGCATTGAAGCAAGGAAATTTCTGCCTCTAAGGATAATAGCTTTTCTCTTTGCTCATATGTCTTCCTTCACAGCCCTCATTTATTTTAATGTATATATTCCACTTTGACTCTCTGGAAGATATTTTTCAAGGTTTTTTAAAAAATCCAAATGAAAGATGCAATTCAGGATCCAGAAAAGCATTTACTCTGTTTATCCCCTCCATGAATGTATTCTTAATCAACCAGTCTTTCTGAGCATTTCTTCATTTGCTGCTTTGTTTCGTAATAGAATACTTGGGCTCTGGAGATTAGTGAGACAAAGACAAAGCTTCATTATAACCATCCTTGTTTTACTCCCTTGTCTTATAGGCTTTCTCTTCCTAACTCACTCTCCAGGTGCTTCTTTCTCTTGCCAAATAGCGCAAGGAAATACTTTTGCAGATCTTTTGTTTACTTTAGAAAAAACACGGATCCAGCCTTTCCCATTCGGGAGTGCTGCTCATTTCCTGACTGGCCTTTAAAATTTGGCTCGGTAGCAACTTGGGGATTTGTTTTCTACCCAGAGTGAAAGGAGCTGGGTGCCTAGCAGCCCCATGCTGGAATGAGAATTAAATTCTGCTCATTCCCTGGATAAGCAAGCTGACGCTTTCCTTGTAGGTTTCTTCCCCCCATTCCTCAAAGCTTTAATGTTTAGTCATTTAGCTTTAGCTTTTTAAAAGACATTTTAATAGGGTTGTCTCTCCTCCAAGTGCATGCAGAAGCTGATCATGGGCACAGGGAAACTCTCAAGAATAAAGAATTCCCTGTTTGCTGGGTTTTACCTACAATGAAAACGATGTACAACACATGCAGTGCTTACCCCTACTGCAGTTCCATTGCCAGTTGCCTGGCCTGGGACAGCAGGAACTGTAACACCCAAGGAATTTGGCTTGAGCCACCTCACTTTCTAAGTCCCCAAGACTGCCAAGTTAATGAAGCTTTGCTTATTACTCAGTTGAACATTTTCTGACTTCATGTAAGCTGTATAAATCTCGTGCTTTCTTCTCTTTGGCACGTTTACATTAAATTTTATTCTCGTTATGCAACTTTATCTATACTATAGTTATGTTTATATATGAATGTAAGTTACTCTTGATTCATCCTGCCTTGGGGTATTTATTAATAGTTTGTTATGAAGTGTCAGTAACTTTCCAAAGAGAGTGGCTTCCTAAACCTGGAGCCTATATTTTTATATATTAATGCATTCTTTACATTAAAAGATGTTTAATGTAAAAGGATAGTTGAATGATAAAAATAGAAAACCTTGACTGACAAAGGTCTTAACTACATCAGGGTGGGCATTATCTTTAAGGACTTAATCTATAATATAAAATAATATGGCAAATAAAATACTGTATGGGGGGGAGTTACAGACAAAGTTATTGGCATAGACAAGGTCCATTTGAGGAAGCGTACCATGTCAATATGATGACAATGGAATCTAGGGTCAGTCATTCCTCTAAAGCTCAGCCAGACACATACAAACAGTCACCATTAGGAAAGGCTACCAGCAGAAGCGTCTGGCACACTGGCCTAGAGAAAGTAGGCAGTGTTCACAGGCAGAATAGCCAAACACTGTTCCAGTGACCCAAAGAAAAATGCGAGGTCAGAGAAGTTTGTAGCAAGAGTGACTTGAAACTGAACCTCAGAGAACTAGACTGTAAGCTTAAATGCCTCCTAGCCTGGCTCAGGGAGAACCAAAGAAAGAGACTTCACTGAGCCTTGGGAATAGGAAGGCTGCAGAGGCCATGAGCTCTTTTTCTGTTTACCTGAATTATATCACAGAGATAGCCATTAAGACATTTTGTTCTTGATACTTTTTTTTGGTACTTTTTATTTTTATTTTATTTTATTTTTTTATCTTTGGCTGTGTTGGGTCTTCATTGCTGCGCGTGGGCTTTCTCTGGTTGCGGCGAGCGGGAGCTACTCTTCGTTGCGGACACGGGCTTCTCATTGCGGTGGCTTCTCTTGTTGTGGAGCACGGGCTCTAGGCATGCGGGCTTCAGTAGTTGTGGCACGCAAGCTCAGTAGCTGTGGCTCGCGGGCTCTAGAGCACAGGCTCAGTAGTTATGGCATACGGGCTTAGTTGCTCTGCGGCATGTGGGATCTTCCCAGACCAGGGCTCGAACCCGTGTCCCCCATTGGCAGGAGGATTCTTAACCACTGCGCCACCAGGGAAGTCCCTTTGATACTTTTTAGAAGAGCAAAGACTTGCCTTTATCTGATTCTTACTTTTGATTCCAGAGCCCTTGTGTTTGTTTTCCATCATGACATGTCACAAAGTATGAGTTTATTGATGTTCATAAACCTGGAAAGATGGGGTGCAGCTTTAGGATAAACACGCCCAGAGAGGTGCAGGCAGAAGGGGATACTGGCCAAGCCAGAAGATCGTCCTCATTCCCCAGTGTGACAGAGGAAGGTTTAAGCTCCTACTTTGCACAAGAGAACAGATTAGGTATCAATATAATAGAGTTACCAAGTGATTAAGATCTGCTGACCCTCTGCAAGGAAATAAATGGAGGGCAAGTAAAGAATACAGGCCAGAATAGCCTATGAGACAATACCATGATATGCAGTCACCACCATCTGGTGAGGTTTGAGAAGCCCCCCAAAGTATTATTCCTGTGTTCCCTGCCCACATTTTAAACCAACTGAGAGACTGAGTTGCCAACAGATGAAGATTAAAACATGAGCTTAATTACTGATGAAGCTGGTACAGGAGAGAATGGCTCAGGCTGCATGGAAACAGTTGCCCCCCAGTACTGAACCCCAGAATCAAGACCCACAGCTGGACAGCCACGAGACTCTACCCATGGGGGGTCTGCCCCTGTAGAGCCTTTTACAGAGTAGCTGGCTTCCAAGAGAGAGTGAAAAAGGACTAGGTTAAACATGCCTAATTCATTTCCCAAATTCACTTTTTAGCTAAGTCACTTCACCTCTCCCAGGAATGAGGAAGACAGGACTGAAGAGACCAGTTGCTGTCCCTCCACATGGCGAGAAACAACAGGAGTGGGAATTACCTGAACGTTTTGTAAGTGCTGGGTAAATCATACCCCACATCTACCGAGACTAGAGCAATGTGGAGTGGACTCCATTTTGTCCTTTTGTCACTTGCTGAGTCATCTGCTCAGCATTTACCTGTAAGCCTGTGGCAGCTTACCTGTAAGCATCTGCCTTAGTGATGGGTGGAAACTGCAGGGTATGCACTGACACTTGTATGTGGTTAGAATACCGGGGACTGCAAACAGAATGAATTTCCAAAGTTACAACCAGTGACTTATTCTAGGAACCCTACTACACTTAAACCTTTACTAGATTGCTAAATAAATGGCCAGGAGGTCTAGCAACTTTGCCAAGCACTGCTTCTACATTGACGCACTGTACACCAGCACTTCTCAAACTATCCGAGGTGAAGGACCAGTAGTTGCTTTTTGTTTTGTTTTGCCCGTTTCCAACCTGTCACAGACCAGTACTTTTGTAAAACACAATAAAGGTGAATTAGTAGGAAAAAAAAAAAAGATGTACTCTAGTTTCTGGCATTGTTTCCTGGTCTCTGCCCTCACCCCACAATCTCTCCTTGTTACTGCCCTGTCAGCCAGTGCTTACCAGCTACATGTCAGGCATTGGTCTAGGTTTTGGGAATGAAGCGTTGAACAGGAAAAAGGAAAGGCAGACAAGCCCAAGATTTTTACTAGATTCATCAGTTATAAACTTACTCGGTCCCTCTGCTCACCCTGTCACAGACTGGGAATGAAACAGTTCCCAGACCAGCACCCAGTCTCAACCCACCCCTTGAGCTGCACTGCTCTAAACCACAGGGAGACTTAAAAGCCATGTCACGGTATTTCTCCAGCTTTGCCTCCTGAACCCTGTTGTCTCTCTTCACCTCAGAGTGTACAATGCCAGGGCCTGGGCTCTTGCACCTAGAAATGCTTGGTCCAGGTGCTCAGTGCTTTTGGCTGCTATCCTTTTCATACAATTGTCTGTGTTAAGTACACAAAACCACATCTCACCAACCAGCTGTCACCAGGATTCCTGGTGGTTATTGTTCCTTTTATTTGTTCACTTTTTAAAATGTTGACTTTTTGTGAATATGTGAATCAGTGCAAAATAGTTTCTATGCCAATGTAAAATGGAAAGGGAGATGATTCAGTTCTTTTGTTGAAGTCAAAACTTGTAATTTTTTCCCCCACTCAATAGTGTTTAAATAATGGATTGATGCCAAACTCAAAGAACGTGGAGAACTTGGGGAAAGGCCAGAGACAGATAAACGATTAGTAATGGTTTGTTATAAGGGCCATGATTAGAGGCTGAAGAAAATGTGTTTATTAACCCTAGAAGAAGAGCATGCTAGAAGATGAGAATGATAGCTCCCAGGTAGAAACAGGTAAAAAGGGTTCTCAGAGAAGAAACATGGGGCCCATTTGGATATAAATCCTAGCTTCGCTCCTGCTGGTTGTGTAACCTGAAACAAGACACGTAACATCTCTGAGCCTCAGTAATTGGAGATGATATTGCTTACCTGAAGATTGTTGTAAGGACTAAATGTAATGCACATCAAGTGCAAGACATGATGCCTGGAGATAACTGGTGCTTAATAAGCGGCAATTAATAGTTTTTTTTTAAGAAAGGATGGTGATCAAGTCTATCTTTTTTTAAGGGAGGAGAAATGCACTCTTCCTATAATATACATATTTTAAATTAGCCATAAGAAATTTTCCTAACTATGAAGAGTTAAGTTTTCTTATTTCAAATTATTGCTGTTTTCTTGACTTACATTCAATTCAGTTCAAACATACATTAAGCCTCCATCCACTGTGTGCCAGAAATTGCCAGACACAAGGCTGGAATGAATAAGACTCAGCCCTTGCTCTTTAGATGCCCACAACTTAGGATGGATGCCCATTTGTCTCAGATGTGGTATCTCCTACTTAAATCTCTTGGCTTCAGCTGGCCACTGCCATTCGACCACCATAGTCTACCCAACCCCAGCATATAAATTTGCATCCTAGTTTTTGAGACCCTTTTCAAAGCCCTCCGTGAATAAATCTAGTCACGTACTACCCAGCAAAAGCCAAACAAATCATGTGAAACAAGGTGTAGCCCCTGTGTCACAGACCCTCTTGTGTGTAAGTTCCCTTTTAATAATTCTGCCCCTACCTCCACATAAATCACCTCCTGCCACAGCATTTAGGGCTTCCACTTATAATACCTCTCAGCACCATTCTACATTACCACAACCCATCCAACCTGTCACAATTGAGATGAGGTCTGAGCTGCCTTCAAGAGAGCTGCAAACTCCCGCTATCAGTGCTACAAAGCCCCACCCCACACACCGTTCACCTGAGCTGGTCATCCAAGCAAGAAACCTGGCTCATCTGGCTCATCTCTTGCCACAGTCATCACCTGATCACATAAATTCAAAAACTAGCCCCTGTGGAGCCCAGAAATAAACCTCTGCATACATTCTCAAATGATTTTTGCAGAGGGTGCCAAGACCATCCAATGAGGCAAGGACAGTCTTTCCAACAAATTATGTTGGGAAAACTGAATTTCCACATGCAAAAGAATTAAGTTGAGGACTTCCCTGGTGGTGCAGTGGTTGAGAATCCGCCTGCCAATGCAGGGGACACGGGCTCGAGCCCTGGTCCGGGAAGATCCCATGTGCCGCAGAGCAACTAAGCTCATGAGCCACAACTACTGAGCCTGTGCCCTAGAGCCCGTGCTCCGCAGCAAGAGAAGCCACCACAATGAGAAGCTGGCACAGCACAACGAAGAGTAGCCCCTGCTCACCGCAACCAGAGAAAGCCGGCACGCAGCAACGAAGACCCAACGCAGCCAAAAAAATATATATAAATTAATTAATTTTTGAAAAGAATTAAGTTGGACCCTAACTTTATACCACATAGAAAAATTAATTCAAAATGGATAAAAACCCAAATGTAAGACCTAAAACTGTAAAATTCTTAGAGGAAAACATAAGGGAAAAGCTTCATGACATTGGATTTAGCAATGATTTCTTGGAATATGACACCAAAAGCACAGGCAGCAACAACAAAGACATAAATTGGAATACATTAAAATGTAAAACTTTTGTACATCAAAAGACAATCAGCAGAGTGAAAAGGCAACCCACAGGAGAAAATATATGCAAATCATATATTTGATAAGAGGTTAATGGCCAGAATATATGAAGAACTCCTACAGCTCAACAACAAAAACATGGATTAAAAAATGAGCCAAGGGGACTTCCCTAGTGGCAGTGGTTAAGAACCCGCCTGCCAATGCAGGGGACACGGGTTCGAGCCCTGGTCCAGGAAGATCCCACATGCCGCAGAGCAACTAAGCCCGTGCACCGCAACTACTGAGCCTGCGCTCTAGAGCCTGTGAGCCACAACTACTAAGCCCATGTGCCGCAACTACTGAAGGCCGTGCGCCTAGAGCCCGTGCTCCGCAACAAGAGAAGCCACTGCAGTGAGAAGCCCGTGCACCGCAATGAAGAGTAGCCCCCACTCGCCGCAACTAGAGAAAGCCCGTGAGCAGCAACGAAGACCCAACGCAGCCAAAAATAAATAAGTAAATTTATTTAAAAAAAATGAGCCAAGGACTTAAATAGATGTTTCTCTAAAGAAGATATTACAAATGGCCAGTAAGCACATGAAAAGATGTTCAACATCACTAATCAAAACCACAGTTGCAAAGCACCTCACACCTATTAGGATGGCACTATCAAAAAACAGAAAATAATTGTTGGCAAGAATGTGGAGAAATTGGAACCCTTGTGCCCTGTTGGTAGGAATGTAAAATGGTGCAGAGCCTATGGGAAACAGTATGGTGGTTCCTCAAAAAATTAAAAGTAGAATTACCGTGTAACCCAACAATCCCACTTCTATGTATATATCCAAAAGAGTTAAAAGCAGGGACCCAAAGAGGTATTTGTACGTATACATTTATAGCAGCATTATTCATAATAACCAAAAGGTGGAAGCAACCCAAGTGTTCATCAGCACATGAATGGGTAAGCAAAACATGGTGTATACATACAAAGTGATATTATTCAGTCTTTAAAAGGGAGGAAATTCTGACACATGCTATAACAACATAGATGAACCATGAGGACATTATGGTAGTCGAAATAAGCCAGTCACGAAAGGACAAGGTATGATTCCATTTACAGGTACATGTAATTCACAGAGACAGAAAAGCTTCATGACATTGAATTTAGCAATGATTTCTTGGAATATGACACCGTATTCAAATTCATAGTGACAGAAAGTAGACTGGGGTTGCCAGGGTTTTAGTTTTGCAAGATGAAAAGAGTTGTGTGGATGGATGGTGGTGATGGTAACACAGTGTGAATGTACTTAGTGCCACTGAGCTGTACACTAAAAATGGTTAAGATGGTAAGTTTTGTGTTATGTGTATTTTTTTTTTTTAATTTTTTTTTTTATAGCTCCTTTATTTATTTATTTATTTATTTTTGGCTGTGTTGGGTCTTCGGTTCGTGCGAGGGCTTTCTCTAGTTGCGGCAAGCGGGGGCCACTCTTCATCGCGGTGCGGGGACCGCTCTTCATCGTAGTGCGCGGGCCTTTCACTATCGCGGCCCCTCCCGTTGCGGGGCACAGGCTCCAGACGCGCAAGCTCAGTAGTTGTGGCTCACGGGCCCAGCTGCTCCGTGGCATGTGGGATCTTCCCAGACCAGGGCTCGAACCCGTGTTCCCTGCATTAGCAGGCAGATTCTCAACCACTGCGCCACCAGGGAAGCCCTGTTATGTGTATTTTTACCACAGTTAAAAACAAACAAAAACTAGCCCTGGTGTTCACCCTGGCCTTCCCAAATTGTGAACTTGCTGCCTTCTGTCTCTAGCTCTCTGCCCTTCCCGTCCACTTTCCATACACACCACCCTGCCTTCCACCAGTCTTCACTATGCCCAGCCCACTTGGCCTCAGCCTGGCATTTTGCATACACTCTCATTGCCCACTCCCAGGAGAGAGGGCTTAAGTACAAGAGATCCTGGGCTCCCACCACCACAGTACCTTCTCATAACACCCACCACTAAGAATGTACCATCAAATCCTTCACCAAGCAGACCTGGAAAAGTTTCAGACCTGCCACCAATGGGTAGGTTGGAGATGGCCTAAAGCAATGTGTTACACTTGACTCTCCCCGCACAGTGTGCTGGCGCAACAGAAAAAAACCACCCCAACATTTGTTGAGGGTCTTAGTTGGAATTCTTGGCACTGCATTTACTCCAGCTCTCTGCCTCCTGCCTTCGGACAAAAATGTTCATTTCCCTTTTTCTGATTCTTAACATCTCCCTTTAGAGTTCATGCTCATCTTCTTACCTATTACCTTGGCTTCCCTGATATTTCAATCCAAATATCCCAACCGTGCTCCCTAAGGCTTGGTCTTAAGGGGTGTCACAAATATGACACACATGGCAAACCTGGGAGGTAAGAGGCAATATAGAAATGCCCGTGCTACCAATTTCAGTATTTCCTTGACTTTAAAGAATATCTAGATTCTTTAGAATCTGTGACCAAGTTAAAAGTTTTGGTCATATAAAATGAGGCTATACACACTTTCTGTTTTGCCCTTTTTTATTTAAAAAGTTTATTATTTTGTTAGTTGCTTATCTCTGCCCACTCTATTCTGGACCTAATTATCCTAGATCCTTTCTGTACTCAAAGGTGGTTTGCAGCATCAGCATCACCAGGGAGGTTGTTAGAAATTCCACTCAGTCCCCATCCCAGACGTTTTAAATCAGGATCTGCATTTTAACAAGATCCCCGGGTAATTCATATGCATATTGAAACTAGAATTGTTCTAGAAAGCTTCTAACTACTCCTGTTGGAGCAAGGGATCTCATGACCTTGGCTGTTCATTAGAAGCACCTGGGAAGCTCTTAACACGTTTTGATGCTTCGGTCCCACCACCTGATTCTGATTTTATCCGTCCACGGGGGCCCTGGGAATTGGTGTTTGTTTGTGATTCAGAGATTTTGATACTTAGCCAGGGTGGAGGACCACTGAGGGTATGACTTAAAGAAAACTATCGCATAAAATTCCATGGATTTTGAACTGATTTGGAGTTGTAAAAAAGTAGAGTCAGATTGTTAAATCTGAATAGGTTTTGAACCTACATATTTGAATATTAACTTGAAACTACAGATTATATACTCAGGAAAGGTTTTCTTAGTATATCAAATCTCTTAACTTCCTGGGGCAAAAAAAGAAATATAGTGAGGGGAGAGGGAGACAAAGAGGAGGGGGGAGAGAGGCAAAGAGGAGAGAGAGAGAAAGAACAAGAGAGATTCATAAAATCCTACATATCAGAAAAAAAAAAAAAAACCCTACCGATTGTATGTATAAGCAATTTCTACTTAAAAGTCTTCCTCTCTTATTCCTTATCTGTCTCTTATTGTCTTTTTCCTCAGTCCTTAGAGTGTCTCAACAGCTCTCTTCTATTAAATGGCGTCCAGGGCTTTCCATCCAGCCCATGCTCCTGTCCCAGCGCCCAAAGCTGGTGCTGCTTCCTGCTGCTGCCGAGGGCTCAGGTACAGGGTACTGGTGGGAGCAGCCGTTACTATCACTTTGGCTGCTGGTGCTATTTGGTTGATGCCCCCAGAAACTCACTGTACTAGTGCACTCTGCCCAGGCATGCTAGAATCCCAGCAGTGAGGACCTCATGACCTCAAGTTGTCCTTAAACACACCTTTTGCAAATCAGCCATGGGGGCATGATGTAACGGCCCCAACATACATGCACTAGAACAACTTTAGTATCACCACACCAATCTGTAACTTCCAAAATTTCTTTAGCCTCTTCCCATGTTTTTTGTTTTTCATTTGTCCTTTCAGAGGAGCCCAGCCAGAATTGATCATAATCTAAATGGGTTTATGAGTAGAGAACTTCACCTGCCAGGTGGGTCTTACTTTTCCTGAAGACATGTTTTTCTTTTGTGATCATGCGTGAGTAGATGGGAGCCTTTTTACAAGGCCTGCGTAAACATTTATATATTCACCTATATTCTTCATTTTTATCCCAGAACTTTGTTTTTTTTGTTTTTTTGGTTTTTTTTCTGGCTACGTTGGGTGTTCATTGCTGCGTGTGGGCTTTCTCTAGTTGCGGCGAGCGGGGGCTACTCTTCGTTGCGGTGCACGGGCTTCTCATTGCGGTGGCTTCTCTTGTTGCAGAGCACGGGCTCTAGGCGCGTGGGCTTCAGTAGTTGTGGCTCGCGGGCTCTAGAGCACAGCCTCGGTAGTTGTGGCGCACGGGCTTAGTTGCTCTGCGGCATGTGGGATCTTCCAAGACCAGGGCTCGTAACCCGTGTCCCCTGCATTGGCAGGTGGATTCTTAAGCACTGCGCCACCAGGGAGCCCCTATCCCAGAAATTAGTTTTTAAGAGGTTTAAATAGATTTTTAGTCAGTGTTAGAAAACACTTTTTTAAATGCTTTAAAGTGGAATTCAATTTAATTGATTTATCAAATCTTAATTGAATTCCTGCTGTTACTATCAGAGGAAAATGACTAGCAGCTTCCCTATTGTTATTGAAATACTCATCTTCTTGATAAATATTTTGACATTCTTTGAAATGCCAAAAATATGCATGATGTGTACCATACAGTCAAGAATTAGAGCTCTTGCTTTGGCATAAAGCTTATTTCAGGTGGGGAAAGGAGACAGTTGATAATGCAGATAAGAAAGTAGAATTAGTAAAATAGTCATTTTTATGGATATGATATATTTCAAGATAGGGTCCTAATAACTTAATTTCTCTGCAACAGATGTACCCTAAATGATTGTGAGTCATTTTGGGTTTGTAATTTCTAGCTCCTAATTAAATATGAGCAATTGAGCAAGTCAATCTTTTTCTGCCTCCGAGTATTTATTTGTAAAATCAGGGAGTTGAACCAAGAGTCCGATAAGGTCCCTTTCAGCTCTAAAAGTCAATGATTCTATAAATTCTTAGCTAAATTATATATTATCAAAAGGCAAAGACAGCATCTTCTATTCTGTCCCAACTCCTGGTTTTGCCATCATATGGGAAATAACAGAAATAAAGGCAATTAAAAATAGGAAAAAAAAATTTTGCCATCCTAACATTTGCAAGTGTTTTCATTTTATGTTCCATTCTGGTCCTTGAGCATATGTATACATAATTTTATATAATTACAAATAGGTAAAATTTTATATTTGACTTACCTTACTTAACATTATCTAACGTTTTTATATTATCATTATCACTCATAATTATAGTTTAAATGGCTACGTAATAGTCCATTTCATTGATGTACCATAGCTTAAGTATTTCTGTATTTGTAAATTTAGATTGCTTTTAATATTTGATAATATAAAAATGCTGCAGCAAACTTTATTCATATGAGTCTTCTTTTGAATAACTTTCTAAGAATAAATTCTAGGGATGTGATTACTGAGTTCAAGAGAGTCTCTTTACAGTTGTTCATAAGTACTGACAAATGGATTTCCTAAAAACTTACAATGATTTACATTGTTTTCACTATATCTGAGAGTGACAGTTTAACCACAGCCTCATCAAAGGTGTAGTATGAAAGGATACTTACTGTCAATGTACATTTCTTTGATTACTGGCAATCTTGAACATTTTTCCGTTTGTGATTGCATTTTATCTTCTGTGAATTTTCTCATTGTCCCTTTTTCCATGTATCTGGCTGTGCAACCGTGAATGAGTCACCTAACCTCTCTGTGACTGTTTTCTCATTTGTAAACAGACTAATAATAGTACCTATCTATAGAGTTGTTGTTGGATTAAATGGATTTCTAAATGTAAAGCATATAGAAGAGTACCTGACACATGGAGGGCCTTCAAAAAAAAGTTAGAATTAGAGCTAGTAGTAGCACTGGTATTAGTTATCTAATAAGATATTAGTGATTTTCTGTATAATTTATATGATTTTTTCTAGTCCTTGTATAAATGCATACCTATCTTTGATTAACTTATAGAAGACCTCTTTATATAATATAGATGTAAGTCCTTCGGTCTACTGGGTTTGGTAAGATAGTTTCCCGTTTCTTGTTTTAATTTCTGTATTTTGCATGTGTATGTGTACACACACACGAGCATATGAGTACATACTTTCTCACAAATCCAGAAACACAGTGTCTGTGCAAAAGGGGCAGCTCATAAAAATGTTTATTGCAGACAGTGCCTAGAATGGCACACCCAGCTCACTTCAAGAACTGTTCAACCAAGTCATTTAGAAAAATAACAAATAAACAAAACCAGAAGCAAAATCAAACCACATACATACACTCACTTATAAAACCAAACCCAAAAACAAACCATGTAAATACATGCACATTACAAATAAACAAAACTGTGGAGGTTTTAAGCCAGAGAGATGAAAGATAGCCAGATGTAAGCCATGGAAATTTCTCTTTAAGAGTAATTGACTCTTTGTGTGCAATCATTGCCTGATTTCTGGCACACTGAGATCTGACTTAGACCACTCAGGAAAAACAAAAAGGTGGCATCAATAAATAAATTGCCTTTGGGAGTAAGAGAACTCAGAGTCCACATCAGCATGGACGGAAGAAATCCTTAGGGGGGGAATTCAGAAGGGATATAGGGAGCTCAGAAGAGCAAAGTTAGCCATGTTCAAGACCCAAGTTAATCGTCTATACAGTGAATGAATTGAAAGAAAAGGATAAAGAGAAATTTAAAAATAGTAATATGAGTAGTGGGAGGAACTGAAAAAGCCCGCTGCCCAGATGAGGATTGGAAACTATTTAAACTGGATAATACAGTATGTGTTTTGGCTCTGAGAAAACAGAAGTTGAACTTTTGAATAGTAATCAGGACTTGGTCTCAAAGTATTTGCAAATAGTGCTGATATGAAGAACAGATGCTGACATTATTGCCAGTGGAAATCGCAACGTGATAGTTGGAGTGTGAGACCGACAGAAACCACAGGGAATTTTTGTGGAAAGCTCGGCATCGAAAATGATTTATGGTTGACTTAAGAAGGAGACAAGGAAAATAAGGCTGCAGTGTATATACCATCTGACTGCTGCAGACAAAGGATGTAAACAGCCATAGCTCTCCAACCTCTTGGAAATCAGAGCTCTGCTCATACAGAAAGGCTCCAGAATGTTTGTCTGAGTTAAGCACATACTTCTTTTTTAGTATCTAAGAATAGTTATCCTCCTTTCCTCTCTCATTACTGTTTGGGTATCCTTAAAAATCCTCACCAGCCATTAAGCACTGTGAAATTACCCAAAGAGATCTGCAGCATACTTTATTACCTTCTAAACAGGATCAGAGGAACCTCGCACAAGGCCCTAGGCTTGGAAGGTGAGCAGCTCTATTTTGTTATTGTTATATGTGTGAAGTACTTCTATGCTAGAAAACAAGTTGGGGGATTCAGGAGAGTCAGGTGAGTCTTCCAGAAATATCTGATGAAGTATGCTGCAAAGGTAAATTGAGGCAGAAAAGATGTGACCATTCCTTACTGTCACTTAAGTTATATCCTCTCTTCAAAGGGCAGAGAACCAGCAGTGCCTCTCAGATAGGAAATAGGAACTTTTTGAGCTGCCCTAAAGGGAGTCTGCATTTTAAATGGGAAAAGACAGATATATTTGGCTAAAGGCAGTAGGGTTTTCATATGAGACACAGACTTCAGGGAAGTTGATGTTGAGCCTTAAGTCCTCAGAACCGCTGAAGAAATGAGGGTCATATAAGGAGAATAAATGAACAACCAACAACAACAACAACAAAGAAGCATCTCCAAAAGATAGGAACAGTGAGTTTTAATATCTGTCCAGTGACAACACTTATAGAATAGCAAGGGAAACAGATGAGGAAAATAAAACTGGGCTCTGTGCCCAGGAACCTGAACCAACTAAGCCAATCAGTGGCCAGATTTTCATTACCTTGGAAAATGGATCCAGGTTCTCTCAATTTGTCTGTTTATAAGGCATTCTCCTCACACACATATCTCACCAGCACCCTCCCCATTATTGCCTAGTTGAGTTTCCTTTGAAAACTTTTCATCCCAAAGCCTAAGACTACAGAGATCTATCCAAATCTGTACCAGAATAACTAGGGAGATTCAAGTGTACTCTAAGTGGTCAGGATGTCCATTTCAGATGTAGTCCAAAAGGCCTGACGTAGCTAGGGCAGATGGAAAGGTGAGGACTCTCTATCCGCTTGCATTGCTCTCTCCACTCTCCTTTCCTTGGCGGAATCCTAATCAGTGTTCAGGACCCACTCAAGTGTTCCCTATTATCTTCTCTCCCTAAACCCCACAGGTAGAGAGAACTCTGCTTCCATAGCATCTTATGCATAGCACTGATTATGCATTTACTACGTTATTTTGTAATGGTCTGCTTGTCCATATTTTTTACTGGAGCATCCACTCCATGATGGGAGGGATAAGATCTTTCCTCTCTGTATCTCCAGCCCCAACACAGTATCTAGAACTGCACTATCCTGTAAGGTAGCCACCAGCCACATGTGGCTGTTGAGCATTTGAAATGTGGCTAGTTCAAATTGAGACATGTAAAATACACATCGGGTTTTGACATGTGAATAAGAGAATGTAAAATATCTCCTAAGTTTTTATATTGATTACACATTAAAATGATAACGTTTTGAATATGAGTTAAAATGTATTATTAAAATTAATTGTATCTGTTTCTTTTTACTATTAAAAAGCTTAAAATTATATTTCAATTGGACAGGACTGGTCTAGAACATAGCAGAGGCTTGTTCAAGTCAGAGTCTTAGCAGGCAAAAGAAGATATACTCAGTTTAGATTTTGAAGAGATGTTAATGAAGGGACAATTCACAGAAGTGTGGTTAAAGAAATCCACAAAGGAGGCTGAAGCACCAAGAGACTAGCAACAGAGGGGAGCAGTTAACAGTCTAAAAAAGAAGGGGAGGAAATGATGTTACTAGAGTTGATGAGCACTGGAGGTGCCATAGAGGATCACCTAGCAGCAGTTCTAGTTACAGAGGGACCCAGTCACTGCCAGAACCAGGAACCAAGCAGGGAGAGAACTCACCTTTGATCTCCTGCTCTGTTCCCACCAGCTGTAGGGAACCAAAAGCCTAAGGGCAAGGGACAGTGATGCGCCTCCCAGGGCCCTAAGCAGTGCAGAGAAAAGTGGAGAATAAATAGATTAGAGCAGGAGGGGGCAGAGGTTGAAGAATAACTAGCACAGAGCTCAATAAATATGTTAAATGAATGAATGAAATAAAAGCCAATGGGGAGAGAATGGAGGACAGTGATAAATTAACTTTTTCCCACCTGGGATATTTTTGCAACAGTACTTTTCAAACTGTCTGTGACACTGAGTTTAGTGAAATCAGGGGTTCCATAGACATTTCTTCCTTTGTTTTAAATATATATATTTCCTAACTATTTAAAAGACTCTGCTAAAACACAACATGCACACACACACACACACACACACGCACACGTGTTACATATCAAAATTGTGACCACACTGGAAACAAGTCATCATCAGCTTGTGCTGCCAGGTAAATTTGTTTTTGTGCAAGCCTAAAAATAAGAATCCTCCTGCCTCTTCTGTACTTTTATTTGAATGTCTTAAATGATCATGAATTAGGAAGGCTTAGGTCTGCATTAGTCTTTTATAAAAATTCAGATCTACACATGTTCTCATATAAAATGGTGCACTTTAGTAGACCACTGTAACACATGTGCATAGCTCAAGGAAGTGCCCAGCAAGGTTCAGGCATGTGAATTTGGCACATGTCCTCACATCTCATCATGTTACATCATTTTACATCATGCTTCTGATATAAACAAGATACATAGACATGATATGTTAAGGAATGTGACGATTGCAGATATTGTTAGGAATTCAATTTGAAATACACTTCTGGCCATTGCTTCTTCTGTTCCCTATGCCTAAGAGGCTTTTCCTTCAGTTCTCGGCAAGGTTGAGATTGGAATGTTCCTCAGTCCTTTCCTCCTTTAACTGTCAGCTCAAATGTTTACTCCTCAGGAAGGGCTTCCCTGACCATCTGATAGCTTAATTAGGTGTCCCTCCCCATTCTTTATTTCAGCCTTATTTTATTGCCTTCATAGCACTTACCACAATTTGTAACTTTTGTTTAATTGTCTCTTTATGGGTTTTTGTCTGTTGCCTTAATAAAAATTTAAGTCTCATCATTGCAGGGACTGGCTACTTAGCATGGGAAGGGCACTGTTGTAAGAGCTTTGCCTATATTAATTCATCTACTCGGAATAACCTTGTGCGGATCTTTTTGACGGTGCTTTTAGAAATGAGAACACTGAGGCACAGAAAGGTTAAGTAATCTGATAAAGGTCAAATAGCTATTATGTGGGAGAGCAGGGATTCAAACTCAGGAAGGATGGCTCCAGTTCCTTTATTCAGGGGGGCATACATACAGCAGCATATTTGATATTGAAAGCTTCAGACTCCAGGCTCCAAAGTGCTAACAACAATACCTGCTAACATTTATTGAAAGCTTCCTATGGTGCTGTGTTTTATGTGATTATTATTATTACTACAATAACCTTATGGGATAGGTACTATTATTATCCTCATTTTACAAAGGAGGAAATTGAAACCTAGAGAAATTAACACCTTTCCCAAGATCATACAGCCAAAAACATGGCAGAATAGGAATTTGAACCTAAGCTCCTAACCATGATGCTCTATGGCCTGCCTGGAATCCTGATTTCTGCTATGTGCCACGCCTTTCCGTGTCTGGGATCATGTGTGATTGGACATATATTTCATCCATATTTTGGAAGAATATTCACTTGCTGAACACATGTGTGTTCTCTGGGTGGAGAGCTGAAGGGCAGGTTTATATCGATAAGTTCATCCTGAGCAGAGGTTACCAGGAAATCTTGTGCTTTTTCTCATCTGTACACTCATGTCCTCTCCAAATGGTGTTCTTCTTGGGCCTCCCGGACTAGGGCAGTTTACAGTATCATTTTCCTATGGAAAATCTGGGAAACTCACATGTATGTGGAAATTAAACAGTATGCACCTACATAATCAGTGGGTCAAAGAAGAAATCAGAAACTACTTTGAGATGGATGAAAATGAAGATACAACTTACCAAAACTTATGGGATGCAGCTAAAGCCTCCGGTGCACAGAATACATATGCATGTTGAACTTATTTCTGTCCTCTCCTTCACTTGATTCATTTTCTTATCTATTTAACCAGCACTTACTGAAGGCCAACTCTGGGCCAGGCACCCTGCTGAGGTTTAGCGATACGGATGACCAGAACGTAGTCACAGCCCCCTAGGGATTAGCTAGGCAGATGGAGCACATAAACTGATTACTTGGTTAAGTGCTTACACCAGGATTCTAGTCAGCAAGGCTGGAAGAAGAGTGCTGTTCTTTTGGTCTGTTACTATCTGACTTTGTCTTTTATTTTACTCTCCTCCAGCTTGCCTTTTCTCTTGGGGACTTCCTTTCCTGGCTACCTCATGTCCCCTTTCTTTCCCTACCATCCCCAATTCCAGATGATCTCTTTTGTGGGTTTTGTACAGTTAAAGTTTGAAAACCCGACTACTGGAATCTGGATTTAATCTTCGCCACCAACCTCCCATCCCCATCCTGTCCCCAGCTGATGAGTGCTCAGGGAACAGGGATTAGTGATAACATTAGCCTAAGGAAAATTGAATTAGACACTCATTAGTTCTTCACCACTCCCTATTTCCCTGCTTTCCACAAAAGTTAGGATCTCTTCCAAAGCCACATAGGAATGATTTTTTTTTTTTTTAATTTTCTGAATTCTCTTCTCCACCTCCACTGGCACAATATTACAAATAGATGTCTTCTGACTTCTCGTCTGCTGTCCCTAGAATTGTGGAATGTTGTTTTGAAATTCTTCTTTTGATTTTTGTATCCAAATTTATATCCCCAATTCCTAGCATACTGCCTGCCACATAATAGATGTCCAATAAATACACGTGAAAATAAATCCAAAGTGAAAAGAGAGGAAAAAATCAGTAGATCATTTTTGCATGAACAATGTTGCTATATTTAAATTTAGGAGGTTATGTGGCAGTTTCATCCCTGAATTATGTGGTCCTCAAGGCCAGGAACTAGTCTTCATTCTTCTTTGTATCCTCCCCTACCCTGTGCCTAACACAATACCTGGTGCAGAACAGAATATTAATCCATATTTGTTGAATAAAGAATGAATAAATATCATTAAATAAATATCAGTAAATATCTGTGTTTGATGTGGATGAAGATTTATATCAATAACGTTACCTTAAATATTTTCTGGAATAAGGTATAAATAACTTAGGTACATAAACTATAAATAGTATTAGAAGAATGTCTATGGAGAAGAAGGGACTACACTGGTGTAAGTCCTGCTCTGGGAACCCATCCCTTAAAATGGGTGTGTCTACTTCTGTCTTATTCTCCTCCAGAAAAACTGGAGCCAAACTTTGGAGATGGCTTTGCACATGAAATGGGAGTACAAGAGTGTGAACATGTGGCTGTGAGATTTTTGTTAATGTAGTCATTTCTTTCCAAACACTTGAAAAATATTTTTCTTTTATATTTTCCATTCTATTGCCATTGCCTCTCTGCTTTCTCCTCATTTCACATTTAAATTCTATAAATCGTCCAGTTAATGTGGACATGCATAATAAGTGGGCCCAGATCTTATTCTAAATGGAAGCCAGAGCCAGTGTCCAGACACTAGGAAAGCATAATTACCCCGAGAACAGAGTTGTGTTTTCTGCAAGGGCTTTTATCAGCATCTGTGAAGCCCCAGACGTACGTTTCGGCATTAGACAAGGAAAAAGATTTATGAAACACATATCTCCTCTTTCCTGGGGAAAAAAGAAAATCTTTTCTTTTGCAAAAAGACTTGGTGTGTGAGTACATCCCAGCCCTTAAGGGAAGGAAAAAAAATTATATCAGAAATCTATGCATACTAAAATAATATTCACTCAAAATGGGGAATGATTGATTCTTTCCATATGTTCTTATCCTATTTCAATTTAAATTAATTTTGCAGGAGTCATTAGCCATCTCCACAAAATTTGCTGGGTTTGCTCCTAATGCTGGCTTTGGCACACCTGCAGCCAATGCATGTCTTTATGCTTAATCTGTAGGAACCAAAATTAATTTCAGTAAAACAGCCAAATGGTCCTCAGGAGCCCTTACTCATATGTCTGGTTAGCATTCACCAGGGGCAGAAAACAGCCTGACAAGGGTGATAGAAACATTTCAAAGGATCTTTTCTAAGTTCTCTCACTTATCTTTTTTTTTTTTTTAATTTGCAGGTACAAAAATTCCATTTGTAATTCTTTAATTCCAAGGGCAATGGGTGTCTTGGGGTCTCAGAATTCAGGACAGGTGGCCAGCAGGGACGTGGTATCATGCTTGCAAGTCATGGCAGGTGCAGAAGGAGGGCAAGCAGTTAGAAGTTTGGCCCGCTCTCCTTTTCTCTCTTTTTGTGCTTCCTTTTGCTCTTCTAGATGAGTATACAGTTACACGAGCTGAATTCGTTATCTCCCAAAGCTGTGTGGTTGTACATCCAGGAAAAAGACTTGATTACTCAACCCATGTTTCCTGGAGCCTTATTTGGGTTCTTTTGTGCAGCAGAAGCAAAAGTGCTGAGTGTACCCTCTATTTGTTTTGCGATTTGCCGGCACATTACTTGCTATCACTCTGGTTTCAATAGACGATCTTTCCACTGAGGTTTTAGCAAGTCTATATTTAGAAAACAATAAAAGATGTATACGATGGAAAAATTAGGGGAGAGCAAAAGTGCACTGAGGCGGAGAGAGAAGGGCAAGAGACAGTCATGAATCCCTTCCAGTGACAGCAGCTGTCCCTGGCTTCCAGGCTTGATTTCTTTCTTACCTTGCCAAGGATTTCACTGTACAATGTGGAGTTATTAAATGTGGAGATGAGGGAAGGAACAATAGCCAAGGAAAACATGGCTCCAATTCTCCACGGTGTCCTCAGAGTGAGCTTTGCCAGGGCATACAGCAGACACAGTGTGGGAATCCAGGGACTGATGTGTCAGCTGCAAAAGTCATATCCATGTGGCTATTATGACCATCTATAATCTCCTTTGTTGGGGCTTTGTCAGCACATGAGCTGCTAGTAGGTCGATGACTTCTTTCCCCACCAGGAGTAGTTTGTATGGCTCTTCTGCAAGCTGTTGCCAGATACTTAGGTTTGGGGATTCCTGAGGTGGATGTAACCAGAATAGGCTCTGGTTTGTCTCCACTGATTTTGATGCTTTGAAAAGAAAAACAGACAAAATACTCTGAAGTTTTTTTGTTGTTGTTTTTTAATAAAAAAGAAGGAGGAAGGATAGCCTGAAAGTAAAAAAGGAATGGCAGTTGAGATGGGCTAGTCCCTTGACCTATATAGCTATAAATATTTCATTGTCCATTATATCAGATAATAATAGGTTTATTTGATTGTCTGTGGGTTTGGTATAAGTTTATCTGCTTTTACATGGCCTCTTTAATGCTGTATGGAATGTTGTAAACTTTTTTTTTTTTTTAAACATCTTTATTGAAGTATAATTGCCTTACAATTGGAATGTTGTAAACTTTTAACTTATGTATGTATATATTTACTTACTTGTCTTACACTATACCTAGCATAGGGACACTATGTTAAGTTGAGTACTTAACAAATCGATATAGGAGTTGCCATAGCTACTAACTTATAATAACTGTAGGATATACATAGACATTTTCTTTGGTATTAAAAATAAAATGAAAAAAGAGAAGAAAAAAGTCTTTGGCAAAAAATATATATATATATGATGTCTGTATAACCTTAAGATGTTTAATTGAATACATATCTCTTCCTTGAAAAATTAAAGGCCCATGACCATTTGAAGTAATACGATTAGGAGAAAAAAACAATTGTGTGATGAAGTAGCTTCTGTCAGGTTGCCGCTGCCTGGTTAGACATCACCACATGACTAGCCCTATCTCAAAACATCAAATTCTGGTGTAATAAGAAGGTAACCCTAAATGTCCACTCATCTATTGGGGGTCATAATTTTCTTCCAGCATCAGGTTGCCTTTTGCTTTCTAGGCAGAAAGTCTTGGATGTAACTCTTTTTTTTTTTTTTTTTTTTTTTAATTTTTATTTTTATTTATTTATTTATGTTTGGTTGTGTTGGGTCCTCGTTTCTGTGCGAGGGCTTTCTCTAGTTGCGGCAAGCGGGAGCCACTCTTCATCGCGGTGCGCGGGCCTCTCACTGTCGCGGCCTCTCTTGTTGCGGAGCACAGGCTCCAGACGCGCAGGCTCAGCAGTTGTGGCTCACGGGCCCAGTTGCTCCGCGGCATGTGGGATCCTCCCAGACCAGGGCTCGAACCCGTGTCCCCCGCATCGGCAGGCAGACTCTCAACCACTGCGCCACCAAGGAAGCCCGTAACTCTTTTTTTTAAATTGAAGTATAGTGTTATACAAGATTGTGTTAGTTTCAGGTGTACAGCAAAGTGATTCAGTTTTATATATTTTTTCCAATTCTTTTCCATTATAGATTGTTACAAGACATTGAATATAGTTCCCTGTGCTATACAGTAAATCCTTGTTGTTTATCTATTTTATATATGTTAGTGTGTATCTGTTAATCCCATACTCCTAATTTATCCCTCCCTCACCCGAACTTTTTGTTAACTGTTTCTCTTCAGGCCAGACTCCGTGGATTTTCTTGGAGAAAGAAAGTGGGCTATAGCTTGTGTCTGCCTTGTGGCCTCCATGCAGACTAGCCAGCAAAAAATACTGCTAGGAGTCTGGAACCTTGAGTTCCAGTCCTGGCCCAGCTATCCTTGTTAGCTCTAGGCAAATTAACTTCATCTCCTAGAACCTCAGTTTCTCATGGGTGTAAAGAGGGTACTACTTCTGGATGCTTCAAAAGACCATTTAACAGAGTAGCAGGTGACATTACAGAAAGAGCTAAGGCTTTGGAGTCAGCCAACAAGGTTAATTCTTCAGCAAATATTTATTTAGCATCTGCTATATGCCAGGCACTGTTCTAGGTGCTAGAGATGCTGCCCTCATGAACCTCACATTTTAATGGTGGGGAAGGTAATCAATATTGGTCTGTGACCTTGGGCAAATCATCTAGCCTGTCTAAGCTTGTTTTTTCCAATTATAAAATGAGCACTGTCATAATGTTTCAAGATTTGTTGTCAGGATTAGACACAATGGTATTTAAATCACCTATTATACAGTAAGGGTTCAATTAATGCTATGTAACTAATACTATATAACATGTGGGGGAAATGCTTTTACAATTGTGTAATGCTATCCAGATATGTGAATTATTATTTTTTCATCTCTCCTCTGTACTGTTTGCCTTTAAAGCCACAGACTGTCACAAAATTACACTGTAGAGTTCATCACTTTCCTTCTCTTTATCTCCTTAAAAGGGACTTTATTTATTAAAGAAACACTTTTTTGAGTACCTATGAGGCTGGCATGGGGATATGGAAATAAATGAGATTTTAGGATCAAAACAGTTAACACTTGGATTTCATCAGGGTTCTCACGTTGGAGGGCTTATCCTTCTTTAGTTTATGTTCGTTCTTAACTGTTTAGAAAGAAAGAAAGGAAAACAGCCCTCTCCTTGGCACGTGGGTTAAATTGAGTTTTACTAGCAAGATTGAAAGCTTTGTCTGTAAGACCCCAGGCAATCTCACTTACTCAAGATGAAACAGATGATAGAAAATATATTTCCTGTAGCTGTCCTAGAGGTAAATGTTCAATCTGTCAATACCCTTTGCAAGAAGAGAAAGTCCGTCATGTACTGTGCCCAGTCATGTGATCACTATTGTTATAGATGTTTCAGAGGATATACATAAAAGGAAGAAGATATTCCAGGAGATATAGATCAGTATAAGATGTGACGCCTGCCCTGGGGGCAGGAGGTGGAATGCACTTGTTAATTTACTCATTCATTTATTCAAGAAAAATGTGTTTAGTAACCGTGGCCTTGAAGGAATTGCTCTGAGTACTGGGTCTACAAGTGACAGAACCAACAAAGTGGGAGAACATTTACTGAATACCTATTGTGTACCAGGCACTGTCTATCACTTTACTTACATCATCTCAACTTATTCTCCCATCAACCTTAAAAAAAAAGTTGTAGTCTTTGACCTCAGAGAGTTAATTGGGGTTGTGACAGGACGGAGAACAACAATACACAGTGGGAGAAGCACTGCGGTGAAGGAACAGGCCCAGAGCTGGTGAGCTCAGTAGGGAGGAAATAATTAGCTGCCCCCAGAGAGTAGGGGCAGGCTTCACAGAGGTGGTGGTATTCTAGTTTTTAAGCAGGAACGAGACATGTGAAAGAGATCACTACCAGTTAGGCAGAGATACAGACAACAGACAGGGATTGATGGCACAGACTGTAAGTGCTGCAGGAGCCAGGGAAACTCTAGGCTCTCAGAGCACCAAGCTGCCCCTCCCTTCCTAAGCAGTCACCTAGAGTTGTTGCCTCAACTGAGATTGATTTCCCTGAGATAATGACACTGGGACACAGATTTCTAGCCCAATTCATGGTGCACATGGGGCCTCTTTTATAACTCTTTCTCTGTTTTATGAAGAAAGTAGGTCCCTTCTGCCCTATGCTCTATGTTAGAGTCAGGAGCTGATCTTTGTATGAATGCCATGCTAGATCTTGATTTGTTTTATGTTGATGACATTTAGGAATGAGAAGTGGGAAACAAATTGATCCTCTCTATGTCCCACTGTTGGGTCTTGGATGAAGTGGCCTTCTTGAAGCTTTTCGTCTTGCAGTTGGAAGGTATTATATAAATTAAACACTAACCCGTGGAGCCAGATAGACATGAGTTCAAGTTCCACATCTGCCCCTTATTAGCTGGGTAATCTTGGGCAGGGAATCTCTTCACCCAAATTTGGTTCATGGGATTGAACCAAACTCTGAGAGGTGGAGATACAGCTCTAAATTTAGAGCCCACCAAAGAAAAATTCGGAGAGGCCTCCTTTAACCTTCTACTCTTTGAATAAACAGGTATAACGCAGTGATCCCACCTGGAGCATTAAAGCCATAGAGAAAGAGGAAAAGCAGCCACAGCTGCTCTCTAGCTAGTTTGCTCTCCATTGCCTAATTCAACAGCTAAATATACCCAATCCTCAAGGAAATCATTACAGTTTTTTGCAATAAATATTGTATGCAGTCCCCTTGGTCTTGGAGGTCTGTGATTATATTCAGAAAATAGCCTTTATTTGAAATAGCTAAACTTGTAATTGGTAAGACGCTGGAACTTTCAATCTACAATAATATTAGTAGTAATAATAGATTAATTGGGGGGTGCTTACTGCCAGGCATTATGTTAAGTACTTTATCATGAATTAACTCATTTAATCTTACAGTCACCCTATTATGTAGGTGCTATCATTATGTCTGTTTTAAGATAAGGAAATTAAGACACAGAAAGGGTCAGTGGCTTGCTGGACTGGCCGAACTGGAATTGACACCCAGGCTGTCTGCTTCAGTGCCACAAACCACTCTCCAGTTCTACAAGCCAACTTCTTTAAAAATAATTGTAATAATAATACTGTGTGTGTTCTAATTATAAAAGTAAGTCATGGTAGGAATTTTTGAAAATAGCAAAAGGGGTAAGGAAGCCCAAATTATTCATATTTTTATTACCCAAGGATAATGTTTATTAATATTTGGGTCTATTTCCTTTGGGAAATTAAACTACACATATAATTCTCTTTTGAAATAGCATAACACTGCATGTAACTTTTTAGACTTAATGTTAAAATTTGAACATTTTCCCGTGTTATTAAATATTCTTATAAACCACAGATTTTAATGGCTGCAAATATTCCAGTTACCAGGAGGTACCATAATTTACCTTTATTTATTTATTTATTTTTACATTTTTATTTATTTACTTTTGGCTGTGTTGGGTCTTCGTTGCTGCGCCTGGGCTTTCTCTAGTTGTGGTGAGCGGGGGCTACTCTTCGTTGCGCTGCGCAGGCTTCTCATTGCGGTGGCTTCTCTTATTGCAGAGCATGGAGTCTAGGCGTGTGGTCTTCAGTAGCTGTGGCACGCGGGCTCAGTAGTTGTGGCTCACGGGCTCTAGAGCTCAGGCATAGTAGTTGTGGCGCACGGGCTTAGTTGCCCCGTGGCATGTGGGATCTTCCCGGACCAGGGCTCGAACCCATGTCCCCTGCATTGGCAGGTGGATTCTTAACCACTGTGCCACCAGGGAAGTCCCATAGTTTACTTTTTAAATCCCATAATGTTGGACCATTAGGTTGTTTCCAATATCCCTGAGGATTCTGTGTCAATTTCTTGAGCCTTGTTCTTTTAAGACCTGCCCGGGCTGTTTGAAGAGCGGCTTATCTTCCATCGAAGGAAATGTGCCCACATCCCTCTCTCCAGGTAAGAACACCTCTGAGCCACTGAAGACCGGTGAGAATTTTGAAAAGTCTCCTGAGTGTCCAAATTCTTAATGAGAATCCAGAATTTCATTCAATTTAAAACATACTTGTATAATTTTTTCCTACTTAAAAAAAAATATGCCCCTTGTAAAGAAAGTAGAACATACAAATGAGCAAACAAGAAAAAAAGAAGTAAGATCACACCACTCAGCTTGATAAATATCTATCTTGCCACACACTATACACTATCTTATTACCTACTTGTTTTACTCAATGTCTTTCACAATGCACACATATTTCAAATCATCACAATGTACATTTTAAATATCTTACCATTTTATTTGTCAATTATAACTGAACAAAGCTGAAAAAAGTCCAAACAGGTACCAAGCGGTAACTTATTTCTTCTCAACCCCTCTCCAACCTGCAGGCATGATCCCTACAATTTTTTTTTTTTGGCCACGCCTCACAGCTTGCAGAATCTTAGTTCCCCAACCAGGGATCGAACCCAAGTCCCAGAAGTGAAAGCGGCAAGTCCTAACCACTGGACCACCAGGGAATTCCCTACAATCACTCTTTAACTCACTTGTGTTTACATAAATGTAAAGCATTTTTCCTCCTTATTAATTTTGCCACACCTACCATGGACTAGTTGCTGTACTTTCAGAGAGGCCAAAGTGCGGTCCCTACCATCAAGCATTCTGCTCTCTACGTGGGGAAGCAAGACCCATATTCTTGGGAAAAATGACAAATAACATAAGGCTATAAAACAGTGACCCAACATGGTGCTTCCAATAAGGGCATATGTGAGAATAAGGAAATATCCAGACTATTTTACTAACCCAAATCCTCTATTCCATCTTTAGCCCAGCCTATTGTGTCAATTTTTTTCCTCTGTTTGGTTGAGAAAGGGCACAGAGTTAGCTATGCCATGTATGATCTCCTTCATCAAATGTCTGCCTCTAACTTTTAAGCAGATACTTCTACCTCACCAAAAGGAGCGTCCCATCAAGTTGTAGCAGAAGCTAAGCCTAAGTTTATTTTAAAGGATTATGTTTGAAATCAGTAAAGACAGGACTCTGAGCCCCTCATTCCTCCAGCCAGACTTTATTAAAAAATGGAGTCTTACTCCCAGAGGAATGGTGAACCTAGGTATCACTATACTAAGGTTACAACAGGTGGTAAGAAGATTGGATGAAGCATAATCATCTTTTTTTTTTTTTAATTTTCATTTATTTATTTTTTGGCTGCATTGGGTCCTCGTTGCTGCACGCGGGCTTTCTCTAGTCGCGGCAAGTGGGGGCTACTCTTTGTTGCGGTGCATGAGCTTCTTGTTGCGGTGGCTTCTCTTGTTGTGTAGCCCGGGCTCTAGAAACGCGGGCTTCAGTAGTTGTGGCGAGTGGGCTCAGTAGTTGTGGCTCATGGGTTCTAGAGCACAGGCTCAGTAGTTGTGGCGCACAGGCTTAGTTGCTCCGTGGCATGTGGGATCTTCCCAGACCAGGGATCGAACCCGTGTCCCCTGCATCGGTAGGCGGATTCTTAACCACTGCGCCACCGGGGAAGTCCCATAATCATCTTGCTTTATGATCAAACTAATGCTAAAGGAGTGAGACAAAAATGGTTTATTTTGTAAGCTCTCTGAGGAAATAGGCAGTTTTAGTTAAAACTCTTGCAGCTCTCCCTATTTTATAGCTGCAGGTTATTCCCATAACATCACTCTAAACTTACTTTTATTATAATTACTTACTATAACCCCATAATATATTATTATTTTTACTTTAAAACATCAATTATATTTTTTTATTGAAGTATAGTTGATTTACAATATATATTACTTTCAGGTATAGAACATAAAGATTCTGTATTTTTATAGATTATACTCCATTTAAAGTTATTACAAAACAATGGCTGTATTTCCCTGTGCTGTACAATGTATCCTTGTTCCTTATCTATTTTATGCATAGCAGTTTGTATCTCTTAGTCCCAACAATCACTTATATTTTAAAGAGATGTTTAAAAATAACAATGGAAAAAAAGTCTTTTATCTACCCTCAGTTACCATTTCTGGTGCTCTTCTTTCCTTTGTGTAATCCAGATTTCCATCTGGTATAATTTTCCTGTGCCTGAAGGATTTTTTAAAACATTTCTTGTAGTGCAGATCTGTTGGTGAAAAGCTTTTCAATGTTTCTGTGTCTGAAGAAGTCTTTATTTGGCCTTTCACTTTTAAAGATGCTTTTGCTGGGTATAAAATTCTAGGATGACAGGGTTTTTTGTTTTTGTTTTTGTGTCAGCACATTAAAGATGTTCCTTCACTGGCATCTGGCTTGCATTTTTTCTGACAAGAGTTTGCTGGTTTACTGTCATTCTTATTTTTGTTTACTCTGTACATATCTCTTTTGTGTGTGACTGCTTCTAAGATTTTTCTCTTTTCACTGGTTTAGAACAATTTGATTATGATGTGTTTTGGTGTAGTTCTCTTCTTGTTTCCTGTGCTTGGGTTTGTTAAGCTTCTTGGATCTGTAGGTTTAGAGTTTTCATCAAGTTTGGAAACTTTTCAGCCATTATTTCTACAAAAAAATTTTTTTGGTCCTCCCATCTCTTTCTTCTCTGTTGTGGGCTGAATTGTGTCTCCCTTCTCCCCCAAAATTTATATGTTGAAGCTCTAACCCCCTAAGTGACTGTATTTGGAGGTAGGGTCTTTAGGATGGTAATTAAGGTTAAATGAGGTCATATGGGTGGGGCTCTATATGGTGTCCTTTTAAGAAGAGCAAGAGACACCAGAGATCAATCTCTTTCCACACATGTGCACAGAGGAAAGACTAAGTGAGGACACAGAGAGAAGGCAGCTGTCTACAAGCCAGGAAGAGAGATCTCACCAGAAACCAGCCCTGAGGGCACCTTGATCTTGGACTTCTCACCTCCAGAACTGTGAGAAAATTAATTTCCATGGTTTAAGCCACCAGATCTGTGGTATTTTGTTAGGGCAGCTGTAGAAGAGTAATACAGTAGTACAGAGAGTTTCCTTATTACCCACCCCACGCACCCACTACCCCACATCCAGTTTCCCCTACTATAAGCATCTTACATTAATGTGGTATATGTATTACAATTAATGAACCAATATTAGTATGTTATTATTAGCTAAAATTTTTCATTTATTCAGATTTCTTTAGTTTTTCCCTAGTATCACTTTTCTGTTTCAGGATCCCATCCAGTAGACGTCAGCCTCCTCTTGGCTATGACAGTCTCTCAGATTTTCCTTATTTTTGATGATCTTGAAAGTTTTCAGGAGTATTGATTAGGTATATTGTAGGATGCCACTCTATTGGATGGTATCTGATACTTTTTCATGATTAGACGAGGGTTATGGGTTTGGCCATACCAAAACAATACGTTTCTGAGCACTCTTCCTTTAGATTTTTTTTTTGATGTGGACCAGTTTTAAAGCCTTTATTAAACTTGTTACAATAGGTCTTCTGTTTTATGTTTTGGTTTTTTTGGCTGTGAGGCATGTGGGATCCTAGCTGTCCGACCAGGGATCGAACCCACACCCCCTGCATTGGAAGGCAAAGTCTTAACCACTGGACCACCAGGAAAGTCCCATGGGCACTCTTCCTGATGATCAGTGTAGCACAGAATTTTTCCACTCTGGCTGCTGAGAACATGAATTATTCCTGGCCCTGTGTAAAGTCTGAAGATTGTATGTCTGCTTCTTTCCAGTGGGTCTTTCCCCCTACTTGGATGGGTTCCTCACTCACATATCTGGTTAGTTCCTAACTGAAGACTCAGAAAGAGCCCTCACTTTGTCTCCGTGCAGCTCTCTCCTCTCTGACACTCTGCCCTGTGAATTCTCTCCACCTTATATCCTCCAGATTCTCAACTCTGGCTACGTAACTCAGGAAGACTGCTAGGCTCTGATTGGGTTTTTCCTCCCTGGGCTGCAGCCTGGAACTCTCTAGGCAATAAACTAGGGCAGTCATAAGGTTCACCTCATTTATTTATTTTCTCTGAGGGATTACTGTCCTAGGTGTTGTGTTTCCAATGTTTGAAAACCATTACTTCATATTTTGTCTTGTTTTTCAATTTAAAATTGGCAGGGGAGGGGGGTAATAACACTTTCTCAGTATCATAGCTGCATACTGAAGCCAAAATTACTTTTTTGTTTTATTGTGATAAAATAAGGATAACATAAAACTTACTTTTAATCATTTTAAGTGTACAGTTCAGTGACATTAAGTACATTCACATTGTTGTGCGACCATCACCACCATCTATCTCCACAACTTTTTCATCATCTCAAACTGAAACCCTTAACCCATTAAATAATAACGTTTCTCCTTCCTCCCAGCC
Source organism: Eschrichtius robustus (assembly GCF_028021215.1). Classification (NCBI taxonomy): domain Eukaryota; kingdom Metazoa; phylum Chordata; class Mammalia; order Artiodactyla; family Eschrichtiidae; genus Eschrichtius; species Eschrichtius robustus. The sequence continues at coordinate 61,793,568 of NC_090828.1, forward strand.
TCTGAAAACCACTATTGTACTTTCTGTCTCCATGAATTTGACTACTCTAGATACCTTAAATGAGGGGAATTGTATACAGTCTGCCCTTCTGTATCTGGCTCATTTCATTTGTTTAGCATAATATCCTCAAAGCTCAATTATGTTGTAGCATGGTTCACAATTTCTTTTTAAGGCTAATATTCCATTGTAGGTATATACCACATTTTGATTTTCCATTCATCTGTTGATGGACATTAAGGTTGTTTCCATCTTTTGGCTATTGTGACTAATGCAGCTATGAACATTGGTGTATGTTATGGACTGAATTGTGTCCCCCTCAAATTCACATGTTAAAGTCCTAGCCCCCAGGACTTCCCTGGCAGTCCAGTGGTTAAGACTCCCGTGCTTCCACTGCAGGGGGCATGGGTTCAATCCCGCATGCTGCGCAGTGCAGCCAAAAAAAAAAAAATCCTAGCCCCCAATGTGACTATATTTGGAGATAGGGCCTTTAGGGAGATAATTAAGATTAAATGAAGTCATAGGATGGGACCCTAATCCAGTAAGACTGGTGTCATTAAAAGAAGAGGAAGAGACATGAGAGATTTCTCTGCACACACAGAAAAGAGTCCATCTGAGGACATAGCAAGAAGGGTATATTGTAGGATGCCCCTCTATTAGATTTTATCTGATGTTTTTTCATGATTAGACTATGGTTATGGGTTTGGCCATACCAGAACAATACCTCTCTGAATACTCTTCCTGATGATCAATGTACAAGTCAGGAAGAGAGATCTCACTAACCCAAATGGCGCCTTGATCTTGGACTTCTCACCTCTAGAACTGTGAGAAAAAAAATTTCTGTTTAAGCCATCCAGTCTGTGGCATTTTGTTATGGTAGCCCAAGCTGACAAATACAGTGTACAAGTATCTGTTCAAGTTCCTGCTTCCAATCCCAGAAATGGAATTGCTGGTGGTTCTATGTTAAATTTTTTGAGGAACCACAATACTATTATCCACCATGCATAATTACTTTTTAATCATCTATTTATCTGCTAGAAAGTAAGCTTTGGGGGAGAAATTAAGTCTCTTGTACACCTAGTGCATAGTGCATCATAAATGTGCAATAAATATATGTTAACTCCATGAAAAAATACATGAACTTTTACAACTGAGAATTAATTATTAGTAGTAATAAAATTTGAGGCAGCAGTGTATTGTAGGAAAAAAGCATGAAACTAGAATTTTAGTCATACCTTTGCTACCAACTCACTGTGTGACCTTGGACAAAATATTATATCTCTTGGGGCTTCAATGTCCTCATCTGAAGATGAAAGAGTTGTACTGAATGATCTCAAGGTCCTTTCAGCACTAATATGTCTTGGTTCTCTGATTGTAGGTGTTGGGATACCGGGTCTCACTAGCTATGCAGACTTGAAAATACTACTGCTTGTCAAGTTGCCTGCTGATAAAACTGAGGCAAAGCAGGGTACCAAGTTCAGGTCCCTTACCTTGTTTCCCAGAATGACCAAAGGTAGAGGACACATCAAAGATCAGGATAATAAGAGCGATATCAGTTATCAAAACAAAGAGTCAGGTGCAAGCACTTTAGATATGAGCCAAGGATACCAGGAGGAGGTAAGGAAATGGACTGTAAAGCAAAACTACAAAGCTGAATGGTGATTGGCTTCTTTATGGTGGCTACAGGCAGTACTGGCTCCCCAGAGTCCTGTGATAGGATTCTCTGTGTGTCAAGTCTCCCAGGCTGTAAAATGGGAGTGTTGATTGCTACTTTTTCTGCCACTTAGGCTGGAGATAAGTGGGAATAAAAACTTCAAAAAGAAGCAGGCCTTAGTTTTTTTTCTGAAACAAAAAAATTAAATGTAAAATTTATTTAAGTTGGGGCAAAATGAAAAATTGGTGAGCTTGGGTAAGGGCATATGGGAATTCCTTGTGTTATTCTTGCAACTTTTCTTTGTAAGTTTGAAATTATATCAGGATAAAAAGTTACCAAAAAGAGGAAAAACTTATTTTAGGGAGAGTAAGACAGAAACCAGTAGAGGACACAAAGGACCTTGCCTACCTAAATGTCCCTTATCTACTCCTCTTCCTAGAGAACACTCTACTCCTCTAAGCCTTAGAATTGCCATAATTTAAATTCATCCCCATTGTGGGGGAGAGGGATATTTACTTCACTCTGGAAACAGTTTATATGAGAAATTTACCCACAGCTCCTTTAGAATAGATTTTGTATGCATAGATGAAGTGCTCCTAGGGCAAAACATCCAAATCATCTTATTATAGAGGTCTTTTGACATTGTCCTTGAGGCTGCATCACAGCATCAATGTATTAATAGCAATAACTCTAATTTGACATTAGAAATTCAAGCAACCACACTTTTGGATTTGTCAGCTCATCAGAAGTCCTCCGATTTTTAGCTAAATTAAGTCATTGTTTTGAAAGAAAATATTTTCAAAACACATATCTGATAAAGGGCTTATATTCAGAATAAAGAACTCTTAAGCCTCAGTAATAAGAAGATAACCTAATTTTTTTCAGTCTAACGCTTTCCCAACTGAGCTATTTCCATAGCCTATAACCTGATTTTTAAAAATAGGCAAGAGATTTGAATAGACATCTCACCTAAGAAGAGTATAGTAAATAAGTGCAGGAAAAAATGTTCAATACCATTAGTCATTAGGGAAATGCAAATTAAAATGACAATGAAATACCACTACACCAGCACTACAATGGCTAAAATAAAAAAGACAGACAATACCAAGTGTTGATATGGATGTGGAACAACCACAATGTTTGTACACTGCTGGTGGGAATGCAAAATGGTACATCTACTTTGGAAACCTGGCCATCCTTTATGAAATTAAACATACACTTAACCATCAGACCCAGCAATCCCACTCCTAGATATTCACCCAAGAGAAATGAAAACATATTTCACCCAAAGACTTGTACTTGAATATTCCTAACAACTTTATTCATAATCAAAAACTGGAAACACCCAAACGTTCATCAACTCGTGAATGGGTTGACAATGTATGATGTATCTAAATGATGGAATACTACTCAGCAATAAAAAACAACGTACTGCTGATACACACAACAACATGGATGAGTCCCAAAAGCATTATGCTAAGCAAAAGAAGGCAGGCATGAAAGACCACACACTGTGTGTGATTCCGTTTATGTAATATTCTAGAAAAGTCCAAACTAGAGTCACTGAAAGCAGATCAGTGGTTGCCAAAGATAGGAAAAGAATTACAAAGAGAAAAGAGGTAACCTTTTGGGTTGATGGAAATGTTCTATGCCATAATTGTGAGGGCAGTTAAACAAATATACGCACTTAAGAGAATTCATTGATTGTACACTTAAATTTTGTGAATTTTATTGATGTCAATTACACCTCAGTAATATCATTTTTTTAACTTTAAAATTAAGTCATTCTTTTTTATTGCCTCAATATGTTTCTCCCAGTGGAGAAAAATCTGGTGTTAGAACCACAGTAACTGCTATTGGAAATTAATAATAAATAGCATCAATTGATAAATGTTTAACATGGGGCACTTAGAATGACCTAAACTGCCAACTTCACTTTTTTCAGCATAAATTAAAAATAAGAGAGGGGGTGGTTGACATAATGGATTTTGCTTCGAGAGAAGGCTGCTTTGGTGTTTCATTTGATCTGAAATGGAAAGGTAACAAATATGGGGATCATTTTAGTTCAGATGTATCAAATCTCCTTATTATTCTAGAGCAAATATTAGTGGGTTGAAAGAATCTCAAGCTAGACATTTCTCAGGTCTATTTTTAAACTCAAACTGGCTCTTTCCCAGAAAGAAGAGGAACAAAAATTTACTGGCAGTAAAGCCTTTACCTTTTTTTCATTGAATTTTCTGAGGAGATTAAAAAAAAAAAGCCTCTGAAAAATCAGAACAGATGGGACATTATGAAAAGCATTGCAGAACAGAATACTTTTCCGAGTACTTAGAAGAAAATAAAGTGCTCAAAGAGACCTTGTCTTTTTAAAACATCAGTTGACTAGAGACAAAGTATCCGATGTAGTAAATATTTGCTTTTCTTTGAAGGAACTGAAAACAATAAAAGACCAGTCACATTAAATTGTTCTCAAGGTTGGTCTGTAAGGCACCAGTCCAAAGGATTTCCATCTTAAAAGAGTTTGTAGAATCCTCCTTAGCAATAAGATAGTTGAGGGGTTTGGGTAAAGCTTGAGAGAATTAATTAAAATGTTGCTCATTAACATTCACTCTTTCTTTTTCCTAACCAGAAAACTATCCTTTAGATATCAGAATAGTTAAATTTTAAACAGTGCAAACTCTCCACTGGGAAATGGGTAGCTGAGAAAATCCCAGATCTGTACTCCCTAAAGTTTCACAGTCTCTCAGTGAGGTCTCTACAATCTCATCTTGTGGACCGATGAATTGGTATTAGAGTAAATTACCTGGCTCTTTGCAACAGGGAAAGGATGTGAGGTGGCCTCTACAGGGTTGAGGGAGAGTGTGGAGGGCTCCAAGTGTTAACTCTGGTTTCCAGTTCGCCATGACTCATACATCATACAGACTTGCTACCAAACCATTGGGGATGAGACAGTGTAAGGGAACACATTACAGCAGCTAGTGAAATAGACCAAAAAACTGTCAGTCCCAGGAAAAGTACTGGAGAAAAGCGTCACAAATGCAGCAGTGAATCTTTGCCAAACCGATACAGTTGGTTTGTTGGTTTTTTTTTTTTAAAAAAAAATCACACTTGACAAATCCTTCCTGAATTTCAAAGAGAAGAGACAAATAAGGTTCCATTTTGTTATCAATAAAGGTAGCAGGTATCAAGGGCTTAAATATCATCTTAAGAATAAAATATTGAGAGAATATGGCAAGTTACCATAAGAAAAAAAATAAAGAAAAATAAGTGCAGTAAAAACAATAAAAGCAAAATCTTCCTGAAAGGGAAGCTGGGAGTACATTTTCTTGGCTGAAGCTCTAGTGTGAATAAAAGGGAAAAAAATAACATCTTGAAAAGGCCAAATGAAATGGTAAACCAACCTTCAGTACTAATGACATTGTCAAGAGGCCTTTAGATGGGTGATTTGGAGTGCTGGTCTTCTGACACCTGAGGCTGTTTACCAAGCTTAAAGAAATTGGCAAAAGTTTCAAAAATGCTTTCAAAATCACTTCATTGTAATTCTTTTTAGTTCAAGAAAATCAAATAGATGCCTATAGCTCTTAGGTGAGTGGGGACTAAAAAGCATAAATGTAGTGTTGTAACAAATCCAGAGTGTTTGGAAACCATTGTGTCTGTGTCTTTGAATGTTTGTAATTGCACAATATTTACAGAGATGATCTAAAAGTGGATGGTCAGGCCTAGCTGCAGATGGTTGCCTGGATAAAAATGGGGATCCTAGGAAACCCAACACAGACCTCTCCGAGCTCCAGAAACAAGTGTGGTTTAATGAGGTCACCTCCTATAAGAGATATAAGTGATATATTGCTTTGATCATTTGACAAGCATGACTTCTCCAGGGACAGAGCGTGATCCAAGAAGCCAGGTCCATTCCAGGACCTGGATCTAATGTCTGGAATCTCAAGAAGTCTGGACCTGGGCTCTCACGTGGGAGGATTTCTTAAGGGAATTACTTTTTCTTCCTGGCTAAAGAGGCACTGAGGAAGAAATATCTCTTCTTTTGCTGCCATTGGATGAATACAGCTAGCTAGCTAGCTAGCTATCGTGTCAAATTGCTGACCTATTAAGATTTGAAGTGAGCCATAGAAAAGAATGAAATAATGCCATTTGCAGCAACATGATGGACCTAGAGATTATCATACTAAGTAAAGTAAGTCAGACAAAGACAAATATGATATCACTTATATGTGGAATCTAAAAAAAAATGATACAAATGAGCTTATTTATAAAACAGAAATAGACTCACAGACATCGAAAACAAACTTATGGTTACCAAACAGGAAGTTTTATATATATATATAAAACTGAATCACTTTGCTGTACACCTGAAACTAACACAACATTGTAAATCAACTATACTTCAATTAAAAAAAGATTTGAAGTGGTTTGTCACATAGCTATAGTAACTGGAACACTGGGAGACTGGAGAAATTAAGAGATGCCAATGAAAATTGAGGACATTTCAGTGAAACAATCAAGTAGAGATATCAAGTAGTTAGTTGGATATATGAAAGTAAGCAGACAACTGGGCTGGAGATATGCCACTGGCAAACAGCATGTGGATCCTATTTAATTTCACGGGACCAGGTGAACTCACCTGGGGCAGGAGGTTGGGTAGAGAAGAGGAGCTAGTTCAAGACCTCACTCTGAGGAAATCCAGTGTTTAGAGGTAGGAAAGAGGAGGAAGAGGCAGAAAGGGGAACTGAGACAGAGTGCCCAGTGAGGCCAGGAAGAAACTGAGAATGGTTTGTCACAAAAGCTGAGAGAGAAAATTATTCCCAGAACAATGGGAGTGATCAACTTTGTAGAGAACTATCCAGAGTCAAAAAAAGATAAGAGAAAAATGGTCGTTAGATTCAGCAGCAGAGAGATCACATGTGACCTTGAAAAAGAGCAATTTCAGTGGGAGTGGTTGGGACAGAAGCATAATGGGGGTTTTGATCTCTGAGAGAAGGAAAAACAGTATATTATTTCAGAAAAAGGTGGATCAGCCATGCCGTATGCAGCTAGCTTAAGTGCTACTGAAACAGCACAGTTTACCTGCTTCGAGGAACAGGGTGATGTAGTAAACAGCATAAATTTTTGGCATCAGAACTGGGTTGAAAGAGCTATGTGCAAACTAAACTCACTGAACTTCAGTTTCTTCATCTGTAAAATAAGGATGAGACTACTTCTTCATAGGGTTGTTATAAGCACAAATGAGATAACATTTTAGTATGGTGCTAGGCATATAGAAGTCTGCTCAATGCTCATTCATCGAAAACACACTTATTGAGTGCCTACTGTGTGCCAGGCCCTGTGCTGGGTGCCTAGGATCCAAGGATGGGAAGTCTCAGTCTGTGATCTCCAGAAAGTTACAGGCTAGTGAGGAGATAAGCCTACAAACAGTTGCATTAGTGTGAGATCATTGCATCAGTGGGACTGTGACAAAGGAGAAGAAAACCTGAAGTGTGTCTGAGGGAGTGAAAGAAAGTTTTGTAGGAGGACCAGCATTTCATCTGTGACTTGAAGGCATGGGGTGGGTTTGCCAGGTGGACAAGCTGGGGAGGGCATTCCAAGCAGAGAGAACATCATGTGGAAAGCCTCAGGAATGGGACTGAGCACAGGATGTTCTGGAACCGTAGGTAGCTGAGTGTTCCTGGAGTATAAACTGTACGGAACAGGTAGAGGTAATTGTAGGAAGGTGCTACTATGAGGCCAGGCCAGTGAGAAGGAATAGGAGGATGAAGAGCCTCATTTGTCATGCAGAGAAGCTGAGACTTTGTCCTGAAGGGATAAGGAGCCATGGAAGTGCTCGGCATAGGCAGTGACAAAACCATTCTTAGGCATGGAAGATGGACTGAGAGTTTCCTTAGCTTTGTAAAATGCCCTGACCTTACTCTTACAAAATGGTACCTCTGACCAGCGCTCTGCAGGACAAGTGCTAGCATTTGTTTTTCTAACTGTGACACTGGACTATTCTCATTCTCTTGTAGGGAGGAACTCATGGGCCAATAGAACAGAACAGGGAACCCAGAAAGAGACTATGCGAGGGGAAAGTCTGAATTAGCTTTCTATTCTTTCTGTGGAGGATGATGTCAATGTCATGTGAAGATCAAAGAGCACATAGCAAAAAAAAGTAGGGAAAAGTATTAAAGAGATATAATAACTTTAATAGTGATATGATGAGATATTTGTGATTTTGTGATATTTATGGTATTTGTAGTTTTATCAATTTGTGATTTGATGTTTTCTTTCTCATTCTAAATTCATTTCTGTACGTACTTTTATATCAATGGTTTTGCATTCTTTTTCTTAAAGAAGGTTTTAAAAATTGAATATGCTTTAGAACTCCACAAAATCTGGATAAACCGTTGAGTACTGCATTATCCTTATTTTTCCCGTAAACCTGCCTGCAACTTTGAAAATATTTTATTCAACTCTCCTCAGTTTCCCAATTTGAGCCTGCCATCTGTTTCTAGGACCATGACTGATACAGTAGTGTTTGTTAGTCATAATCTTTGTCCCTCACTTATACATTATAATCTTTTGTATATATGGAGAAATTCACAATCTAAAAAAGAATACATGAGATATCGATATCTATCTACTTATCAATCCATCTATTCTCTGTATGTGTCTGAATATGTATAATGTATACATATATGTCAATGCCATATATAGATTATGTATAGATTAAGTAATTATTAACAGTGCTCCTTGGAGGAGAACAAGGGGCAGAGATTAGATGAGGAATTACTTTCATTGTATTCCCCTTTTTTACTGTTGAATGTTTTTCATGTTTATGTATTTATTTTTCAAATTAAATTTTGGTTTCATTTCTGTTCAAACTAATTCACTAGGCACTTTTTGAGGGAGGACAAAGCACAGAGTTGGGTTTCACTCAAGGTTAGTCAATATGGTTTATCTTAATGTTCTGTGCCCACACAAAATTTTCCTATACTCAGAAGATTTCTGGGACTGGTGACGGGTCACTAAAGAATAGAGTAGCCTAACATTGTCCAACAAGTAATGGGGATAAAAGTAACACTTTTCGTTTTATTCAGATCTTACCTTTGTTAGAAAATATTCTCTGAGGTCTTATGAGGAGAGATTACATTACTAGAGGACAATTTTTATTTTTATGCACTTTTGAGGCTCTCCCTAGAGTTTCATAGTAGTTTTCAGGCATAATGTGAAATGCCCACACTATTTTTCACACATCTCCCCAGCCATACAGCTGACCCCAGTTTCACACTCTCTTGAAGCAGGAACACATATCCTGGGAACCTGGATATGCAAAATACATTCCGGCCCCATCCAGCTGATTGAGGCCAAATCCGCATTCCTTGGCAGGGAAACTTGCCAGGAGTAGGGAAGTGTTGACCTTAAAACTAAAATAGCCAGTTATTTTATCAGCAAAATGGGTTCATTCAGGAATAGCAGAAAACTGCAGTTCAGGTAAGGACGCTGTAGCAAAAACTATGGGCAAGTCTAGAGAAACAATGGAGAGGAACATTCTTTTATAGGAGAAAGGGGAAGTTGGGCTGTTATAAAGAAAGAGTCCATTGGAGGAAACTGGGAGTTCAAAGTGTAGTGGCTTTTCATTGGCTGAGTTGTGATGATGGTCTCTCATTGGCTGAGCTGTTGCCAGGTGAGGAAAAAAATCTTCCTTCCTCCTGCTGGGGTAGTAAAGTAGTAACCTTCTTCCTGTTGGAGATGCAAGGTAGTCTAGTCCTATTTGGGGTCTGCAGATATCACGGAGTTGTAGAGTGTGAGAGCTCCCACTTCTGGCCTTCCTGACTCCAATTTTTTTTTTTTTAATAAATTATGTGGGTTTTTAAAAAATATTTAATTATTTTTGGCTATGTTGGGTCTTCATTGCTGTGTGCGGGCTTTCTCTAGTTGCGGCGAGCGGGGTCTACTCTTCGTTGCAGTGTGCAGGCTTCTCATTGCGGTGGCTTCTCTTGTGGAACACGGGCTCTAGGCGTGCGGGCTTCAGTAGTTGTGGCACGCAAGCTCAGTAGTTGTGGCTCGCGGACTCTAGAGCGCAGGCTCAGTAGTTGTGGCGCACAGGCTTAGTTGCTTTGCGGCATGTGGGATCTTCCTGGATCAGGGATCAAACCCGTGTGCCCTGCATTGGCAGGCGGATTCTTAACCACTGTGCCACCAGGGAAGTCCCCTGACTCCAATTTAAATGAAGTTTCCTTTTTTTCATTTTCACATGAGTAACTCCCCTGTGAGGATTCCCCTCACACACTCCGAGTATGCAGAAGACTAGAAAGATGGCTAGAATCATTGTAAAAGAAGGGAAGTTTGTTGGGTGGAAGCCCTTTTAATGCCCATGCATCACATTGCAGAGCAGCCTGCCCCTTGGCCTGCTGGGATGGAAGCCCTGGACCCAGGGAGGCAGCTGAGATCTGGGAAGTTCTGCTAGGGAAGGGAGGAAAAGGGGCACCTCTTGCTATGCAAACATATCCCCACAAACCCAGAAAAGAAAGAAGGGGAAAATATGGACTTCAAAGTTGAGTTTGTTTGCTTTTTATTTTGGTCCTTACTGTCTTTTGCCAGCAATTTATCTGCTCCAGTCACTGAATGCCTTGGGAAAGCTACCAATTTCTGGAATATATCTGACAGTACTTTACTTTAGATGTTTCTTCCCTACGCAAATGATTTCATCAAGGCCAGAGAAGTGTGCAACCACGTGACTTCACCCCCACCAACCAAATACTTTCCATCCTCCTCATGCCTCAAATTCTTTTAATAAAACAAAGCCTTATGTTCCACAATTAGAGATAAGGCATACTACCCTAGGAGATGGAGCATGTTGGCTTAAATACACGGGAAGGTTGTTAAGGGATCCCCTCAGGAAAATCCCCTCCATGGGGCCTGAAGACCCTCTGACACCTCATTGTAAAAAATCTTTCTTGCTAGGGGAAGCAGACGGAATTAACAGGCTGTGACTTTAGTCCGTTGTTCTTAAGCAAGGCACATATGAATCTCTTTGTCCTTTCTCAGAAGATAGGCTTTATTTATTTATTTATTTTTAATTTGGCTGTGCCGGGTCTTAGTTTCAGCACGTGGGATCTTCATTGCAGCATGCGGGATCTAGTTCCCTGACCAGGGACCAAACCGGGCCCCCTGCATTGGGAGCACAGAGTCACAGAGTCTTAACCACTGGACCACCAGCCTCAGAAGATAGGCTTTATATCTGCGTCAAAGGACAAGAACATCTACAAATACCCTATTTTGTTTAGGAATCATGCTCACTCTTTATGTTTCTGTAAAATTAAACAAAGAAACCTACCCATCAGTGACTCAAATGAGATAAAAGAATTGTGATTGGAAGACCCCAAAGACCTTTGATTTCTACCTTGAAGAAAGAAATACAGAAGCTCAACTCTGTGGCTCCCTCCCCTTCCTATCACCTTGGATGGCTTGCAAAAAAGACTTGGCTGTAAGAGAACACCCCAAACCCCACGAAAGAACTACCAGTTTCTGGGCCTGAACCATTACAATGGCTGAAGAAACACAGTATGCGTAATGCCCAATCTTGATTTTTTTAAATAACTGACTTTTTTTTGAGGTATAATTAACATATAACAAGTAACATATGGTTGAAATGTACAGTTTGATAAGTTTTGATGTATGTATCCACCCATGAAATCATCACCATCATCAAGATAGTGAAAATATCCATCACTCCTGAAAGTTTCCTTGTGCCCTTTATGATCCCTTCCTCTGTGCCTCTCCATCTCCTCATCCACCAGGAAACTACTAACCTGTTTTCTGTCACTATACATTAGTTTGAATTTTCTAGAATGTTATATTAATAAACTCATACAGCACATACTCTTTTTTGTCTGGCTTCTTTTGCTCAGTGTAATGATTTGCAGATTCATCCATGTTGTTGAATGTGTCAATAGTTTATTCCTTTTTATTGCTGGGTAGTATTCCATTGGGTGCATATACCACAGTTTGTTACCCATTCACACATAGAGGGCTGTCTGGGTTGTTTCCAATTTGGGGCTATTATAAATGAAGCTGCTATGAACATTCAAGTACAAGACTGTGTAGATGTATGCTTTCTTCTCTCTTGGGTAAATACCTAAGAATGAATGTCTGGATCATATGGTAGGTGTATGTTTAACTTTCTAAGAAACTGACAAACTGTTTTCAAAAGTGGCTGTGCCATTTTATATTCCCACAGCAGTATATATGGGTTCAAGTTCCTCTGCCTTCTTGCTAACATGTGATATGGTCAGTTATTTTAATTTTAGCCCTCAGTAGGTATATAGTGGTACTACACTGTAGTTTTAATTTGCATTTCCTAATGACTAGTGATGCTGAGCATCTTTTCATATGCTTCATATGTGTATTTGCCATCGATGTCTGTTTAATTCTCTTGCCTATTTTTTTTTTAATTGTGTGGCTTGTTTCCTTATTATTGAGTTTTGAGAGTTTTTTTATATATTCTGGATGCAAGTCCTTTATCAGATATAAGCTTTGCAAATCCCATTTGCAGGTAAGGATAATCAACTAGCTTTTGGTCTCATCAATTTCTTCTATTGATTTTGTTTTCTATTTCGTTGATTTGCACTCTGATTTTTATTTCTTTTTTTCTGCCTACTTTGAGTTTCATTGCTCTTCTTTTCCTAGTTTCTTAAGGTGGAAAATAGAGTCATTAATTTGGGTCCTTTCTTTTCTTTTATTTAGAGCCATAAATGATCTTCTAAGTACTTCTTTAGGAGCATTGTACAAATTTCGATGTGTTGTATTTTTTTTTAATAAATTCATTTATTCATTATTTTTATTTTTGGCTGCATTGGGTCTTCATTGCTGTGTGTGGACTTTCTCTAGTTGTGGCAAGTGGGGGCTACTCTTCATTGTGGTGCACAGGCTTCTCACTGTGGTGCTTCTCTTGTTGCGGAGCATGGGCTCTAGGTGCGTGGACTTCAGTAGTTGTGGCACGGGGGCTCAGTAGTTGTGGCTCATGGGTTCTAGAGTGCAGGCTCAGCAGTTGTGGCACACAGGCTTAGTTGCTCCGTGGCATGTGGGATCTTCCCGGACCAGGGCTTGAACCCATGTCCCCTTCATTGGCAGGCGGATTCTTAACCACTGCACCACCAGGGAAGTCCCTCAACTTATATATTCTTTTTTTTTTAAATTAATTTATTAATTTATTAATTTATTTATGGCTGTGTTGGGTCTTCGTTTCTGTGTGTGGGCTTTCTCTAGTTGCAGCAAGTGTGGGCCACTCTTCATCACAGTGCGCGGGCCTCTCACTATCGCAGCCTCTCTTGTTGAGGATCATAGGCTCCAGACGTGCAGGCTCAGTAGTTGTGGCTCACGGGCCTAGTTGCTCCACAGCATGTGGGATCTTCCCAGACCAGGGCTCGAACCCGTGTCCCCTGCACTGGCAGGCAGATTCTCAACCACTGTGCCACCAGGGAAGCCCAACTTATATATTCTTGATTATCCTATTCTTTTTTGGTCTTCTTTCGGATTGAGTATTTTTTATGATTCCATTTTATCTCCTTTGTTGATTTATTAGCTATAACTTTTCATTTTGTTATTTTAGTGGCTGTTTTAAGGTTGTTACTATATGTTTAATTTATTACATTATTTAATATAATGTTCACATGATATTATACCACTTTACATATATACTATATGAATTTTATAATGGTATACTTCCATGTCTCCCTCCCAACACTTATGCTATTGTTTTCCTGTGTTTTACTTATGCATATGTTATAATCCCCACAATGCATTGTTATTATTCTTGTTTAAACCATCAATTATCTTTTAAAAGATATTCAAATTATAAGAAAAATAAATTTAACATATTTGGTTATGTAGTTACCATCTTTGTTGCTCTCTATTCTTGTGTGTATCCATAAAAGTATATCTCCCTTTATTGTGCTTCGCTTTATTGTGCTTCGCAGACATTTCAAGTTTTTTTACGAATTAAAGGTTTGTAGCTACCCTGCATCTAGCAAGTCTAGCAGCACTATTTTTCCAAAAGCATTTGCTCACTTCTTGTGTTTGTGTCACATTTTGGTAAATCTCACAATACTTCACACCTTTTCTTTATTATTATATTTATTACAGTGATCTGTGATCAGTGATCTTTGATGTTACTACTACCACTCACTGAAGTCTCAGATGACGGTTATTATTTTTTAGCTTTATTGACTTTATTGTATTCGTTAGTTAAGGCATGTACATTGTTTTTAGACATAAAGCTATCACACACTTAATAGACTACGTTATAGTGTAAACGTAACTTTTATATGCACTGGGAAGTCAAAAAATGTGTGTGATTCGCTTTATTGTGATATTCACTTTATTGCAGTGTCTGGAACCGGACCCGCGATATCTCTGATATATGCCTGATGTTAGGCATTTTCATTTGGTGTTATTTTCCTTCTGCCTGAAAGATTTCCTTTAACATTTCTTATAGTGCAGGTCTGTTAGTGATGAATTCTTTCAGCTTTTGTATGTCTGAAATAACCTTTGTTCTAACCTCTTACTTGAAAGATATTTCGCTGGGTATAAATTTCTAGGTGACGCTTTGTTTTCTTTCATTTGTTTAAAGATGTTGCTCCACTGTCTTATCCTTGCATTGTTTCCTATGAGGAATTTTCTGTCATTCCTATCTTTGATTTTCTGTACATAATGTGTCTTTTTTCTGTGGCTACTTTTAAGAATTTCTCTTCATCATTGATTTTGAGCAATTTGATTCTGATGTGCTTTAGTGTAGTTTTCTTCATGTTTCTTTTTTATTTTTTTTATTTTTTTTAATGTGGGATCTTCCCGGACCAGGGCTCGAACCCGTGTCCCCTGCATTTGCAGGCGGATTCTTAACCACTGCGCCACCAGGGAAGCCCTCTTCATGTTTCTTATGCTTGGAATTCATTGAGCTTCTTGGATCTGTGAGTTTATAGTTTTCATCAAACTGGAATATTTTCAGCTATCATTTCTTCAACTAGTTTTTCTGTTCCTACCCCAGCTTGGATATACAGTTACGTGTATTTTAGGATGCTTGAAGTTGTCCTACAGCTCACTGATGGTCTTTCCCTTCTTTTTTTTTTTTTTTTTAAGATTTATTTTTTTATTGATTGATTGATTGATGGATTGATTGCTATGTTGGGTCTTCGTTTCTGTGCTAGGGCTTTCTCTGGTTGTGGCAAGCAGGGGCCACTCTTCATCGCGGTGCGCGGGCCTCTCACTATCGCGGCCTCTCTTGCTGCGGAGCACAGGCTCCAGACGCGCAGGCTCAGCAATTGTGGCTCACGGGCCCAGCCGCTCCACGGCATGTGGGATCCTCCCAGACCAGGGCGCGAACCCGTGTCCCCTGCATTGGCAGGCGGACTCTCAACCGCTGCGCCACCAGGGAAGCCCCCCTTCTTTTTTTAAAAACTTTTTTTTTTTTCTCTCTGTTTTATTTTTGGATAATTTCTATTGCTATGTATTCAAGTTTATTAATCTTTTCTTCTGCCGTTGACTTCATCAGTGAAATTTTCATCTCAGCTGTTAGTTTTTATCTTTAGAAATTTGATTTCTCCCTGTTTCTGATGATTTTTTTGAATATCTAGAATACAATAATAACAACTGTTTTAATGTCCCTGCCACTAATTACTGTATCTGTGTCAGTTTCCTATCAGTTTCAGTTGGTGAATTTTTCTCCTCATTTCCTGCTTCTTTGCATACCTGATAAGTTTTTGCTGTATGCAAATATTGTGAATTTTACTCTGTTGGGAGATGGATATTTCTGTTTGCTTATAAACATGCTTGGGTTTTGTTCCGGGATGCAATTAAATTATTTGGAAGCAGATTGAACATTTTGCCTCTTGCTTTTGAGATTTGTTAGGTGAGACCAATTCCCCACTAAGGTCTTACTTAGTACTTTCCTAAATGCCTTGTGAATTTTGAGGTTTATCAGATTAGCTGGTGGGAACAGTCAGTATTTCTTGTCCTGTGTTACTAATGAACACTGTTCTTTCAAGCCCTAAGATTGCTTTTTCTCCAGCCTGGGACAGTTTCCTTGTTCACATGGGTTGGTGTGTACTCTACTGAATGCTCAAGTGGGAATCTCTGCAGATTTCCAGAATTCTCTCTCTGTGGAGCAGTTTCCTCCCTCGAACTCCAGCCTTCTTGATCACCCAGGACTCTCAGCTTGTTCTCCTCAACTCAGAGAGTCTGCCATACTCCTTCTGGGTTCCTCCTCCCTGCACTATTATCTAGAGTCTCTCTCAAGGTCAATCATAGGGCTCATCTTGTATCTTTCAATGCCTGATGTCCAGTGCTTAGAAACCCATTGTTTTATATATTTTGGGTTGTTTTTTTTTTTTTTTTAGGTTTGGGGTGGGGGTGTTGGTGGAAAGGGGAAAATCTGGTTGTTCTGGAATGGAAGCCAAGTCTGGTCCCTGTTACCCCATCTTGGCTAAAAGTGGAGGTTCTCCTCACATGGTATTTTAAAAAGAATAAGGGGAATGTGAAACCCTTTGAGTTTTTTTCTTTCTAGTTCTCCCAAAGGTCCCACGTTGCTGTAATAAGAAAGAATTAAAGTAAATTCTGACCCAGATAGAGGAGGCAAATCCTAATTCCAAAGTGGGAAACACTGATAGCAGCTCATCTCTGGTACAGAGAATTTAATGAGGGAGGGAAGGAGCGACACAGCACATCATGCCATTGCAGAGAGGTTCCTCATCACTGAGCCCCACTTTTTCCCCAAAATGGGAATTCTGTTAGAAACAATCTCTGGATCCAGGAAGTCAAATATTGGGATGCCACATGGGGATAGTTCCCATGGAGAAGAGGGGTTTATTCAAGAGGTAACAATTCTCAGGGGAAGTGGTGGAGGACAAACAATGTAGGAAGAAGTCATTTTAACATTGTGACTTGCTATTAGATAGTACCTTTAGAGAATTTGCCACATCATGGGTTCCCCACCCCCTTCCCTGCAGAAGCTCATTGTCTCAGCATCCCTTGCAGCTGTAGGTAACACAGACATGTGATCTGGGATCCACCAATCAGCTTCACCCACACCAGACTTTGAATCAAAAGCTTGTGTGCAAGTAGCAGACACTGGCTGAATGCATTCTGGTAGGGTGCAAAGAGCAACACCCCAGTTTACAGAGGCTGCAATGCCAAGGCCCCTAGCAGTCCTGTCCAGTGCCTGGTGCTGGGAGTATTAGCAGCACCTTGGGGTGGTAGAGGTGGAGTCTCCCTGAACCAATTTGCAGTGTGTTTTGTGAATGTCCTGGCTGTGTTGCCTCCAACACAGTTTGTAGCATGGTTCTCTGGCACTCTTGGGAGAGTCTGTGTGTGTCCTAATATCCTTTAGTACAGAGATTAGCAAACCTTTTCTGTAAAGGAATTGTTAATTGAATTGTGTCCTCCCAAAATTCATATGTTGAAGTCCTAACCCGCAATATGATGCTATTTGAATATAGGGCTTTGGGAAGTAATTCGGCTTAGATGAGGTCATGAGACTAGGGCCCTTATGATGGGTGTAGTGTCCTGTAAAAAGAGACACCAGAGAGCTTGCTGTCTCTCTCTCTCTCTCCTCCATGGGAGGACACAGCAGGAATGCAGCCGTCTGCAGCCCAAGGAGAGAGCTCTCCCCAGAAATCAACCAATGCTGGCACCTTGATCTTGGATTTCTAGTCTCCAAGACTGTGAGAAAATAAATTTCTGTTGTTTAAGACACTCAGTCTATGGTATTTTATTGTGGCAGCCTGAGCTAAGACATTAGTAAATATTTCAGGCTTTGTGGGTCACATAGTCTTTGTCACTGTTCAATTCCACCACTGTAGCATGAAAGCAGCTATAAGACAATATGTAAACAAATGAGTGTTCCTGGGCTCCAGTGACATTTTATTTATGGATAGTGAAGTTTGAATTTCATATAATTTTTATGGGTCAGGAAATATCATTCTTTTAAAAAAAATTTTATCCAATATTTTAAAATGTAACGATTATCCTTGACTTTCAGGCCATACAAAAGTAAGTGGCAGGTCAATTTGCTGAGCTCTGCAAAAACATTCCTTTTGTGCTTAAAGGACCTACTGTTGGTGTCTGATTTGCAACTAGGAGCCCTGACTAATACATTTAGCCTATGCCTGTTTCGGAGAAGTTTATTCTTAAGCCACTGAGATAGACAAACATCCATTCTGCTTTTCTTCAACTGCCGGAGAAGAATTTTCTACATAAACCTCCATGGGTCACCTGCTGCAATTTTTAGCAACCCATAGACTCCTTGCACTGTCTAATATATTCCCAGCATCTCTTCACGAGGAAGGATTTTAAATAGTTTTTTGTTTCCCCTCTCCTACAGATCACCCTGCTCTGGAGAGCCCTTGCTCATCTGAGTGAGCTATTTGTTTTGTTGTCATCTGAACCACATGACTGTGGAGAGACACAGCTCAGCAGCCATAGCCGTAGCTCAGCCTCTCTATAGCTGACAGGAAAGATATGTGAAATAAGACACACAGAGATGGCAATAAAATCAAGGAGGCTGCAAGATGAGAGCAGGTCACTCCCCGGACTCATTTGTAAGGTAGGTTTAGGAAACTGTACCACACTCGTCTGGAAGCTCAGACTGACCAAAGTCATTGACATTTCGAGTCTGTCCCTTTTTTTCCAGGCACTTCACTACAAGTCTCAGACTCTGTTTGCATTTTCAAATAGAGTACCTCACCTAATAAAAATATGATGCTTAGCAACAGAAATGGATTACAACTATATTTAGCCAAACGAAAGCTGTATATAAAAAGCTGTATATAAAAAGCTGTATATAAAAAGCTGTATATAAAAATATACTGGACAGTATGATTGACACAGTTGGCAATTCCTCTTGTCCTTTACTGACAGTATCACCTGGTTTATATGCTGACGTGGAAGAGCCTCCTCAGTCTGAGGTGATTTGATTTGTCAGGGGAACAATAGGAAGGCAGAGGCTTAGATAAGACGGCTTCTCTTTCTGCCTTCTCCTATGTTACAGGTTTGGAATTTATACAATTCCTGCCTACCTTAGGTACTCTCTCTACCTTTGAATATTGGATCTTCAATTTTACTTTTGAAATTATAATAATTCAGTAATTGGGAAAGAAAGCAAGTGAGTGTTATTTGGGGACCTGGAAGAAGGTACCTAAGAATGAGAGAAAAAGTGGACTCTCCAAACTTCAACAGTGACAGGTTGTGTTGATTGTATGATGCAGTGAGAATGGGACTTTACCTCTGTGGTTTTCCTCTCCAAAACCCGTAACCCCAGTGTAAACATGAGAAAAACATTGGGCAAATCTCATTTGAGGAACATTCTACAAAATCCCTGACCAGTCCTCCTCAGAAGGTCTTTAAAACTAGGAAAGACTGAGAAACTGTCAGAGCCAAGAAGAGCCTAAGGAGACATGACAACTAAATATAATGTGGTGTCCTGGATGGGATCCTGGAACAGAAAAAAGGACATGAGAGGAAAACTGAGGAAAGCAGAATAAACTATGGACTTTTGTTTATAACAATATATCAATTTTGATTTATTAATTGTAACAAATGTACTATACTAATGTAGGATGCTAACAATAGGGGAAATTGGGTGTGGGGTATATGGGAACTCTGTACTATCATCACAATAATTCAGTAAATCTAAAACTGTTTTAAACTAAAAGCTTTACTAAAAAGAAAAAATTCGACTTTCCCTTTTGCTAGACTTACTCCCCAGCCTTCCACAGACGACCAGAGACAGCAGTTGCTCTCTACATTGCACTCAATTTGCAGTTTATTTTCTGCGGCTGGGTGATGGAGGAAATAAAGGATAAGCTACACATTTTTAAACTAATTTAGACGAAAACCGGAATTAAAGCAGTACACAAAAAAATAACTTCCCAAAGCATTTTGTTTTTTGTCAGTGTGAACAGAACATAATCTGTGAGAAACTCCAAGATGGAATCCGACCGTTTGTTTTTAACACAACAGCTGAACTCTCAGTGGTTTCCTGCAATAACTACAATCATTGCCTATAGACAGCACCTCTTCCAAATTAAGGAACGTTCCTTGAAGTTCTCATTAAACGCATACGACTGTTTGGGAGTTGATATCCTGGGAGCTCTGATTGTTCAAGTTATTCTTTACAGAGTTGAGTTTTATATAAAGCAGAAGCATTAGGAGGAAACTGAAATGTATTCTGCGAAGTAGGTTTGTTTAAGTATGTTATTCAGTACAAATATCTCCTTTGGTCGTTTTATTAGAGAAAGCCTTTCTGATTACTACTCCATGACTGTGTTTTTAGCAGTAATTGCTCCCCTTAAGATAACCTCACAGAGGTCATTCTTAAACACAGAAAATTGATGATTGATTATCTTGTCACTGCCCTTCCCAATCGGCCACAGTCTAAGCTGGCCATAGGAAAAGGAGGACTCTCTTGAGGTGTCTTTTTAGCAGCAGAAGACAGTGAGGGACCTGAAAGCCCTTTCTGCTGCCTTCAGGTCCTATTTTGAGTTCAGGGGCTGCCTTGACAGAAGCAGCTGCCTCAAGTCATTTTGATGCTGGTCTTTACCTTTCTGCTCTTTATATGAATTGAGTTCTGATACTGGACCTTTCTCTCTGCTTTTCTTTTGCTTTCACAATAAAGATTTAGTAAAGAAAAAAGAGAAAGATCTGGGACTGGGTTTTAGCATTCTCAGCTTTGCCATTAAGTGGATCTGTTACTTGGGCAGAGCACTCTGGTTCTCTGTGCCTCAGTTTCCTAAGGTGTAAAATTGGATTCATAATATGTGCACCAATTATTTAAGTGTTACAGTGAGGGTCAATGATCATAATAGATGTCAACATTCTTTTTAAGGTTTAAAATTCAGGGTAGAATCCTATTTAAATACTTAAGAGAACTACTAAGAATTTCAAAGTGCCCTTCAAACCCCCTAAAATAGCAGTTTACCTGTGACCGAGGTGTCAGAGCTACAATTTGGTCACAAGTTTCACACAACAAAAACTAATTCTGGCTGATTTAAGAGAAAAAAAAATTTTGTTAAGGGAGTGCGTGAGAAAGAAACTTTTTGAAACAATATTGAACAACTCCCACAAATGAAAAATGGGTAAGAATAAGGAGGGCAGGAAGCAGCCAGGACCATGGCTAAAACCATGTCACCAAAGGCTGCCCCCCCAACTGATGTTGCTGCTGGTGCCACCGTCCCCTGCAAAAAAAAAGTGGGGGGGGACTCTCACTTTTGGGTCACTGAGGCAGGTATTTCTCATTGGCTTTACCCATACTGTGGCACAACCTCCCAATATGGAAGCTGGGAAATAAGCATTTGGCATTTTCTGCCTCTACAGTGAGAAGTAGGCACTGTTTCCCATTGAGACTCATAACATAACATTCATTCCCCAAACGGAGGAGTTTCAGATGCTGAGTATAAACATCGATGACAATAAATATCTCTTATGTGGGATTTTTTAAGGGGAGATGTTTGACTACCTGATGTTGGAGAAACTACAAATACACATCCAGCAGAACTGGCCTATAACCTGGGTATGTTCCCAGTGCTCCTGTCTGTGGCCTCTTATCCTTTAAATAGCCTATTATTTTTTTTATTGAAGTATAGTTAATTTACAATGTTGTGTTAGTTTCTGGTGTACAGCAAGCTAACAGATTCTGTTATACATATATATATATATTCTTTTTCATATTCTTTTCCATTATAGTTTATTACAAGATATTGAATATAGTTTCCTGTGCTATACAATAGGACCTTGTTGTTTGTTTATTTTATACACGATAGCTTGCATCTGCCAATCCCAAACTCCTAATTTATCCCTCCCCCTGCCCCCAAATTTCCCCTGTGTTAACCGTAAGTTTGTTTTCTATGTCTGTGAGTCTGTTTCTATTTTGTAAATAAGTTCATTTGTATCATATTTTAGATTCCACATATGAGTGATATCATATCACTTCGTATGATAGTCTCTAGATCCATCCATGTTGCTGCAAATGGCATTATTTCATCCTTTTTTTATGGCCGAGTAATATTCCTGTGTCTGTGTGTGTGTGTGTGTGTGTGTGTGTGTGCGCGCGCGCGTAGAGAGAGAGAGAGAGAATGTATAAAGATGGATATATATATATATCTGTATATCACATCTTTATCCATTCATCTGTTGGTGGACATTTAGGTGGCTTCCATGTCTTGGCTATTGTAAATAGTGCTGCAGTGAACATTGGGGTGCATGTATCTTTTTGAATTAGCATTTTCTCCTGATATATGCCCAGGAGTGGGATTGCTGGATCATATAGCAACTCTATTTTTAGTTTTTGAGGAACCTCCATACTGCTTTCCATAGTGGCTGCACCAATTTACATTCTCCCCAACAGTGTAGGAGGGTTCCCTTTTCTCCACACCCTCTTCAGCATTTATTATTTGTAGACTTTTCAATGATGGCCATTCTGACCAGCATGAGGTGATACCTCACTGTAGTTTTGATTTGCATTTCTCTAATAATTAGTGAAGTTGAGCATATTTTCATCTGCTTATTGGCCATCTAAATAGTCTTTTTTTTTTTGGCTGTGTTGGGTCTAGTTGCGGCAAGCGGGGGCCACTCTTCATCGCGGTGCGCGGGCCTTTCACTATCGCGGCCTCTCTTGTTGCGGGGCACAGGCTCCAGACGCGCAGGCTCAGTAGTTGTGGCTCACGGGCCTAGTTGCTCCGTGGCATGTGGGATCTTCCCAGACCAGGGCTCGAACCTGTGTCCCCTGCATTGGCAGGCAGATTGTCAACCACTGTGCCACCAGGGAAGCCCTAAATAGTCTATTTTTATTAGCTTTAGTTTTCTCAAACTAAAGTTTTCTCTTTCTCAATCTTGTTCTTGCTAAAACCCAAAACCCACTTCTGACTTCCAACGAGGCCATAGTCACTTGCCCCCCTAAGTCATAACTTGGGGCACAACCCAGAACTGAGGCTGTAAGAGGAAAAAATAAACCATACAACAATATATACCTCTACCATACTCCATAACATTAGCAAAGAGCTGATTTTTCAGCTAGGATGTAAGTGGCCCAAATTATTAGGATGGGGTAGGCTTTTATATGAACTCTTTTTTTTTAAACAAATTTATTTATTTATTTATTTATGGCTGCACTGTGTCTTCATTGCTGTGCACAGGCTTTTCTCTAGTTGCGGCGAGCGGGGGCTACTCTGTTTTGGTGCACTGGCTTCTCACTGTGGTGGCTTCTCTTGTTGCAGAGCACGGGCTCTAGGCACGCGGGCTTTAGCAGTTGTGGCACATGGCTTAGTTGCTCTGCGGCATGTGGGATCTTCTTGGGCCAGGGCTCGAACCCGTGTCCCCTGCATTAGCAGGCAGATTCTTAACCACTGGGCCACCAGGGAAGTCCTATATGAACTCTTAAAGTTATTCTTTCAAGTTTTGGAAATGTTGGTTATTTTCATGATCAGAAATGTCCCCTAAACAGTTTGTGAAGGCATTCTCCTGATGGTGCCTATGAGTGCCAATTAAAATTTTAAAAGCTTCTTTTCACATTTTAATTTGATGAATATAAAACTTAAACCCTGATCTGAAAATGAGAAAGACCTTGTCATATCAAAGTTTTTAAAGAATGCCCCAAATTATCGAGATACTCACTGGGGTGATAAGGCTAAGTGACTAGTGGGATATTCAGAATCAAGACAGCAGGGAATTGGAAGGCCTCCTCATCTTCCAGTGGATTTGCCAGCCCTCTCTTTGCTTTTACGCAACAAGAAGCGACTATGAGGTATGTGCTGCAAAAGTTATTTTCAGAGCTGTTAGGATTTAATCACTTCACTGTTTTTAACCGGAAGAACCTTTTATTTCTTTTACTACATTGGAACAAATGTTTAAAAGGAAAGATCAGACAATCCCTGACTTAGAATAATTAACTTAAAGCACTTACTCCTTCCCTTCCTATGTTATCATTACTGCCCTTTGACAGGCTGCACAGAGATGAACTCTCTCATTCACTCGTGCACTCTTCGGGTACTTGTTAGGTACCTATTTTGTGCCTGGCACCATGCTAGGGAGTGGAAAATTTGACATGAAGCCAAAAAAGCTTGATCCTCAGGGACTCACAATTTCATGGACCTCTTCCAGGGGTACACCTAGCAATATATTCACTGGTTATGTATTTTTGCAAAATTTGGAAAAGTAAAATATTTTAACCACAATTGGTTAAGACTATTATCTCTTTCCAATCTGACATCCCTTCTATCATAAGTTTTCCTTGTTTCTGATGGCCTTGGAGAGTCTGTGGTCATTTCAGGGATTCAACTAAGGGAAGTTAAGTTAGGAACACATTTTGTTTGAGTTTAGTGGTAAAAATTCATGTAGTTGGCAGTCATTTCTGTGAATAGTTAAGTTATTGCTGGCCATGCCAGCATGGGAATGGCTGGTAGGTATACTCCTACCCTTCATTGTGCCAACTCACCTTCTGCTGTGACCTGAATGTGCAGAGCCATTGATGATACACTGGTTAGTATGAGTATGGTCAATTCAAAGAATATTTAAGATTATTCACTGCACAGCATAACTTGAAATGCCCTGAAATCTTACAGCCCACATATGAAAGAAACTTGGTAGAGGTTTTCCCAAATTTGACAACATTCTTATAAATGCATTTATGACTTAACCAATAATGAGTTGAGAAACTGAAAGAAGCTTTTTTAAATGATCAATAATAGAAAACATGTTGATCAACCACACTAGGGAAAAGCATGAACTGTCTTTCTAATTACTATAGAAAATGAACTTATAAATTGTTGTCACAAGAAAGAAGTAATCAAAGAGTACAAGTCAAAAAAGTAGGAAAAATTGTATTATAGAGATGTGTCAAGCAGTTAATAAATAAAAATATTTTATTTTTATAAATTTGGTGGTATTTATCAGCTTTTAATATATGTAATTTGTTGTGATTTCTTCTCACCTAATTTTGTGTTCCTTTGAAGAATCTTCTCTTCCCCAAATTGTATAAGTTTTATGGCCATAGAACTTAGATTTGCCTAAGATATGTAGCTTTGGGAATGCAGATGCTTTAAAGCCCAATTCAGTCTTCCAGTTGCTCACAGTCTAGTGGGTCAGACGGACAGGTAAACAAGCAGTTCATCATAGTGATACAAGTGCTGCAAGGTGGCATCATCTGATCAGCTGGGAGAAAATGGATCCTGTCTTAGTTCTATAACAAAGTTCCGTAAACTGGGTGGTTTATAAAGAACAGACATTTATTTCTCACAGTTCTGGTATCTGGAAGTCTAAGATCAGGGTGCCAGCACGGTCAGGTCCTGGTAAGAACCCTTTCCTGGGTTGCACACTGGCAACTTCTCATTGTAATCTCACATGGTGGAAAGAGAAAGCTCTGGTCCTTTCATCTTCTTCTAAGGTCACTAATCCTATTCATGAGGGTAGCACTCTCATGACCTAATTACTTCCCGAAGACCTCATCTCCAAATGCCATTACATTGGGGGATTACAATTTCAACATTTGAATTTTGAGGGGACACAAACCTTGCATACATCCATGCATGTTTTTTTCTGACAACAAATGTGTGGTTTCTTTCCAACAACAAATATGTCATTCCAACACCAATTCTCCAGTTCTCCCACACCAACTGAGTATCCTGCAATTTCACACAGTTCTGACACTATCCAGAGATAGTGCAGGCCCAAGTTAAGGGCTTAGTACTTCAAACCATCCCCACTTCAGATGCCAGTCCCAAGTCCCTGGTCCCCAGACTACCTGCACTTACGTCTGACTTGGCTACAAACTCAGGGGTTCCCATTACCCTCCCTTGGGTATAATAATTTGCTAGAGCAATTCATAGAACTTAGGAAAAAGCTTTACTTTTGTTTATTGCTTTATTGTAAAGGATGCAACTCAGCAACAGCCACATGTAAGTGATCCATAGGGGAAGGTATTGGAAGTAGGGTTGGGGTTGGTGCAGAGTTTTCATGCCTTCCTTCTCAGCACATCTGAGTCACCAACCCGGAATTTCTGAATCTCAATGTTCAAGAGTTTTTACTGAAGTTTCATTAAGTAGGCAAGATTAATTAAATCATTGGCCATTGGTGATTGAACTCAATCTCCAGCCCCCATCCCCTCCCTGGAGGGGAGGGTTTGCTGAAAGTTGCAACCCACTAATACTTGTTTGGGCTTTCTGAAACTATCTAGGGGCCCCACCCTGAGTCATCTCATTAGTACAGACTCTGATATGTGTGAAAGGGACGCCTTAGGAACAACAAAAGACTCCTATCACTCAGGAAATTTCCCAGCGTTTTAGGAGCTCTGTGCCAGAAACTGGGGACAAAGTCCAAACATATATTTTTATTATACCACAATCCAACACAATTAATTTGATTTATAAAGCTAGGAAGTTAGACAATGAAACAAACTTTCCTGAGCTAGGTACCCAAAACTCTCCTGAAATATCCCGTAAAGTTGCTTTCCCAAAAAGCTTTCTCAAAATCTCCATTAGAAATTATTCATTTGCCTCAAGGTGTAATGATCCTTCAATTTTTGCTTTGCTACAGCAAAAATAGGGAACAAATTATGAAGAATATTAAAAAAGACTATTTGTAGTGTGTTTATATGTTATTATCATGAAAATTGAAGTTGGATGTGATGAATTCCTATTTGGATTACATATATTTTTGAAAACTATACACTCTTCAGCATTAAATATATAAGTTATTGACTGTGAAGTGTGAGCTTGCTATCCCATATTTGTAAGATAGAAGAAATGGAGTCTCTGGTTGATTTTTAAGTTTTCTACTAGTTTCTCACTTGTTACATTTTAATGAATTCCTAATGAAACAGGAGGAAAGGGAGCAGGGCACAACCTTTAAAAGAATGACACAGCCCTTGAGGATAGGACATAACTAGTTAGAATTGATTAGGCCCAAGATGGCAGAAGATTCGACTTCCAGTGGACCTTAAGCTTCGTTATAAACTCGTTGTAATGCCTTAACAAATGCTAAATGACACACCCACAGGCACCATGACAGTTCCGAGGCTGACTATAAAAGGCCAAAAATTGGGTGGTGGCTCAAATCCTGGAAATCCCTGCCCCTCCCCTGAAGTAGTTGGAATATTTCTCCCACTCATTAACCTATGAAATTACCCAGCCCATAAAAAGTAACCAACCCATATTTTGAGGCCTCTTGCCTTCTGAGATGGCCCACACTCTGTCTGTGAAGTGTGTTTCTCCCAGGGCCATTCTCACCTTTGAGACACACCGGATTCTGTCTATTGAATGTATATCTCTCACATAAATCCAATTCTTACCTATCACTTTATCTCTCACTGAATTCTTTCTGCAACCAGACATAAAGAACCTGAGCTTCATTAAGTCCTGAAACCAGGTGTGTGATATCAATTAAAAGATAGTGGGTTCAAGTCCCAATCTGAGTTGTGCAGTTTCACTACCATTCATTAAATCATGGGCTTCAGGCCCTTAGTCAGATGCTTCAGCGCCTTCCTACGGGGAAAGGAGAAAATCAGATTCAATTTACATCAGTTTTATTAATAGCACCATTTTTGAGAAGATAAATCAAGTGAGGTGTATGGACTAGCTATGCCTATGCCTTCATCATATATAACTTAATTTTTAAATGGTTCTATTCTGTTAAGAAGTATTTAAAGTGTTTTGATTAAACTAAAAACTCTCTTTGAAGATGCAGGCTGGCCAGAGCAGATTGTAAAACTGCAGGGTTTAGCAAAGAAGTCACTTAAACCAACTGAGAGGTAATGAAGGAGGAAGTTAATTGAGTGAATTAGTAACTTGGTTACTAGGGAAAATGTTTCCTGTTAAAAGGAAACAAAGTGGTTAGACACAGACTTTGGACAGCCCAGGAGAGTAAAGGGGTTCAAAACATGCCACCCCAAAATATGCCACTTTGGCATGGGGATTATTTTTAGCTGAAGGCCCAGCAATCTCAGGAAAGCTTTTTAAATGCCGCCCCCCTCCCTTAACTACCTAAAAGTAAGTGTAAATTTCTCCATTTGTAGGAGGAAAATCTACATTTATAAAGGAAATTTTCATTAGAAAGGGTAACCGGACCAGGAAGAGAATTACTACCAGAAATAACTTTTTCACCTGAGTGGCTTATTTGCATAACAATGCATTCATTATTTACCATGTGTTTCCTCCTCTCACCTTCCCAGAAATTTCCTCACCCCCTCCACCACCTAGAAGCCCCAAACCCCTGTCTCTTTCCTCAGCTCAGGAAAGTATGTGTCTTAATTGTCTGGCTGCTTTTTTTAATTGAAGCATTGTTGATTTACAATGTTGTGTTAGTTTCAGGTGTACAGCAAAGTGACTCAGTTATATATGCATGTATATGTATATATATATATACACACACACACACACATATGTATATACTCTTCTTCAGATGCTTTTGAAAGAAGCTGCCTTTTGAGCCTCATACTTTTGTGAGGCTCCTTTGCCCATAATTTTAAAAATGTCTTCCTCCTGTTAATCTGTCTTATGTCAATTTAATTCTTAGACCAGCCACAGAACCTACAAGGGTAGAAAGGAAATTTTTTCCTCCCCTATAAGAACATGATTTTTTTCTGAGCAGAAAGAAGAAAGAGCAAGGAAATGAGATATTAGAGAAAGATTGATGCAATTTAAAGACATGGAAGTCATACTATTCAAAGTTCTGAATTAGCATATGCAAAAGGAGAAACACCGTGATGTCTATTATGATTTTTAAAGAGTGATTTTTTCATAGCATACCATGGGCCTGAAAGCTTTAAAACTGAGGCGGGGGGTGGTGGTGGGGGGAAGGTTTTTCTGAAAAGTAAATGAGAAAAATCAAGATTTTGTTAAGGAACGGCTGTTAATGACATAGTAACAAAATTTTGTATCTGAATTTATTGGACTACTTTTAAAGTTTGCTTAATTTTGTGTAGTATCTAAAATATGTTTACATATTTGTAACCAGTGTTTCTGTTTAGTAAAGTGTTTAAGAATGCTGTCTTCAAAGACAGCTGAGACTGGATTTTAATTAAGGCTGGCAACCTAAATTCTCTGAGCCTCAGTTTCTTATTTTGTAAACGTGGAATAATAATTGATAGTGGCTTGCTGAGAGGATTAAGTAATGAAAGGCTTGACAATGTCTGGTCAGTCAGGATACCCAAATAAGAATTGGTTTATGCCCAAGCCTTTGAACAAGTAACCATTATCCAGTAGCTCTCTATAAGACTGATTGTCAGAGCACAGCTATCCCTTTGTCCCATCAAGTGTCATGGAATCATAGAAAGTCTAGAGGTCACCTCATCCATTCTCCCCACCAAGGCAGGAATCTGCTCTGCAATATCCATCCGTTGCACCTGAACATGTCTACTTTGGAGAAGTCACTACTTAGTACAGTGGCCCATCTTGTTTTAGAGTGACTCTATCAGGAAATGTTACCTAACAGTCAGCCAAAATCTGCCCCTCGCTTCTATTCTTGGGTCTTTGTTCTGCCACCTGGAATTCGCACAGTCAGCCACTTCCTTATTTCAAGTCAGCAAATTACCCTGCCCCCGCTGCCATAGGCCTTCCCTTTCCCAGGCTCTTTTCCCCCCAGTCCCACTGCTGCATTTTGGGGTCCATGAATAGAAGGAAAAGCTTCATGGGGAGGGTACTTCTGAGCATAGCAATTTGAAGAGAGGATCTTTTGCAATTTTTTGTTTAGGGTCAGGATAGAGAGCATAATTTAAACTGACACAATGGCTATTCACTTTATCAATCATCTGTTACACAATAAAATCAGAACAGAGCTGCTCTTTTCTCTGAGAAAGTGTCAGCTGAGGAGGATAGAGACTCCTCTTGCCACTGACCTAGACTTCACTATAGAAATCAAAGACTGTTGGGTTCTTCAGTCAAGTAAATCCTAATCAGGAGCATGGGAAAATAGAGCAGAAACTGGTCACTTTGTTACTGAGGGACCAAGAAAACAGTGGATGAATGGGCCCCATAGTGTGTGTGTGTGTGTGTGTGTGTGTGTGTGTGTGTGTGTGTATGTCCTCTCTCCTCTCCTCTCTCTTTGTCTTACCCACTTAGAAGAGGTCTTTTGGTAGAGAAAAGCATCAAGATTTAGAGCACATGAGAGTTTGGCTTTGCAAATGATTTAACCTTGTCTTCTTTTATAGCCCTCTCTGGTGGTTGTATTTTCCAGGGTCTGCTTTTAATAATAAGAGCTACGATTTACCAACCACTTACTATGAGGTAAGGAATTGTTCTAAGCAACTGAGCATATTGACTCATTCAATCCTCAAAGCAACCACTGGGGGAGAGACTATTATTATAATCAGTTTATAGATGAAAGAAATAGAAGAGGGAATGGTTGAGTATCCTGCACAAGATTGAATAGCTACTAAAGGGCCAAATGAAGCTTCAACTCTAGAACCTGCATGCTGTCCATTATGTAGTATCCTCTTCCCTGTAAAGGAGAATGTTTTTCTCTAAGCCATAGACTAACAGAATTACCAAATGATTTTGACAAGCTGTACTGCCTTTCATGGCAGGGGATAAGCTATCCAACAAAATCTATGCTATGTCAGAATCTTCTGTTGGTGTTCAGTTTGTTTATGAAACAACCATAAAGTGAGCTGAATGGCCCTGAGTCTCATTTTTTGATTGCTGAAAGAAATTGCTTAAGGAACAGTTACCCTGAAACACTCTTAAAATTGCGTGTCTCTTCAAGGTCAAGTAAGGCAATCTTTATTCTTGGACCCCAGACTCAGCACATTATGGGGTTCTCAAGACATTCCAGTAAGATACCTTTGCCACTTCTCAATTTATTGCCTCTCAGCTCCAAATTCACTGTTCATTGCCTGCTCTACAAAAATGAAGCTGAGCCCTTTAAATATGTTTCCTTTGCCAATTGACGTAATGTTAAGCTTTGTCATTAGGGGCTGCTGGAGAGACACTTCAGGAAGATGTTTTTCTTACTGGCTCCTGTGTGGCTTGCAGTAGGCTCCTGCAGTGTAGGTGGTTTCTCTGGCAACCAGCGATAGGTGAGTTTTCTCTAGAACTGGGCTACTGCAGTGGGTGGTGGTCAGCAGTACCCAGTAGCCAGCAGTTTCCCTTGGCACTCCACTCGGAATGTTTTGTAGTGGAATGCCTCCAGCAAGATACCTCTCCTTTAGAAACTTTTCTGAGGAAGGTGTACTTCCAGCAAGTTGCCCTAACGTGGCACCACAGGGACTTCTCTGCCATTCAGTGAGTCATACACCCCACCCACTTGAACAAGGTCTGGCTCTCAGCCTAGAGGGGCTGGCAGACTCTTCCATGATTACTCTAACTCAGCCCTAGGGGTAGTGGCTGCTCCATTACATCTGCTATTCCTATATTATTTAGAATTCTCCTTACCTCTTACTTACATTCCCTTATTACTCTGATCCTCTATTATGGTTAATAATTCTTTATATTAAGCTTCCTCTGTTCAAATTACTGTATGGTTTCCGCCTCCTGATTGGACCTTGACTGATACAGTGCCTCTGTTGTATAATTTGAATGTTGATCCTCCTCAGCTATATAGTTTAGATAACTAAAAGACTCTGTTTAGTCAGGATTCTTCTTGTTGCAATTAAGAATAATCTAATTCAAATTAGCTTAAATAAAAAAGAGTTTATTGGTCCAAAACACCAAACCTCAAAAAAAGGCAGAAATGAGGGGTTCAGTGAATCAAACACTACCATGTCTCTGTCTCTGTCCTTCTTTCTTTCTTCCTTTTCTGCTTCTTTCTTTCTTTTTCTTTCCCTTTCTTTCTTTCTTTCTTTCTTTCTTTCTTTCTTCCTTCCTTCCTTCCTTCCTTCCTTCCTTCCTTCCTTTCTTTTTAATTGAAGTATAGTTAATTTACAATGTTGTGTTAGTTTCAACTGTACAGCAAAGTGATTCAGTGTTTTATATATATATATATATATATATATATATATATATATTCTTTTTCAGATTCTTTTCCATTATAGGTTATTATAAGATATTGAGTATAGTTCCCTGTGCTATACAGTAGGTCCTTGTTGTTTATCTATTTTACATAGTAGTGTGTATATGTTAATCCCAAACTCCTAATTTATCTCCCCAAACCCCCAGCTCTCCCCTTTGGTAACCATAAGTTTGTCTTCTATGTCTGTAAGTCCATTTCTGTTTTGTAAATAAGTTCATTTGTATCATTTTTTTTAGATTCCACACATACGACATCATATGATATTTGTCTTTCTCTGTCTGACTTACTGCACTTAATATGATAATCTCTAGGTCCATCAGTGTTGCTGCAAATGGCATTATTTCATTCTTTTTTATGGCTGAGTAATATTCCATTGTATATATATACCACATCTTCTTATCTATTCATCTGTCGGTGGACATTTAGGTTGCTTCCATGTCTTGGCTATTGTAAATATTGCTTCTATGAACATTGGGGTGCATGTACCATTTCAAATTAGAGTTTTCTCCAGATATATGCCCAGGAGTGGGATTGCAGGATCATATGGTAACTCTATTCTTAATTTTTTTAAGGCACCTCCATACTATTCTCCATAGTGGCTGCACCAATGTACATTCTCACCAACAGTGTAGGAGGGTTCATTTTTCTGTCCTTCTTTCTTTCTCTTTTCCTCTTTCCACCCCAAACCTTGCTTCTATTTTTTTCTGCATGTGACCTCATCACTTCAGGACAGCTATAACTATTTCTGTAAGATGATACGGAAAAACCCGAATGAAAATTTTGGCCAACCTAATATCATCTAGAATCATGGCTGCATTTGTGTCTAGGCTTTATAATTCTGTATGTGACTCCCACCCTAACCCTCAAAAAAATGATTATTTTCTTCCATCTCCAGTTAGAAGAATCTTGAGGAAGACACTTGACCTAGCCTGAGCCGTGTGCCCATCATAGACCAATCGCTATGGCCATCCTGAGTCACATGCTCAGCTCTGTGGCCAGAGAAGTAGGTACAGTGATTAGCAATGGCCAAAAGATTCACTTGTTTGGAGTGGTGAAAATTTTGATTTTTTTTTTTTTTTTAAGAAAAGGGGGGACTTCCCTGGTGGTCCAGTGGTAAAGAATCCGCCTTCCAATGCAGGGGATGTGGGTTCAATCCCTGGTTGGGGAACTAAGATCCCACATGCCACGGGGCAACTAAGCCCACGTGTGCCACAACTACAGCTTGCGCGCCTCAACGAGAGAGCCCTGCCGCAAACTACAGAGCCCACATGCTCTGGAGCCCCCGCACCACAACTAGAGAGAGAAAACCTGCACGCCACAACTGGGGAGAAGCCCGCATGCTGCAAGGAAGAGCCCACACACCACAACGAAAAAGATCCCACACGCCTCAGTGAAGATTCTGAGTGCCGCAACTAAGCCCCAACGCATTCAAAAAAAAAAAAGAAGAAGAAAAAGAAAATAAATAATAAAAAAAAGAAAGGGGATGATGTTTTGAGCAGACAGAACTGTAGTTTTTTAAGATATAGGCGCAAGCTTCATGAACTGAAAAAGAGAAAGTATTTCTGGTTAAAAACAAAATGTCATTCGTAGCTCTTTGGTGATTAAATAATGATAGTCACTTTTTAAACCAATTGACCAAGGTAACAATTGCTAGCACATTTCCCCAGTCCAACAAGACTTAAGTGTGGCAAGTATTATTGGTTACCTATCGACAGCCAGTCCCTCCCATATTGCTTACCAGTAGAGCCCTGATTTGGTTCAGCCTTACCATGACCATGTACTCGGTGAAGGAGGCCCTCTCCAGCTCCAAAGGATGAGCCTCTGTTAGCAAAATCCATTGTGGAAACTCCATTTTTCTTGCCATTGATTGTTTAGGAATGGGTGTGTGAGGCACTTCTGGCAAGTGATGTGTGAAAGAAACTTTTCTGGGGTGAGTGGTAGCTTCTAAGAGAGAGGAAAAACTGCCCTTTCTTGATGTCTCTCCTTTGCTGTATGAGGGGAAGATTTCTGAAGATGAGGCAGCCATCTCAGAACTATGATGAGACAAGCAAGGGGACAAAACCCAACACACTGGGGATGGAGCAAGAACACAGGGAAAGAGTCAGTCTTTAATGACACTCCTGAGCTCTTAAATTAACCAACCTGTAAATCACTCTATCTCCAGAATTCCTATGTGGAAAAATTAATTCCTTACTGTCTAGCCACCTTTAGTTGGGTTTTCTGTTATATACAACAAAAAAACATTAGAATTAAAAACCTGAGACATCTCTTACCATCAGCTTTATATCAGGAAATATCCCTTTATCTTATGAAGAAATAAGAATTGAAATATTAAGAGTAAAAAAATCAGCTAGAGTACCTCTAACCTCAGAATCACCCAATATCATTGGGTCAACTCCCACACACAGTCTGATGTCCACACAGATTTAGATCCAATCCATATAAGGCAAATGTGCCTCTCTTTACAAGTGAATACAGCCTTTAAAAGACAAAGAAAAAAAAAATCCCCCTTTTCAAAGCAATGTCATTCACCAGAGAGACAGACACAGACATTTGAAATCCCTTATAGCCTTCACAGCCCATGTGGGCATCTCTCATTTGGAATGCCATCTGCTGAGCTCTTCCAAAACTGTTCTCAACAGGTAATTCTATCTGTGAGGAATACATTCAACTGACATGCAGCTATTTGGTTTCTCTCAACAGGAATGAAGGAGATATATATATATACCCCACATTGATATCTTCCTTTTATAGTTTTTTCTGTACTACACAGTTTAGCCCTTAAATGTATTCTGATTCTTTAATTCTTACCTTTTTAAAATGTCTCTTCTTGTTATAAAGATTACAATTTCCTAGGAGGCAACATAGTAGGGGAAATGTGTGCTTTGGTCTCAGAATCATAGCTTAAAATCTTGGTTCTCCCACTTACTGTCTTTGGGAAGTTATTTAGCTTCTGAGCCTCAGTTCCTCCCCTATAAAATGTGAATAATAATATGTCCTTTCATAATGGCATCACTCACTTCTACAAAACATTTTATTCTGTAAGTCATCACATTTTTTAAGTATACTGATCTTAAGTCAGACAGGGATTTTGGATGGAAGAGAATATTATTCCTTGATTCTCAATGTTGGGCTCTTAGTGGAAAGCAGTTGACTCTATATTTTCTTCTCACGATCTCACAGAAGAATAAAGTGGACTTCAGAACTTCCCTGCTGGCACAGTGGTTAAGAATCTACCTGCCAGTGCAGGGGACACGGGTTTGATCCCTGGTCCGGGAAGATCCCACATGCCGCGGAGCAACTAAGCCCATGTGCCACAACTACTGAGCCTGCGCTCTAGGGCCCGCATGCTGCAACTACGGAAGCCCACGTGCTGCAACTACTGAAGGCTGCGCACCTAGAGCCCATGCTGTGCAACAAGAGAAGCCACCGCAATGAGAAGCCTGCGCACTGCAACAGAGAGTAGCCCCTGCTCGCTGCAACTAGAGAAAACCCGCACACAGCAATGAAGACCCAATGCAGCCAAAAAAAAAAAATGCTTAAAAAAAAGGGATTTCAGACCCTTCTGATTCATCAGTATGGAAAGCAGAGCTGACAAAGAACCTCTTCCCGCTATAATCACATAAAAATGCTGGGTAAAATATTCCTTAATCATTTTTTAATGTGAAAAAATTAAAGAAAAAAGAAAGAGAAATAAAACAATGAAAAAAAAAAGAAATAAAACAATGAATTCTGGAAATAAAGCAAAAACTCAAAACCAGAGTAATAAGAGCCAGAAGTTGCCAATAGCTCAGGGTAAGACCAAACCAGGATATTGGCCATAGGGAATGGGTGCTGAGTGGCAGCACTAGTAGTCTGAGGACTCTGTAAGATTTCCAAGTAGGGTAATCTACCTAGAAACATCATAATGGAATAGCAGGACATTAAAGACAAAGGAAAAAAATCTTAAAAAACTAACAGCAGGGAAGGACAAATTGCCTACACTGGATCAACAGCTGGATAGACAACAAAATAGAAGTCAGAGGCAAATGGAATTAATGTCTTAAAAATGCTAAGAGAAAATAACTGTCATCTTTGTATATGCCTAATAGACAAACCTCAAAATATAAAAAGCAAAAATGAACAGGATCAGTTTACAAATCTAGAATCATAGTAGATTTTAATACATCCATCCAAAACTGATAGATCAAAGACTCAAAAAAACCCAGTAAGCTTCTAGAAGACTAGAACTACATAATTATCAGCTTCATATAAAAACAGTACTGCACCATAAAAATTATAAAATACCCATTCTTATTTATACTTTTTGCTGCATTGGGTCTTCGTTGCTGCGCTTGGGCTTTCTCTAGTTGTGGCGAGTGGGGGCTACTCTTCGTTGCGGTGCACAGGCTTATTGTGGTGGTTTCTCTTGTTGTGGAGCACGGGCTCTAGGCACGCAGGCTTCAGTAGTTGTGGCGTGCAGGCTCAGTAGTTGTGGCTCGCAGGCTCTAGAGCACAGGCTCAGTAGTTGTGGCACATGGGCTTAGTTGCTTCATGGCATGTGGGATCTTCCTGGACCAGGGATCGAACCCATGACCCTTGCATTGGCAGGCGGATTCTTAACCACTGCACCACCAGGGAAGTCCCCAAATACCCATTCTTTTCAAGCACACATAAACTCTTTCAAAAATAAATCATACATTAGGCCATAAAAAAGAGAGAAATACCAAAAAATTGATATATTTTCTCTAAATAAAATTTTAAATGAATTATTAAAAGGATGGTAAATAAATGAACAAAACCCTCATGTATTTTAGACACAAAAAAATATACTTTTAAATAATTTACTTTTCAAAGAAAAAATTAGGAGAGAAATAAAAAATATGTAGAACCAAATGACAATGAAAATGCCTTGGTAAAATTTGGATACATCTGGGAGAGTATAGCCTTAAATGCATGTATATCAGATAATAGATGTGTTAAAAAGCCATGAGCTCAATCTTCAAGAATCTAGAAAAAGAGCAACAGAGTAAATTCAAAGGTCACAAGATGGCAGCAAGAAGAAGAAATAAAAACAAGACTAGAAATTCATGAAATAAAAAATGAAGAAACAGCAGAGATAATCTTATATTTTGAAAGACTGGTAAAATAGAGAGATGTTTGGTGATAAACCAAAAATATGCAGGAGGTACAAATAATGATATTAGTAATGAAAGGGGTTCATAATTACAAAGGAAGAAAGAACATTTAAAGCCACAAGAAATTATTATGTCATCACATGAAATTGCCAATATTCAACCTTTTGACCTTATATAATAAAACCACAATTCCACGTCATTATGAACAACCATAAACGCAAACATTTGAAAACATAAAGTGGCAAATTTTCCAGACAAATATAAAAAACCAAAATTAACTAAAAAGAGAATTTTAAAGCTTTAATATACTTACAGCATTAAAGAAATTAAATTATAGTGA
Organism: Eschrichtius robustus; assembly: GCF_028021215.1. Taxonomy (NCBI): domain Eukaryota; kingdom Metazoa; phylum Chordata; class Mammalia; order Artiodactyla; family Eschrichtiidae; genus Eschrichtius; species Eschrichtius robustus. The sequence goes on from NC_090828.1 coordinate 61,830,649, forward strand.
AAAAAAAAATCCATCCCCCAAACAGAATAAGGCCCAGACAGTTTATAGCCTGGTGTTAGCAAACCTTCAAGAAACAACAGTTAACATCTACATATTCCCTTCAAGAGAATAGAAAAATAGAGGGGAAAAAAAAAACAAAACTATTGGACTTTCCTGGTGGCGCAGTGGTTAAGAATCCGCCTGCCATTTCAGGGGACACAGGCTCAAGCCCTGGTCCGGGAAGATCCCACATGCCACAGAGCAACTAAGACTGTGCGCCACAACTACTGAGCCTGTACTCTAGAGCCCGAGAGCCACAACTACTGAGGCCGTGTGCCACAACTACTGAAGCCTGCGTGCCTTAGAGCCCATGCTCTGCAACAAAGAGAAGCCACCACAATGAGAAGCCTGCACACCACAACGAAGAGTAGCTCCCACTCGCTGCAACTAGAGAAAGCCCACCTTCAGCTACGAAGACCCAACACAGCCAAAAATAAATAAATAAATAAATAAAATTTTTAAAAAACAACAACTATAAGTTCCACTTCAAGGTATCCACCCTAGAGAAATTCTCACATGTGTGTATATATAAGGATAGGGAGATACATCCTGGGTTGATCCTGACCACAAAGTATATAATACCCCAATTCATAAAAGAGTAAATCTCTTTCAACAGAGGAATGGATAAATAAATTGTGAATATTCATGCCATAGTCAAAATAAGTAAATCAGAGCTATATGTATCTGCATAGGGAAATCTTAAAATATTAATATTCAGTGAAAAAAACAAGTTGCAAAAGAAAATGTACAGGGTGATATGATTTACAGAAATCTTTTAGTCTTACAAAGATAGTATCTATATATAAACAACTGCAAATTCTTTGCAGATACGAAGGTAGTAGAAGTATTAAAACCTACATAGCAGCAACACTTAGGATTGTTGTTACAACTGCGGATGAAGTGAAATAGAAGAAGGTTGAGGAAGTTATTTTAATGATATCTGTGCCATTTTATTTGTAAGAGTTGAAGTAAATAGTTGTAGTGGGTTGAATAGTGGCCCCCCCCCAAAAATATGTTCCACAAAAAGCCTGTGAACATGACCCTATTTGGAAAAAGGGTCTTTGCAGATGAAATTAATTTAAGGATCTTGAGATGAGAACATCCTGAATTAGGGTGGGCCCTAAATCTAATGACAAGTGTAGTCATCCTTTGGTGTCCACAGATGACTGGTTCTAGGACCTGCTGCGGATACCCAAATTCAGGGATGCTCAAATCCCTTATATAAAATGGTGTGGTATTTGCATGTAACCTACACATATCCTCCTGTATACTTTAAATCATCTCTAGATTACTTATAATATCTAATACAATGTAAATTATATGTAAATAGTTGTAAATACAATGTAAATGTTATGTATATAGTTGCAGGAGTATGGCAAATTAAGTTTTCCTTTTTGAAACTTTCTAGAAATTTTTTTCTGAATATTTTCCATCTGCAGTTGGTTGAATCTGTGGATGCGGAACCCGTGGATACGAAGGGCTGACTGTACCCTTAGAAGAGGAGAGAAGGGGAGAAGACACACAGAGGAACGCCAAGGATTGCTGGCAGCCACCAGCGATGGGATGGAAAAGATTCTCCCTCTGAGCCTCCAGAAGGAACCAACCCGGCTGACATCTTGATTTTGGACTTCTGGAATCCAGAACTGTGAGAGAATAAATTTTTGTTTTTTTAAGCCATGAAGTTTGTGGTAACTTGTTATGGCAGCCCTGGGAAACTGATACAATGGTGCAAAAAGTAAAAATATGTCAAATCTGGGAAGTTTATGGGTACTATTCTCTGCATTTTCTATATATTTCAAACAACTCATAATTTTAAAGCATATATATATATATTATATATATTTCATGATATATATTTCATGAAGCCTATGAAGAAATGCATCTTCGTGTCTCCCAACTGCTTTTGGCTCCTGAGATACCTGCAGGCTCGACAGTGGAGGATAGTGACAGAACTCTGCCCCTTTTCTCCTTTACATAACTCTGGCCATTTCACCAAAAAACTTTATAGTTCTTGCTTTTGGTGTTCTCCATAGAACATTCAGAAATTCTTTTTTTTTTAATTAATTAATTTATTTATTTTTGGCTGCATTGGGTCTTCGTTGCTGCACGCGGGCTTTCTCTAGTTGCAGCAAGCGGGAGCTACTCTTCGTTGCAGGGCACGGGCTTCTTACTGTGGTGGCTTCTCTTGTTGTGGAGCACGGGCTCTAGGCGTGTGGGCTTCAGGAGTTGTGGCATGTGGGCTCAGTAGTTGTGGCTCTTGGGCTCTAGAACACGGCTCAGTAGTTGTGGCGTATGGGCTTTGTTGCTCCGCGGCATGTGGGATCTACCTGGACCAAGGATCGAACCTGTGTCCCCTGGTTCAGGAAAATTGGCAGGCGGATTCTTAACCACGGTGCCACCCGGGAAGTCCCCAGAATTTCTAGCATCAAGCCCAACATTAGCATTTTCAAGAATGGTTACACAAAGTTTTTTTAATTTCTTTATTATTTATGCAAGACAATGTAGTATTATTTAAAGTGTTTGAGGCAGTTAATGGATGAAGAATTGGAGGGTGGGATTCTGGAAATGTATATTAATTTTTCGTACTAATCATTATGGAAGTAATTACCTTTTTTTAGTCTTTTGTACTGTTAAGTTACCTTCTCCTGGAATATAACCTTGACCTGCAATATGAACTCCTAAACAGAGGTGGCCACTTACTAACATGGGTGGAACTTAGGAAGAGTGAGAAGAACAGCAAGGTCTTATGCACTGGAACTGGAGCTTTATGCAAACTCAGAAAGTCTCTCTCTCTCTCTCTCATCAGTCAGCTTCCTCTACTAAGTAACTCGTCATGCCTCTGACTCAAGATGGCACAGGATGTATGGTGAAGTACAATTTAGAAGTTGTTTTAGCAGGTGTCTGTGTTCTTAGGTGGAAACAATAGCTAAACCAGGAACCAAGTTTCATTGTTAATGAAGGAATCCTTTGAATGCCCCCTCCTTAATCATGTAAATATAAGGGCCATTAGCACCTTTCTCTTGAGGAAAGGACTTCTTGGGACAGAAGAACAGAGACCCTCTACCCATTTTTTCTTAGAAATGAAGTCCAGTAGCCTATCCGGGTCAACCAAGGTGGGCCTGTCCTCTGGTGGAAGAGGACGATACAGTTTCCAAAAAGATGGCACCTTCCAAAGGGAAGGGTGAGTTTAAACTGGTGACCTGAACTAAACACAAAATTCTGATAGCTGGATTCTCTGTGAGACCCAGCTCTCCTGGCACTGTGTTAAATAAGTGAATGCAAGTCAACAAAGGTCTGATCTTAGAGGCCAAGTATGAGACTCTGGGCTAACGAAGACAGGCGGTCATCCACCAGCAGGCACAAGACCAGCACTGAAGCATAATGCTGTGTGGCAGGGACAAGACTAATACTGCTAGTAAACTAATCACCTTTCTAGTTCTTTCTTTTTGAGGTTTGACAGGGTGGATCCTTTTGCACCAAGAAAGCCCCTGGGAGCCTTGGACAATTCAGGGGGAAGTCCTCACAGAGGAGACCCTGGAAAAGTACATGTGAGAACTTGAGTCGATTATTGGAAAAATGAAAGACGTAGGACCATATTGTTCCTTAAGCTGAAAAAGTACATCTTACAGGTAACAAAAAGCCTGTGTGCTCTAAAGCCCATGCACCACAACTAGAGAGAAGCCCCCCACACACTGCAACTAAGACCCGACGCAGCCAAATACATGAATAAATAATAAATAAATAAATAAATAGAAGAGCACAGACTTTGAGCCAGAAAGACATGAATTTAAATGCTGGAGAGTTCATTTATGAGCTGAATCACCTCAGGAAAATTAATCTCTCTGGGCCTCAACTTCCTTATCTGTAAAGTAGGCATAATAATACCAACCTAATAAAATAGTTGTGAATATTAAATACGGTAAAGCTATAAAATGCCTTGTACAGTTCTTGGCACATAGCCTATTCTCAGGAAAAGAGCAATGTTATTTTCAACTCTACAAACAAGAGTTAGGTGTACTTTCAAGGTGACTCTTATATTTCAGGGTATGGTTTTCTGAGATTGTAAATGCTTTGAGATTCTTTGGGAAAATGTACTATATTGGGAAGAAATTTTATTGGTGTTGTGTTTCTGGTTCAATGACTTGTCATAGAGATAATACCAGGGAGGACTATAATATTTTTCTGGCTGTATGTCCTATAATTGTGAGTGCATTAGAATTCTTATGGTTGCAAATGAAAGAAATCCAACTGGTTTAAATGGAAAAAGAGTATTTACTGACGCATGTAAATGAAAAGAGTGCAGGGTTGGTGGCTTTGAGATTATTTGGATCCAGGTACACAAAAGATAAAGCCAGGAATCTCTTAGTTCTTCTTTCCTCTGTATGGCTGCATTGTCTGACAGGCTCTCCTGAAGTGGTAGCAAAGATTCCAGAAGCAACTCCAGGCTTACATTCTATCCATTGGAAAGAGAGTATCTCTTTCTTAGTAGTTTCAGCACAAGACCAGAGGGAGACTCTCATTGGCCCAAACTGGGTCACATGCCCATCTCTGAACCAGTCATGAGGGCAAGACGTACTGATATTCTCATTGGCCAGGTCTGGATCCTATATTCATCACTGGAGCCTGAGGATGGGGGAGGGGGTCAGCTCTACCTGGGGAGAGGTGGTAGGGAGCCTCAAAGTATTACTGGGGCATTTTTACTAAAAGAAAGAGGATGGGGATGGTACACTGGAGAGGAAAACAAACAATGCCTACAGAAGGAACTGAGGCTGTGGGAGGGAAATGAAAACAAAGCAACTACACCCTGGTTTTTGGTTGCTACCAAATAAATATATATCTACCTCATGGTGGCTACTGAAATATATCTTCTAATCCTATTTGAAAGAAATTATGTAAATCAGACCAATAATGTATTCTTGGATGACAAAAATGAGGCCAATGACATGAAGACTGACTTACCAGAAGCTGCAAATAAATTTCATAAGAGTAGTTTTCACTCTTATCTGGATGATTTTTGTGTGCATGACCACTACCCTAACCAGCTAATCCTGTAACAAAGGAAATTGCCTTCTGTCACTTTGCTTGTATGAAATATTTCTGGAGGTGGCTTGCCAACTTCAGCCAGAATTATAGAACTAATGAGTTTTTAGCTACCATATGCACAGAGTGTAATAATAGCAGGTTCTAGGCAAATGTTGTCTACTTGCTTCTGGGAGTGCTTTCCCTTCATGATATGAGCAGATGCCCGAGGCTCTATTAAGAATTCTGTTTTCTTCATAAATCTGTACAGTGACATAGAGTCCTCATATTCTAGTGAAGTAATTTTTATATGGAAAACATGGCCCTTGTTACCCTGTTTCTCCTGGGGTTTTAACCTCTGTTATATAGAGACTGGCCTTTATTATGTCAGAATTGAGTACCAGATGCTTTTTAGGAAATTTGGCAAGTTAGAAATTTCTGATAGGTCTTCTGCTCTGCTGATGCTTTACTGATTTATGTGAAAGCAAGCAAGATTTTAACTTCCTAATACTTCTTGCTACTTATATTAAAATGACTATTTGTATCTAGCCCAGTGCTTTGTGCTAATTACTGTAACAGTCAGATTAGGCTAGATTAGGCTGATCGTAACAAATGACCCCAAATTTCAAGGGTTTACAGTAACAAAAGCTTATTTCTCATTCTCACTACATGTTCCACCATTTTCCATGGATTACCATAGTTTGTTTCCTTGGGGCTCTGGTATGTGGTACTCCATCAAGGGAAATCCATAAATACTCACAGAAGACTGTAAGGGGTGGGTGGATATCCTATAAATTTATAAATTAGGATGCTTTATTTTTAAAACTAATACCAGAAGACCCAGCTCTGTCCATTGATAGTGCCTAGAAGCAACTAGCCCCATAGCAACGAGTATACTTAGTGTCCAGATCTTTGGTTCTAAATTCCATTCACTAATGATGAAAGAAACCAGGACTCCTTGGAGAAATGGCTGACTTTAGGTTTGGGTCAGGTAAAGATTATTCCAGAAATTAAGGAGGCATTAAGAACGCATATGTAGGGATTTCCCTGGTGGTGCAGTGGTTAAGAATCCGCCTGCCAATGCAAGGGTCACGGGTTCGATCCCTGGTCTGGGAAGATCCCACATGCCGAGGAACAATTAAGCCCATGCACCACAACTACTGAGCTTATGCTCTAGAGCCCACAAGCCACAGCTACTGAAGCCCATGTGCCTAGAGCCTGTGCTCCACAACAAAGGAAGCCACTGCAGTGAGAGGCCCATGCACCGCAACAGAGTAGCCCCCGGCTCGCCGCAACTAGAGGAAGCCCACGCACAGCAACGAAGACCCAGTGCAGCCAAAAATAAATAAATAAATAAATAAATTTATTCAAAAAAAAAAAAAGAAAAAGAACACATAGGTATCCACTCAACAATTGATGGACATTTTGATTGTTTTCACTTTGGGGCTATTATAAATAATAACGTATGAACATCCATGTACAAGTTTTTTTGTTGATATATGTTTTCAATTTTCTTGGGTATAAACCAAGGAGTGTAAAGTCTGGGTCATAGTAGCTCTATGTTTAACTATTTAAGAAAATACCAAACCATCTTCCAAAGCAGCTATACCATTTTATATTCCCACTAGCAAGGTACAAAGATTATAATTTCTCCACATCCTCTCCAAAATTTTTTTCCTTTTTTTCTTGTAGCCAACATAGTGGGTGTGAAGTAGTAACTCATTGTGGTTTTCATTTGCATTTCCCTGATGACTAATGATGTTAAGCATCTTTAATGCGCTAACTGGCCATTTTTATTTTTTCTTTGGCGAAATGTCTGTTCAGATCCTTTGCCCACTTTTTTTTTTTTTAAAGATGTTGCTCTACTATTTTCTTTCTTTTTTAAAATTTATTTTATTTTTTTTAATATGGGGTTTTATTTTACTTTATTTTTTGACTGCGTTGGGTTTTTGTTGCTGCACGCGGGCTTTCTCTAGTTGCAGTGAGTGCAGGCTTCTCTTGTTGCAGAGCACGGGCTCTAGGCGCGCGGGCTTTCAGTAGTTGCAGCATGTGGGCCCTAGAGCACGTGGGTTTCAGTAGTTGTGGAACGTGGGCTCAGTGGTTGTGGCCCATGGGCTCTAGGGCACAGGCTCAGTAGTTGGGGCGCACGGGCTTAGTTGCTCCACGGCATGTGGGATCGAACCCATGTCCCCTGCATGGGCAGGCAGATTCTCAACCACTGAGCCACCAGCGAAGTCCTGCCCAATTTTAAATCGAATTTTTTCTTTTCATTGTTGAGTTGTAAGAGTTCTTTATATATTCTGCATACAAGACCCTTATTACATATATGATTTGTAAATATTTTCTCCCAATCTGTGAGTTGCTTCTCACTTTCTTAATGATGTCCTTTGAAGCACAAAAATTTTTAATTTTGATGATGTCAAATATATCTATTTTTTCTTTTGTTGTTTGTGCTTCTGCCATCATATTTAGCTCTTACATTTAGGCCTTTGATTCATTTTGAGTGACTTTTGTATGTTGTGTGTTTTAGGGGTCCAAATTCATTCTTTTGCATGTGAATATTTAGTTGTCCCAGAATCGTCTGTTGAAAAGACTATTCTTTCCTTACTTAGTTGTTTGGAAACCTTGTTGAAAAATCAGTTGATTGTAAATGTTTATTTCTGGATTCTCAATTCTATTCCATTTATATATATGTTTGTCCTTATGACAGTACCCCACTGACTTGATTAATGTAGCTTTGTAGTAAGTTTTAAAATTGAGAAATGTGATTCCTCCAATTTTGTTCTTTTTTCAAGATTGTTTTGGCTATTTTGGGCCCCTTGCATTTCCATATGAATCTTAGGATTAGCTTGTCAAATTCTGTTAAAAAAAAAAAGTGAGATTTTGATATGGATTGTGTTGAATATGTAGATCAATTTTGGGAATATTGCCATTTTAACAGTAATGTAATAAGACTTCAGATCCATGAACATGGACCATCTTTCCATTTATTTAGTAGTTCGAAGGATAAGGTTTAAGAATTAGTCAGGAAATGCAAGGTTTTGCTTAATTACAAATTTACCCTGAAATCACAAAGGCTTAACACCACAAAGATTTACTTCTAATTCATGACACACGTCCACTGCAAGCTGACAGGGGGTTTTGCCCCAGCATAGTCATTTCAAGACCCAGGCTAATGGAGGCCATGTCATCTTATACCTGCACCGTCTGGAATATATGGCTTCTAGGTCATTAAGAGGAAAGTAGAACTGAAGGTCATGCACCAAACTTTTAAAATCTTCAATCAGAAATGTCTTTTGCTGCAGCCAACTGGCCACCACTAGTCACATGACCCTGACTGACTGTAAGGAGCCTGGGAAATGTTAGGGAGCACATGGATATTTGGTGAGCAGTCAATATCTGTTATGGACTGAATTGTGTTCTCCCCCCAATATTCATATGTTGAAGCCCTAACCCCCAATGTGACTGTATTTGGAGACAGCGCTTTCAAGGAGGTAATTAAGGTTAAATGAGGTCATAAAGGTGGGGCCCTAACCCAATAGGACTGGTATCCTTATAAGAAGAGGAAGAGACACCAGATATCTCTCTCTTTCTCTCTCTACATGTGCTCAGAGAAGAGGCTATGTGAGGATATGGTGAGAAGGTAGTTGTCTACAAGCCAGAAAGAGAGGTCTCACCAGACACCAACACTGCTGGCACCCAGATCTTGGACTTTCATCTTCTAGACTGAAAAAATAAATGTCTACTGTTTCAGCCACCCAGTCTATGGCATCTTGCTACAGCAGCTCTGAGCTGACTAATACAATGTTTTAGCCACATAGAGGGAGGGAAGACTAGAAAAATAGGTTGGATCATATTGTAGAATGCTTTAAACTAATCTATACTTAATTGTGAAGCAGTGGAAAGCTTTGAATTTGTTAACAGCTTGTACAGCAATACGTCATCTTTTTTTATCCAAGGAGTTTATGTGGTTTACAAGAGGAGTGCATTGGCATCACACACACATAACTAGGTACACCTTTAAATATATGACTTACACAGATTATTGAAGTTATAAGCAGAGCATCCAGAGGCTTCCTTTGTTTATTTATTTTTCAATCAATTCTGCCTTCAAATAGGCTCTTTTTTCATTCTCTTGCTCCTTTATGTTCTTCCAGAGTAGTTCCCTAGAGGAAAAGTGGAGCCCTATTGCTAGAAAGAAGGAGAATGGATACAGGGTAAGCAATAACAACAGATACTAATTATACTCCTCAGTATAGAAGATGCAGAGTAACTACAACAAAACTTCAGGCTCTTTCCCCTCTGCTCCTGAGAATGTAAAATGCTGTATGTCGCTCAAATCCGTTTCTTATTCTCAGAGATGAATATCGTATAAGCCCAAAATATTCTCTGTGGAATTTTTTTAATATATAATTTTACTTAAATGCAGGGGTAGAAAGAGGGATTTCTTTCACTATAGTTTTGTTTATTTGGTTTTTTGGCTTGGTTTCTCCTTTTCCCATAGGCACTATCTATTGCTACAAATTACCCCACAATTAAAACAACAATAAGCATTATTATCTCTCATACATTTTTGTGGGTCAGGAAAAGCTTGGCTGGGTAGTTGGGCAGTTCTGAGAATGCTGTCATTATTCAAGACTTGTCTGGGGCTCAAGGATCTACTTCCAAGGTGGCACACTCATATAGTTGGCAACATGGTGCTTGTTGTTGTTGGGAGGCCTCAGTTCCTCTGCATATGGGCCTCTCCACAGCACTGCTTGGGTGTCCTCACATGATGGCTGGTCTCCCTCAGAGCAGTCTATCCAAGAGAGCAAAGCAGAAACTACAATGCCCTTTGTGACTTAGCCTGGAAATCGTACACTGTCACTTCTCCACCTCATGTTGGACACATAGACTGCCCTCATTCAATGTGGGAAGAGACTACAAAAAGGCACAAATATCAAAAGGAAAGGATCACTGGGGCTCATCTTGAAGGCTGGCTACCATTCTGCTCCTCCCCATGTATCTATGGTGGGCTGAAGAATGGTCCTCAAAAGATAGCAGATTCTAATTCCTGGAACCTGTGTCATCTTATATGGAAAAGGGATCTTTGTGGATGTGATTAAATTAAGAATATTGAAATAGAAGATTATCCTGGATTATCCAGGAGTGCCCTAAATACAATCACAAGGATCTTATAAGAGAGAAGCAGAGGGAGATTTGACACACATAGGAGAGGAGAAGACAATATGACCACAGAGGCAGAAATTGGAGTGATGCAGCCATAAGTCAGGGAACACCAGCAACAACCAGAACCTGGAAGAGGTAAGGAATAGATTCTCCCCTAGAGATTCCAGAGGGAGTGCAGCCCACTCAGTACCTTAATTTTGGCCCAGAGAAGCTGATGGCAGACTTCTGGCCTTCAGAACCATAAGAGAATGACTTTGTTTTTGTTTTTGTTTTTTGGGGGGTGGTGTCTTTTTTCTTTTTATTTAAAAAAATTTTTTTAAATTAATTTGTATTGGAGTGTGGTTGCTTAACAATGCTGTGTTAGCCTCCACTGCACAACAAAGTGAATCAGCCATACACATACGGATATCCCCTCCCTTTTGGACTTCCCTCCCATTTAGGTTATCTTTGATACATCATAGTGATTAGGAGGAAGGTCTTTAGAGTCAGATTGTCCTGGATTTGAATCCCAGCTCTGCCATTTACTATGATTGTGATCTTGGGCAAGTTCCAGTGCCTCATTTCCTCCAAAATAGGGTTAAAAATAATACTTATCTGAAGAGTGTAAAGCTTTTTTAAAAACTGTGGTAAGATATACAGAATGTAAAATTTATCATCTTAACTATTTTTAAATGTACATTTAACGTTAAGTATGTTTACACTGTTGTGCAACTAATTCCCAGAACTCTTTTCATCCTGTGAAACTGAAGGTGTTTACCCATTCAGTAACAACTCCCCCTCTCCCTCTCTCGCCAGTAACTGAAAACCACCATTCTACTTTCCATCTGTGTGAATTTAACTACTCTCTGTTGTTTTAGGGCACCAAGTTTGTGGCAGTTTGTTATAGCAACCATAGGAAACTAATACAGTATACTTTCACCTCTTTCTCCGTGTTCATACAATCTCAAATATACATAAATGTACATAAACAGTTTTGCACACACATATGTACACAGGAATTTTTATCATTGTTTTATAAAATGAGACTATATGACATATACTTTTCTTTGCTCTTTTCACTCAACATGTTCAATAAATTTACTCTCAGAATAATCGTTACCTTCGTTGTCTTTGGGCAAACCTTTTTTAAAGTACCTTGATAAGCCTTCATTAGATACTAATGTCTGAAACGTCTTCAGAGTGCTTTTTCTACAGTTTGACAGTGGTGTGTAGGCTCTCATGATCAGCTTTGGGAGTTGTGCTTCTCCCTCCTGCCGTCTGCTTTTCATACCTTTCTCCATTCTTTAGCACCTCCACCAGAGGGGGGCAAGGAACTGGAAAAGAGGTGAAGCATTACTGGAAAATAGACAGATTAATGGAACAGGAGGGCCCAGAAAGTAAACCTTAACACAGTCATGTTTGTGTTAGGGATTCTGGAAGACGCTTTGGTGGCTAATGTTTATCAAGTTATCTGTAAATTTGAGGGGGGGAATGTTATTCACTGTCTACTCTTGATTTTTAAGACTTGTTGCCCCATTTTTAGATAATCTTGGCAAAGAGTAGTCCCTTAGTAAATGCTGGAAGAATTCATTCAATCCACAACATTTATTAACATAACAAAATGCCACAAAGTGGGAGTTTAAAATAACAAACGTTTATCGTCTCCATAGTCCTGGAGTTTAAACATCTGAAATCAAGGTGTTGGTTGGCAGAGCCACATTTTCTCTGAAACTTTCCTTGGAGGGCTAGGAGGGCACTCCTTCCTTGCCTCTGACTAGCTTCGGATGGTTTGCTGGCAATCTTTGGTGCTGCTTGGCTCGCAGCTGCCTAACTCCAACACCTACCTTTATAGTCACGTGGTGTTATCTCTGTGGGTCTCTGTCTTCAAATGGCCATCTTCTTTTTTTTTCTTTTTCTTTTTTTTAATTGAAGTAGAGTTGATTTACAATGTTGTGACAATCTCTGCTGTACAGCAAAGTGACTCCGTTATACAAACATAGACATTCTTTTTTAATATTCTTTTCCATTATGGTTTATCACAGGATATTGAATATAGTTCTCTGTGCTATACAGTAGGACCTTGTTGTTTATCCATTCTATATATAATACTTTGCATCTACTAACCCTAAACTCCCAGTCCATCCCTCCCCCATTCCTCCTCCCCCTTGGCAACCACAAATCTGTTCTTTATGTCTATGAGTCTGTTTCTGTTTTGTAGATAGGTTCATTTGTGCCATATTTTAGACTCCACATATAAGTGATATCATATGGTATTTGTCTTTCTCTTTCTGACTTATTTCACTTAGTATGATAATCTCTAGCTGCATCCATGTTGCTGCAAATGACATTATTTCATTCTTTTTTATGGCTGAGCAGTAGTCCATTGTATATATGTACCATATCTTCTTTATCTATTCATCCATTGATGGACATTTAGGTTGTTTCCATGTTTTGGCTATTGTGAACAGTGCTGCCATGAACATAGGGGTGCACGTATCTTTTTGAATTATAGTTTTGTCTGGGTATATTCCCAGGAGTGGGATTGCTGGATCATATGGTAATCTATTTTTAGTTTTCTGAGGAACCTCCATACTGTTTTACATAGTGGCTGCACCAACTTACATTCCCTCTAACAGTGTAGGAGAGTTCCCTTTTCTCCACACCCTCTCCAGCATTTGTTATTTGTAGACTTTTTAATGATGGTCGTTCTGACTGGTGTGAGGTGGTACCTCATTGTAGTTTTGATTTGCATTTCTCTAATAATTAGTGATGTTGAGCATCTTTTCATGTGCTCACTGGCCATCTGTATGTTTTCTTTAGAGAGATGTCTATTAAGGTCTTCTACAAATGGCCATCTTTTTATAAGCACACCAGTCATATTGGATTAGGGGCCCACCCTACTGCAGTGTGACCTCATCGTAACTAATTACATCTGCAACTACCCTATTTCTAAAGGTCACATTCTGGAGTACTGTGGGTTAGGACTTGGAGATATTCACAGCGGGGAGGAGGGAGGTTGGACACAATTTAACCCAGTACAATTTCTGATTGTTGAGTGGTTCAATAAAACATTGAATCATGGATTTAATTAATCTGCAAGGTTGTTGTCCTCTATTTTAAAAAAAAAAAAGCAGCATAAATTGTGACTCTGGGGCCGGAGTTGGCTTGAATCCTACCTTTACCTCTTACTAAGTGGTGTGACCTTGGGCAACTTAATTCTTTGTGCCTCGGTTTCCTTGTCTATAACATGGTGATACTAATAGTACTTATGGGATTGTTGTAAAGACTAAATGAATTAATACCAAGAAAGTCCTTGTAATAATGCCTGCCACATAGAGAACCGCGATACATGTTAGCTTTTTTAACTAAAAATGAGCTACCATGAGTTCACTATTCTTATAATTAATTCTCATTAGAAAGGCATGGTGGTGGTTTGTTGGAAAAAAGCCTGAGGGGATAAAGCGTTCCGCTGTGTGAATGCACCTACCAGAGCCTCCTTCTAAAAGACACTGGACCTGGAGTGAAGGGGCAGCTGCCCAGTGTACTTCTCACTCCCTGTAATGCTAAGCTGTCTTTCCTGGCTTCTGGCAGACTTCCAGTAGACTTCCAAAATTCCCGGAGAAATATTTCTTCTTTCTTTTAGACCACCAGCCTCTGAAGAACAATTCATTAAAATATTTCACGGACAACATGTCACTATTAGGAAAACATACATATATATATATACACACATATGTGTGTGTGTGTGTATTTTCTTTGGTTCCTTTTGGATTTCAACTTAAAATGACCTGTAGGCTTTATCAGAGAAAGAACAATATATCACCGTGGTGCCTGTCTTGGACATTCTTAAAAGCAAATTGCAGCATTTGCTGGGCCTGGAATGACCTCCCTCCACCCTCAGGAGAGCCAGAATGTAGATTTGATCCCCTTAGATAGATCCCTGAGGAAAATAGAAGATTCTCCTTACAGCTGACAAGACCTGGAGAAGAGCACTCCATTTTTATGCAGGAAACCAAGACACGATGTGCCCTCCTTGGTCCCTACGACACTGAGTGTTAGAGTCTTTAGGTAGTTGGGGTGGATGGGGTACTGGAAAGAGCTGAAAGAGGATATGATTGCAGAGGGAGTCAGGCTTCAACTGAATCAAGACCCGTTGTCTTGCCTCACTTAAACATCAAAGAATTGTTTAGATGGCCGGTCCTTGGAGGTCGCTAATTCAGCAGATAAACCAAAGTATAGAAAGTAATTTATTACAAATAATAAGAGTAGAGTTCGTGAATGATTGACTGATTGATTGGTTGATCACTAAATTCTAGTGGATTCAAAGTTCTTACCCTACAATGGTTTTCAGAGTGTGGTTCCAGGACCACCAGCAAGAGCAGCAGCATCACTTGGGAATTTAACAGAAATGCAAATTTTCAAGTCCTACCGGAGACCTACTGAATCAGAAGCTCTAGGGTGGGGCAGCCTGTGATAAACCAGTGCTAGAGGTTATTCTGATGCACACTCCGGTTTGAGAACCACTGTTAAAGTGGAATTAATTTAACTCACTTGGCATCCAGGTGTGCTTTATCAAGGGAGAGTGAGAGGGGTGAAGTTGTATACAATTAGTGCCCAGGGAATGGGGCCCAGAGAGCTATGCAAATACACATGTCATTCTCAGGTGTCCTATGTTAAAGAAAAAGTTCTTTGTGATACTTGTTAAAAGGAAGACTTTATTCAAGGGGACTGCCACAATGGGGTGTGTTGGAGGGGAGAGAGATCTGGCTCAACTCCTAACACAGCAAGGACAAGTGGAGATTTATAGCCAAAGAGCAGGATGGGGATCAGTGTATGGAAAATTACTAAGATAAAATATCAAAGCCAGTGGGATTGTTGCTAGACTGACTCAACAGGATTCTTGCTGAAGGCAAGCCAGGGTGATAAGATATTAAGAGTGGGGGATGAGGAATTTGATCAGCTATCAAGGGTGCGGGATTTTCCACTAAACTGACCCAGCAGGATTCTTGCTAAAACTGGACTAATGGCTCAAGGACAGAGCCTGAGGTCAGGGCCTTGAGAGTTTAGAGGAACCAGACTAGAGTTAGGTCAAGAAGAGAGTCTTTGTCACCCATTAGGATAAAAGGTGACCTCTCTCAACCCCATTTTACAGATGAGGAGCCTAAGGTGCAGAGGGACTAAAGGGCTTACCCACACCACACGGACACTAAAAGGCAGTAGGGGCACTAGGTCCCCGCTTGCCCAGAGACTACCAACGCAGAATGTTCTAGAACTACACACCACAGAGTCTCCAAGTGGAAGATGGCGTCTAGAGGTGGGATGAAAACCCTTTCTCAAGGGATATATGGCCCAGCCAGATCTCAGATTTGAAATTCCCCCATGAGTAAAAACTTTTGGAGATAAAATTTTTTAAAAAGCAAAATTTCTTATTTTGGTGAGAACAATTTTAGAAAGTAACATTTACCATGACCATAATTTCATAAAAGAAATGACATGTTTCATAAAAGAGATGACTTTTTATACCAAAAATATATTAGATTTAATCTTTAGATAAAAGACAGATTTTTAAAAATATTAAATACATTTACCTTAAAAAAAATTTTTTTTTACTGTGTGTTTTCCTCTTATTTCTCCAAAGAGCAGTAAAATTTTGTGATCAAATGCTCATATGAGGCTCAAACTCTCTGCTTTAGACCCCTGAATAACAGGGGCACTGACTGCCTGCCTCACCCTGCAAGGTGCCATCACCAAGTAGGCATTTGATAAATGTTCTTTGATGATAAAAATGATGAGGACAGAATGGATTTATCATATTTATTACAGTTGGGAAACTGCATGCTAGGAGCACGGAGGACTTAAATTGCTTTTCCAAGGTCACATAACCAGTTATAAAAAGAGCTGGTGCTGGAATTGAAATCTTCTGTCTCCTGGTTGAGAATCCTTCTCCCTTAGACCACACTGACGTTGACAAAGGAAGTATATAATAGGATGTCTCTTGTGTGCTTGAGGGAACCATATTAACTTACCCAGGCAAGAAAGATACGATGGAATCAAACATCAGGACTTATTATAAGATGTAAAGATAATATCAACCCAAGAGATCTCAGGAAATTTGGAGATGTTAGGTTCAAGCGACAAAAAGTCAGCATAAGGAGGAGTGGATGGGGGGGAGGGAATCTGGAATGTTTTTCTATGATAAAACACAACTGTTGGAGTGGCCAGGCTGCACTTATGCAGATGCTAATCAATTTCTGGAGTTCCAAACTGGCAAGGCTTGTTAGTCAGGCTTTAAACTGAGAGGAAAGGGAGAAGGAGTGTCCATTTAACTCAGATATCACCAAACATATTTATGGTGTAGAATATTAGACTGAGAGTTGTCAGTAGAAAATAGCATTGAAAAATTAAGCTTTGTTGTGCACATCAATGAAGCATTATAGTTATACTTCTGGTGTATTAGAATGTGGGGTAACCACACTGTGGCACCTTAGATGAGTTTATGCAAGAAAAGGAAGAGGAAGTGAATTTACCATGGCAAACGGTTTGAAATAACTCGTGGTGAAAACCAAAAGACTTCCTACCACCAAAATCTGTTATAGAAAGTGAGCCAGGTAAGTAACAAAATGATATTTTTAAATTTTATTGCATGAAGTTTCTACAGCAATATGTACCGTGTTATGGACAGTGACAGTCGTATAAGATTCGAGTTCTCTGAGTTGTTGAGCATCCGTCTTCAGAGCACTTTTCAGTTTCTAAGAATGTAACATGGGGCAGGAAGTAGAGAAATCAACCAGAAGGAAGGTTTTCATGTGCCCAAAGGAGGTCGCCACAGAGATGTTATGAGATAAGTAGACGTATCTTTAGAACTACCTTCTGGGCTGCCTGCTCCTAACTGCTCTCCCTGGTCCGCCCAGCTGTACACACCTGCTGGGTGAAGTTACTCTCAGCCTCTGGGATGTATTCAGGTTCAAATGCAGCTTCCATTCTCCTGCTGGTAACAGTCAGAAAAGCCTATTTCCTTCACATTTCATGGCATTCTCTATGAATTAACCTTGCCCTAATTTAATTAACTAGCAAGTTTTCCCTTGTAAAGCATCCTAGTTTAGTCACTAGGTGGTTCAGGTATAAGGATGTTGCAATACAAGGCAAATAACTTCAGCTTCCAAAGTATCCCTGAGCTTTAAGACTGGGTTTTGGGGGGTTTTTTGTTTGTTTTGTTTTACTTAGGTTTTGCAGAGGGAAATTGTCTTTGTTTATTTATTGCGGGGCTCAGCTCATTAGATGTGCTCACTATGGAGATTTTTCTGATTATTTCTGGGACTGAAATACTTGCCTGCCCCACATACTTGCCTGGGTGTGGTTTCTGGGAGAACTGGTGTTAAAACTGGAAAAATAGTAGTCATGGTGAGGCCTGAAGGGGTGGTAAGAGGAGGAATGGTGGGGAGCAGCCCTAGCCAGGGCTGTCACACACACAGGGGGTGCGATATTGACGGTGAAGGTGTGGGTGGCATGATAACTGATTCCCCTTCAGAGGGGCACGATGAATACACACCTTGGTCACCAGCTCAGCTTTATTCATCTAAGAGTAATCAATTGGTTCACCGATCATGGCAGTGTAATGACATCCAAATTCAGAAGAGTCATACAACTTTTTAACATAAGGAAAATGCAAAGAAATGCAAACTAGGATATGATACTATATTTTGGCTGACTAATTAACTAGTAGAAGGTATGAAACAGGTATTCTCATACACATACATCGCTCGTGGTACAAGCTCCTGAAAATTTTGAGAAGGTGGATCAATAGTGTATTCATTTGCTAGGGCTGCCATAACAAGCCACAGACTGGGTAGCTTAAACAACAGAAATTTATTTCCTTACAATTCTGGAAGCTAGAAGTCCAAGATCAAGGTATAGGCAGGGTTGGTTTCTTCTGAGGCCTCGCTCCTTGATGATAAAAATGATGAGGACAGAATGGATTTATAATGTTTATTACAGTTGGGAAGCTACATGCTAGAAGTACAGAGGACTTAAATTGCAGATGACCATCTTTTTGTGTCTTCACATGATCTTCCTTTTGTATGTATCTGTGTCCAAATTTCCTCTTCTTATAAGGACACAGGTCATATTGGATTAGGGCCCACTTTAATGACCTCATTTTAACTTAACTTTACCTCTTTAAAGTCCCTTCAGATACAGTAATATTGTGAGATTACTGGGGATTAGGATTTAAACAAATAGACTTTGAAAAAGGACACTTTACTGAGTTATTCTACCTTTAGGAAGCTATACTAAAGAAGTGAATATAATTCTTCAAATTATAGGATCCTACATTATTATCTTTTTATAACCTGCTTTTCTTACCCATTATATATTTTTAACATTTCTCTATGAATTTATATACCTACAACATCACTTTTAATCACTATATAGTATTCTGTCATAGACACATCGTAATTTATTTTACAATTCTCCTATTTTTTAAAAATACATTTATTTATTTAATTTATTTATTTTTGGCTGTGTTCCGTCTTCGTTGCTATGCGTGGGCTTTCTCTAGCTGTTGTAAGCGGGGGCTACCCTTCGTTGCGGAGCACGGGCTCTAGGCGCACGGGCTGTAGGCGCACGGGCTTCAGTAGTTGTGGCACGGGGGCTCAGTAGTTGTGGTTCACGGGCTCTAGAACGCAGGCTCAGTAGTTGTAGCACACAGGTTTAGTTGCTCCGTGGCATGTGGGATCTTCCCAGACCAGGGCTTGAACCCATGTCCCCTGCATTGGCAGGCGGATTCTTAACCACTGAGCCACCAGGGAAGCCCCCACCTGCCTCTCTGGAACATGTGTCTAATCCAACATCTTTCCACCCTCTCTTGGACTCTCTTTCCTCGTTCTTCCTATCCTTGCAGAGTTCCTCCTTTTTTCCATTATTATTTGGCTATCTCAGAGTTCCATAACTTTTTCTTTCCCTTCTTAATCAAATAGAGAAAAAAATGCACACCATACTTTATCAAGCATAAGGTGCTACTGTCAGCTGCTCCATTATTTTATATACCTTTATGTACCTTCCTTTATATAAGAAGGAAAAAACTAATTAAACTATGACAAAATGCCTTAACAATAGTCTTGCATGACTTAGTAATCAGTTAAACTAGCCTCTCATTGCTCTGAAATTATTACAAGGGATTTGGCAATTTTTCCTGCCTTCAGTTGTATTTCTTGTTGAGTAATAAGAATCTTTTTGTATGTATCCTAGTGACAAAATATAACATAGCTTCATCTACTTGTGGGTATCTCTCTTTCTCAGTTTCCATAAAGCACATAGTTGTTGGATTGAAAGAAAATATGGAAAATATGCTGACATTCCTCAGAAGATGCAGCCTTCGCTAATATCAAAGGCACATTCCATTGCTCTGTTTCACTGCCTCTCTGTGTACACAATACCTCATTTCAATGCCAAAATTACAGTAGAAACTTTTTAAAAGACATTTCAAATGGTGATTAAATTCAACCTGTAAAATACCAACAATGCACATTACTCAGCTGAAGTGAAAACATTATAAACAGCTCTGACCAAGTATGAACATACAGCTCTTCACCAACAGCAACTGAAAAGGCCATCATCCACTGTAGAAGCACAATTTCAGACATATTAAAATGCAAAAAAAAGCTATCTTAGAATCATAAATATGTATCTATAATTTATTAATTGTGATATATTTAACAGAAAAAATAAGACATCCACAAATGTCATTTCCCTATTTATTAAAAATACATTTAAATACATTTACATACACTTAATTAAATACAATTAATTAAATACATTTAAATACATTTTAAAAATTTAGCATATTCTATTTTATTTGCCATATTTAGGTCACAATTTCCTTTTATACAATATATGTAGATTTTTCTTTTTTGAGCACCATTACAGACTCATGGATTTTCACAGATGCAACTCATTTCAATTAGCCATAATTATCTTTTTCTTTTTTGAAAGTTCAAATTGACGTAAGTTAACCAGGACTAACTTTAAGTTGGCTCCATTGTCCTTTCAACATTGCAGTGACTATTAAAAAACATCCTTGCGGGCTTCCCTGGTGGCGCAGTGGTTGAGAATCTGCCTGCCAATGCAGGGGACACGGGTTCGAGCCCTGGTCTGGGAAAATCCCACATGCCGCGGAGCGACTAAGCCCGTGAGCCACAATTGCTGAGCCTGCGCATCTGGAGCCTGTGCTCCGCAACAAGAGAGGCCGCGATAGTGAGAGGCCCGCGCACCGTGATGAAGAGTGGCCCCCACTTGCCGCAACTAGAGAAAGCCCTCACACAGAAACGAAGACCCAACACAGCCATAAATAAATAAATAAAATTTAAAAAAACAAAAAAACAAAAAAACAAAACATCCTTGCTTTCTGAAAATATTAAGATATATTAAGCCTATGTTGATTTTTCTCCCTGTTGTAGGACATGAAATTAGCTACTTGTAATGGCTGCTAGAATTAAAGACCAAAATCTGGGTACATGCTCAGGTTACAAATTATATCATTTCATGTTGTGCTGGTGTAGCCGGGATGGTAACACTGCTAGGCCACCTTAATGCAGAGCTGGAAAAGGTATTTCTCTAGAAAATCTCAAGTTTACATTAATTTATCCACTTTAACAATAATATTCCAATCTAACTCTAAATCCTTCAAAATTCTGATCCAATACACAAATTTTTAGTTTGTTATCTATACAACATACCTACTTAAATGTTTAACCCCTCACTTAACCATAATTTTATCATCCTCTCTTTTATAATCCTTATTTAGGTCATCAATCGCCAATCCACAGTAACTTTATTGACATGGCTAAATTTCCTCCAAGAAATTTTGTATAAACTTTCACTCTCCACACTCATGCTCATAGCAGCATTATTCACAATAGCCAAAAGGAGGAAGCAACCCCAGTGTCCATTGACAGATGAATGGATAAACAAAATGTGGTATATACATAAAATGGTATATTATTCAGCCTCTAAAAGAAGGAAATTCTGACACATGTTACAACATGGATGAATCTTGAGGACATTATGCTAAGTGACATAAGCTAGCCTCAGAAAGACAAGTATTGTATGAATCCACTTATATGAGTTACCTAAATTAGTCAAATTCATAGAGCTAGACGGTAGAATGGTGGTTGCCAGGGGCTGGGGATGGGGGGAATGAAGAGTTGTTGTTTAATGGGTATAGAGTTTTATTTTTGCAAGATAAAAAGTATTCTGGAGATTGGTTACACAACAATGTGAATGTGTTTAACACTACTGAAACTTACACTTAAAAATAGTTAAGATAGTAAGTTTTATGCTAAGTGTATCTTACCACAATTAAGATGTTTTTAAAATTTACACTTTCAACAGTAGGGTATGAGAGTACCTATTTCTCCTAAAATTACTTTTACAATGGAAAAAGCACTAGCTTTATTCCTCAAAGTTTAGTGAAGTTAATTGGAAGATTAACAATATTAACACTATATCAAATAGCTGTTTTAGTAAATTTTGCAGTGGAGAGTTAAAAAAACCCTCTAAGAATGGGTTCTTAACCTGGAGGTCCATGGATTTTTAGAACTAGCAATCAAGCCTACCTTTATGGATCCCAATACATCACACCAAGATTATAAAATGTGGGCTATGTAAGTCATCCCAATGGTATGCAGAGAAAAGAACCATTTCCTGATAGTCATATGATAAAGGTAAACCTAAATCATTATTGCTACACAGACAAAAATTTAAAACTCCTGTGTGCAAAGGTATCACTCAACTGAAATTTAACAGCCCAGGATATAGGATGGCAAAAGAAACACCTGAAGGATACACTGAAACACACTTAAAATAATGTAGTATAACTGTGGAATGCTGAGAAATAGCATTTTGATGGGAGGGGAAAATGAAAAACCTACAATTTCTATTTCCATCATGTTTTTCAAAGAAGCAATATACTTATTTGTATATTTCAATGCGGCTTTATTTTCTACTAGTATTGGTTCTGATTTAATTAAGGGAAAAAACTTTTGCCATGTTGGCCTCTTTACAGTCTCCCACTTTAATACTAGTGGTTCCCACGTTTTCAAAGAAAAGGGAGTCCATGAGCCCTTATTGTAAGCTGTGTCAAAGGTGTACCATCTACTTGGCGATTGCTAATTACCCATTGTGAGATAGCTTTTTTTTTCCCCGTTAGACTTGCTCTGTCTGAAATATCAACAAAATCTCAGGTTACTTGTTCACTGGTATTCTGTATGATGAAGACATGAAAATACCAACCCTCATATTCCATGACTTCTGCCTTGTAGAACCTTTTCAATAGATCAGGCTCTGAAACCTCCAAATTTTGAATTTACAAGATGAACCTTCCTACGACAGAGAAGTTTTTCCCCAACAAAGAGGACCGCTGGATCTACCGCTTTGACTGTGCCACACCCCAACACATACCTCCCGGAAGACCCACTGGTGAGGGATCCTTCCAACTTCAGAGTGACTCTGGGTTTCAGATCTCAAGGCTCAGAAAGACTCACTACTCCTGGGACTTCTGAGTTCAGAGTGACCCTGGCATGATTTTGTGGGCTAGCGTAGAAAACTAATCTAAAAGGGGCACATGACTAACATAACACTACTTCTAAGAGAAATAGTTCCAAGTAGCAAACAACTTCGTTACAGATAACCTTTTAAAAAAAAACAATTCTTCCATTGTTTTGAAAAATGGGTACATGACCCTTTCATTGGAAACTTACTGGATGGACAGGACTTGATTTTTATTTTTTAATAATGCACATTACATATTACCAAAAAAGGTTGATTCTGGCGCTATCAGAGCCATGCTTTGTTCATTTTAATCTTTTAAATAAATTCCTTAACTGCAGAAATGTGCTATAAATTTATTTTAAAATTGATCAGTAGGTAAATAGATAGGAAAGACTAAGTTTTAATCAGAAAAGAGCTAAAATAGGCAAATGTTTTCTTTTGTAGATGGGAGGATAAGTATATTAGGTTCAGGTTTTTCTGATCATGCAGGGTTTTAGGGCATTTGCAATCATTTCTCATTTCCATCCTTCAGTCAATCAGACCTACTTCTGGTACATCTTTGGATACTGGTCTAACTTCCCATTCTCATTACCGCCAACCCAACCACCAACTCTATCCCGCCCAGCTGTCTCACAACCTGCTAATTGAACAGTTTTAATGGCCCTTTTATATATCTTATCCAAAGCCATTCCAATCCTCTACTTTGGCACACTCATTCCAGGATCTTTCCATTGCAGTTTTAAATGTGTTAATTTTTATATTGAAAATTATCCTACTCATCATAAGAGGCAGATATTTTACATATTTTTTGCAATTGAGATGTTGGGCTATGTTGATCCATTGCTATTTCTTAAATGGTGCCTCTGAGCAGAAAAGTTTCATGCTTTAATTAATTGAGCTGACACCTTTATAGCACATTAATTGAGCTTATGCATTTATATCACACATTAAATATGCATGTCAAATACATTTATAATGTATTTCCAGTTCTCCAGCCCATGTCCTTTGGGTTTCACTTTTTTCTTCTGTACTTGTTTTCCCCTGGTAATTATAGGACATAGATGAATTCTTTCCTTAAGTAAACACCTGGACTTAACGCTATGATTAGAGGAGAAAGACCATCTCCCCTACACAAGTTGCTTAAGTAAACATTTACTGAACATCTGCTCTGGGCCAGGCAGGATGCTAGGTACTGAGGGTACAAAAATGGGTACATTGTATTTATTCTACCTACAAGAAACCTGGGTGCTGTGGTTCTCAGAGCTTAGCGCTCTTAGGAGTCATGTGAGGGTATTAGTTGAAATTCGGATTCTGGAGTTGTCATCTGCCCCAATTTTAAAAGTATGGGGTACGGCCCAGGAATCTGTATTTTAGTAAACCCTCCCAGTGAGTCTGTTGCAGGTAGTCTCTTGATAAGCCTTTGAAAGCACCACATTAAATCCTATTGAATGTTTAATATTTGTGCCTGTAGTTTTGGACTGTTATCATGAAGTTTTTTTTCAAAATGCTATTTAAAGGAAAATGTT
This sequence comes from Eschrichtius robustus, assembly GCF_028021215.1. Taxonomy (NCBI): domain Eukaryota; kingdom Metazoa; phylum Chordata; class Mammalia; order Artiodactyla; family Eschrichtiidae; genus Eschrichtius; species Eschrichtius robustus. The sequence continues at coordinate 61,854,927 of NC_090828.1, forward strand.
ATTTAACCAGTTTCCTTTTCCATAAATATTTTTTCTCTGTCACTTTTAACTAAGAAATCTTCTCATATTCAGAGATTAATGCTTAAGTATAAGAAGATTTAAAGTATGAGTTCTTTGCTAAAAACCTAGACATTTATCATATATCGTCTCGTCCACTTCCCCCCCATTAAACCATACAGTTAAACACTTTATAACACTATTACAGCAATGTTATCACTTTGTAGAAGTCCAGATTTCGAAGTATACTACTCTGAGTCTGTTTTTTCTTCACAGATATTCTTCCTGAAAGTAGGGTCTCCCGCTTCCAGGAGGAAAGGAACATTTAGTTTTTTCTAGTCTAACTAAAGACCCAAATCATGATTTACTTGAGAAGCAGATTCTAGCCATATTTCACTACTTTGAAAGAGACTATGAAAATAAGGTTTAACAAAGCAAAACATTAAATAATCTACCAGGTAAGTTTTTGGAGACCTATTCATTCATACAGGTAGAATTTGGTATTTTTTTCACTAATGCTTAAGTTTGATCAGGCAGAGTCCCACCACCCACTCCCTACCCCAATTCCAGTTTTACACTTTTTTTTTTTTTCAAGAACGTACGCTTGGGTGACTTTTTAAAATTAATTAATTTATTAATTTATTTATTTTTGGCTGCGTTGGGTCTTCGTTGCTGCACGCAGCCTTTCTCTAGTTGTGGCAAGCGGGGGCTACTCTTCATTGTGGTGCTCGCCGTGTCTTCTCTCTTGTTGCGGAGCATGGACTCTAGGCGTGCGGGCTTCAGTAGTTGTGGCACACAGGCTCAGTAGTTGTGGCTCACGGACTCTAGAGCACAGGCTCAGTAGTTGTGGTTCACGTGCTTAGTTGCTCTGCGGCATGTGGGATCTTCCCAGACCAGGAACTCGAACCCGTGTCCCCTGCATTTGCAGGCGGATTCTTAACTACTGCTCCACCAGGGAAGTACTTAAACTTTCTTTTTCAACTCATTGTGAAGTCTCTCTTAAAACCAGGCTGATAATGACCTCCAGACTACTTCCTTCCTCCCATACCTTTTTTGTATTTCAACTGCCAGCTGCTTAGTCTTTTAGAGCCGATTAAAGGGATGCCCTCACTCACCCTACAGAGAGGAAATCTATTCCCCTCGCCTTAGTTCTCTACAACCTCTGTCGATGCACCTGAGGAGATACATATACATATATACATATATAGAAATTGACAGTTACTTGGCTGCTCTATATTATATATATATGATTATATATGTAATACTGGCATATATATGTCAATTTTTGAGATCATTAAAAAAAAATCCTCCTGGATTTGATGTTTTCTAATAAGGAAGAGACAACTGTCTGTATTACATTTAAACAAAATGAAAAGTCCCACCACATGTCACTTAAAGCAGCTATGATGCCTTTGAGCCAGTTGGGATCTCAACAGAAAATCTTACAAGAGCAATCATTTTTAGGTTTTTATCCATACGTTCAACCAAAAAGAGATCTAAGAAGACGATAGCACACAAAATAAACAGTATTGATTATTCAGGGACTATATGTGTAATTTCAAGAGCAAAACATGAGGATATATTTAATTATTGCCCCCTGGAAAATGATAGACTATAGATCTTCTTCAGGTACTGTTCTCTTCTTAGTGCCTGACGTTATCTTGTTGGGAAAGGGTGTTTGGGGTTGTGAAGAGTATTTCATGTCTTCAATGGTGAGGGCCAGAAGAATTTCACTAGTTTCATCTCTACTGACAGCAAATATATAAAAATGCATCTCAGAGAAATTTTGCTGCTGACTCCACTTGCCAGACACAGACATTCTGCATTTTGAACTGATTGAGGAAAAGGGTATGTTAGAAAAGGAGCAAAGAATGAGCAGAATAATGATTCACATAGTGGTTGCCAAGAGCCTTGCACTTCAATGTCCTCTCTTTTTTTTCTAATATTAAACAAATGGATTTTTTCCTCTCAATGGAAAATAAATACAATGGCTTTCACTTCTAATTTTATTCAAATTTTATTTCACTGAACTTTTTTCTCAACCACAAAAATTTAGTTTATTCCATAGTAAAGAATGTGGAAACTAAAATTACATAATGAACGATCAACTTCTGTGGACTGTTGTACAGTCCACAACCTGCACAACTATATATGGTAGCCCTAATAGAAGAGGCTCATTTTCCTACATTTCCTGAGCATTGTGTTTGCAGATTACTATGAAGAGAAATTAAAGAAATACATTTCATCAATGGAGAGCCCCAACTATATCCATGACACACTGGCATGTAAACCATTTGCTTTTGGCACAAGAGGGGAAAAAGATCCAGACATGCCATGACCAGGGCAATTGCATTATTAAAGTAATAAATAAATAATAAAACCAAACAAAAAATTAAAAGTCACCATGGAGATGTATTTTATATCCTTGAAGACACAAGGGTTTTGGTTAGGTTTATGAAGTCCTAGTGGTAGTGAGTCCATTCCCCCTAAATTAGGCCTTTCATTCATTCACTCCTCGTATTGATTTTTCTAAGCATGGCTACTGGCTTCACATACCTGATTTATCTTAGCATATGGCTGAGCTCACAGATTTCCTTCTTTTACCAAATGTGTGGTTACCAATACTGTACAAGTTTGTACCTGAGCAGAATGTGTTAAAGAGCAAATTTAAACAAAATTTCTCATAGCAATTTAAATTGGCTTTATTATTAACCAAGGAAAATTAGCAGGCTTTACATCTTAATCATTCTATAGATTCTGTAACTAAAAACTAACAAGTTCATGTGTTAAAGTATTATTGATCCATTAGGCAACTAATTCCAAATCTGAGTATAATAGCATGGAAACATAATCAAGTAACAAATAACATCCTGCATCATAAATCCTCTCTTTTGTGAACAGGCTCAAGACTTATGAATGGCTAGAACAACAACTATCAAGATGTTGGGATTTGAAATATGTCCCCTAACATTGTCTTAAATTCTCTGACCTTGTGGCCATGACCCCTTGAAGTCCAGTGTTACAGATTGCTTTCTTTTGTTACCAAGAATCTTTAAAATCCAAATGCCCTTTGGAGGCTTGCGGCTTATGTTATGAATATAATAATAATAGTAATACTGTTTGTACATGTATTTAGAGCAAAAATTCTCACGGTGTATTCTGGGGTAGAAAGGATCCTGTGGACAAATTAGATTAGAAAATGTGGAATCAAAGTCAACTCACTTCTGTACTTCTGAAAGCTCTGAAGATGCTAGTGTGCCTTGGGACTCTTTAGAGAAGATTCTAGTATGCAGCATTCCCCCAATTTATTTTTTATTTATTTATTTTTTAATTGAAGTAGAGTTGATTTGCAGTGTTGTGTTAGTTTCAAGTGCACAGCAAAGTGATTCAGCTAGATATATATGTGAATATATACATATATATATTCTTTTTCAGTTTCTTTTCCCTTGTGGGTTATTACAAAATACTGAGTGGAGTTCCCTGTGCTATACAGTAGGTCCTTGTTGGTCATCTATTTTATATATAATAGTGTGTATATGTTAATCCCGAACTCCTAATTTATCCCTCTCCTGCCCGCGACCCCTCCGCCAACTTCCCCCTTTGGTTACCATAAGTTCATTTTCTATGTCTATGGGTCTATTTCTGTTTTTTTCTGTGTGTTTTTCTTTTTTTGAGCTGCATTGGGTCTTCATTGCTGCGCGTGGGTTTTCTCTAGTTGAGGCGAGCGGTGGCTACTTTTTTCGTTGAGGTTTGTGGGCTTCTCATTGCAGTGTCTTCTCTTGTTGCAGAGCACGGGCTCTAGGCACGCGGGCTTCAGTAGTTGTGGTGCACGGGCTTAGTTGCTCCGTGGCATGTGGGATCTTCCCGGACCAGGGCTTGAACCTGTGTCCCCTGCATTGGCAGGCAGATTCTTAACCACTGTGCCACCAGGGAAGCCCCTATTTCTGTTTTATATTCTGTAATACCAAGGAGCAGAGATTTGTTAGACTGCTGTTTCACAAGACACCCTCAGGGAAGTGTGTTGGCCATGCTGGGTGAACCCCTTCTTACATCCAGCTGGAAAGAATGCCAATATGGGTCAATGACAAAATGGAGTTCCTAGGTGGGACCAAGGGGTTTAGTTTTCACTGGGAGGAGTAAGAGAATTTTAAACTTATTTCCCTTTTGTTTTTTCTTGTGGCCGTCTCCTGGCTGCTGTGAGATGCCTGACGGTGACCTTCATCTAAGAAGGCTAAGTGAATTCAGCGTGCAGTTCAGGGGAAAGGACACTTCAAGTAGGCACCTCTGGCCAGCTCCAGTTCTGACTTAGGAGAATGGCACTCTCCTTACACTTTCTTCCCAAAATGGATGTGGAGGTAAATTTGGAAGGCCTTAGGGCGTGTTTCTTGTTAGGGGACTCACTGGGGTCCCAAGGCACAAGGGCAGAACCAGGTTCTATGGAGCTTGAAAATTACCCAACTTGGAGGTTGGGGGAACTTGATAAGAGAAATAAAATACAAAATTAGGAACAAAAGTGACTATTTACAATGAGGAAAGGAATCACAACAAATTAAAATTTTAAAACTGGCAAAAACCATGAATATCACAAAACCCAGAAAAACAACACACATTTTATTAACTGCCTAACACACCTCTATTTTTTGAAAAATATTTTTTGCTGCATCCTTGTTATTTGTCTCTTCATATGAAGCTTTCAAATTTTGAAATAACATTTTATATAGAATAGAAAGATAATCCAGGCTTTCCTCTAACAAGTTTGAATTTTGTTTTTTGCTATTGATCATTCAGAAAAGTTTCTTTCAGCATCAAAACTTATTGGAAATGGCATGTAGAATTTTAGGATTATTTTCAAATTTTGGCAAACTTTTACCTAGTGTCTTTCATATATGAGACTTAGCATTTCAAATTTTCTTGTCAGTAATTAATGTAACTCTTTGAGTTGAAGACATTTGTTGAATAGTTTGTCACCAATGTCCTATTGTAGTGGCTTACTAATGACCTTTATGTTGAGCCCTTACCTTCCCATCATGGTGCCAGGTGAGTTAGCACAGTGGGCAGCAGGAGTATTCCTGAAAATGATTCCTACACTTTGATGAGTGGCAGTAACTCAACTATACATTGAAGCACCTGTGACCCTCCTTAATATAATCCACTAAATTCAAACTGAATGTGTCCTCAATTTAGCTTCCTCTTAGCTTGATCCTCCAAATACCCATGGCCACACCAACAACACTTATATTGTGTCCTGAGGGGTGGGAAAGTCAGAGTAGGAAAGAACAGTAGTATTAATTAATTGCAATCTTAAGTGTACAAATTTTACAAAAATTTATGACCCTGTGAACATATTTCCAGAACTTCTCCCAGGGTCTTGGAGGGATCTGTATAAGTGAGGGAAGCTGAGTTTAAGCTTCATTAGCATCAGGGTAAATTTGCCTCTGAGTTTCACACCCTTTCTTACTCAGGACCCCGCAGCTGGATAGTCAATACTACATTAACTTGGAACAGCTTACTATGCATAAATCCTATAGAAATGAAGAGTGTGGCATAATGCCAGCGAAACAGTACCTTTCACAGCTTTCCTTGCAGCTTGGAGTGGCCATGTGAGACAAGTTCTGGTCAATGAGACCTTAGCAAAAATTCACTGAATAGAGGCTTCTGATAAATCTCTTTCCAAGTTTTAGCTGGCATATGCCTTTTGCCTTTGTCATTTTCTTCCTACTTGGAACTCATGTGCAATGCTGGAGGTAGAGCAGCCATCTTGTGACCACAAAATAAAAACATGAAGGCAAAACTATATGCTAAGATGGAGGCGCAGAAAGATATAAGGCTCCTAACCTGAGGTCACTCTCTACCTTCAAGCTTGTTGGTACATGAAAAAAACTTGTCATGTTTTCTGTTATTTGCTGCTGAATGCAATCACAAATTAAAATGCTTCCCTTGGTATTGATTTTGAATTAAGGATCCAGGAGACAGAATTTCTTTTGCAACCCTCTGTGGGACTTGGAACATTTAAAAAATTGGTTGCCTATGCAATGAAAAATGCACAGTGTTTTCACAAGTCTTTCCCATGCTTCTCACTGACATTTTAAAGTCAGGAATATTTGAAGTTTTAAGATTATACTATCAATATTTGAGTTGATTTTTTTCAGTTTTATTTGAATTCCCTTAATATTATCTTGTTGCATGGAAATTTCACTTAGGATGTGGTATTGATTTAAGATGATTTTCCATGGTTGACTTACATTTCATTTATCTTTATTTTGTCCTTTTGTAAAATGGAAATAATTGCTGGTTCCTACTAAACATAAATGAGGTAAATGAGTTTGTTATAATTTCTTTGTATGTCCTCAGTAAAGTATTAAACATTATTTCATGAAGTATTTTGCTTAGGTCTTAACGTGCATATTAGGATCTTGCAAAATAATATTTTAAGTGTGTCCAGAATTATTGCTTAAACTAGTGGACTTTGGGCTTTTCAGGGTAATACATTAAAATTGATCTTATTTTTGCTGAGAGCCTACCAGATATTCTTCACCTAAATCAAACATAGGGATAAATGAATTTCACTTGACCTTTGCACCATGGTTAAGTGCTCCTTATAATTCAGTGATATCTGTTTTTATATTTCATGTTATGCATATGGATGGTTCCTGCTTCTCTCCCCTCCCATGACTTTGCAATTCAGTACAGGGTTCACAATATGTCATGTAATCTCCTCTAAACATGAAGTTTCCTTTTGTTTTAGAATATCACTGTATTCTTGTATTGGTAAATGATTAAATCTCTACTTATAGTAAATTACTTTTTCATTCAACAAATATTTAATGAGCGCCTCCATAGAATAGATATGGTTCTGGGTGCTGGGGATGCAGTACAAATAAAGCTGACAGTGTTCTTGCTCCTATGAAGTTGACATTTTAGCAGAAGCAAGCAATAAACAATGCTGTTTTAAAAACTAGGAATGGGGACTTCCCTGGTAGTTCAGTGGTTAAGACTTCGCCTTCCAATGCAGGGGGTGCGGGTTTGATCCCTGGTCAGGGAGCTAAGATCTCACATGCCTTGCAGCCAAAAAACAAAACAAAACATAAAACAGAAGCAATATTGTAACAAATGGAATAAAGACTTTAAAAATAGTCCACATTAAAAAAGAAATCTTAAAAAGATAAAATAAAATAAAAACTAGGAATGGATCTAGGGAATGGTGGCAAGCTGCTTTCCTAAAAATCATGATTAGAGGAACCCAAAATCCAGCAGTTCAAAAAATATCTCCCATTTGGCTGAAACGGTCTTGTGCCCCCTTCTCCTTAAAATTCTCTCTTGCACTTCAACTCACGGCACTGGCACTATTCTTGTAAAAACTGTAAACACTGATAAATAGCTTAGTGTCATGAGTAAATTTAGAAAGGACTTGTGAAAATATTGTAGATTTTTAATGGTATTGAATCAGAGAATGTTAAAACCAGAAGGGAATTTGGATATAATGTAGAAACTGTATTATCTGAGAGCTACCTGAATTATCAGCTCAAACAATTAAGACCTTGGACCCTGAAGGAATGGTGTTATCAGGTGTACATATTCCAGGCCAAGATGTCTGTTTCCTAGATTGGCACCAAATTGGGGAGGCTTTTGGAGGTGGATGCCAAAATATGAAGGAGACTCCTAGAGATGGGTGGATTAATGGAAGAAAGTACCGAAGATGAACTTTTTTTTTTCTTGCTATTTCGATTAGAATTAACCTTAACTGGACCAACCAAATAAAGAAAAAAGAAATAGCTGAATTTAATGACTTTATTCTCTAATCATTCATGTTTCATCAGTTATATGAGAGAAATATAGAAGTAATTATGAAAGGTGATCACAAAGTAACGGGCTGATTATTTAAGCCCGCATAACCTACAGTCTATGGCTAAGTATTCCTGCCCCCATCCCTTTGCAGTTTCAGTTCAGAGTGAGTTTTATTGCTGGGCTTTCCAAGCCAATGGGAAGTCAAAGATTTAAAAAAAAAAAAAAAAAAGTCAGCTTCTTAATGGGTCACTATGGGCAATTTGGGGAGGATATGTTTTTCTTCCAGTTTTATTGGTATTTAATTGACATATAGCACTGTATAAGTTTAGGTGTAGAGAGTAATGATTTGACTTACATACATCATGAAATGATTACCACAGTAAGTTTAGTGAACACTAGCAGGATAATTCTTTGTCGTGCAGGACTGTCCTGCACATTGTAGGATATTTAGCATCTCTGGCTCCTAGCCACTAAATGACAGGGGCACACCCTCCCCCCACCCTCCCGCATCATTAGGACAATCAAAAATTTCCCTAAACACCCCTACGGGGAGGGGGGAGCTGTATTATCCTCCTGATTGAAAACCACTGGTAGAAAGATATTCAAGGTTGAATCCATGAATGTGAAACTGGGGATACCAAGGGCTGACTGTCCAATGCAATTTTATATGAGACTTGAGCATCTGCACATTTTGGTATCCACAGGAGTCATGGAACCAATATCAAGGGTACCAAGGTACCAAGGGATGACTGTACCTTACTCCCATATGATATGTGCTAGGCTAGCTATTTGTGTTCATCTGTATGGGAGCACAGAGGAGGGGCACCTAAATGAATCTGGTGGTTCTCACAGGTGTTTAAGTGTTATTCCTACCGAAACAATCCAATAATAACATTCCTACTCAAAATATTTTAGAAATTCTCTTCTGGATTACTTTTAGAGCCTGAGTCATGTTCTTTTGAATTTATTCAACAGAGGAAACTTTCTTCCTTTGGAAACAATCCAAAGTCACTTGTAGCCAAGCCTTGTGAATAAGATGAGTGAACAAGCTGGATAATATTACTTGTAATTAAAAACAGTTCCACAAAACACAAAATTATGAGCTGACACTTCGTAGTTATTGAATTATGAAAAGCACTTAACCCAGGTTTTAATAACAGGTACCACTTATTTCATTGTTTTTCATATTCGTTATTATTACAATGTTGTTAGCACTCTGTTTTAAGTACTGTGGGTATAGAAATGAAAGGCAATTCCTGCCTTTAAGGAGTTCACTATCTAGTAAGGTAGGGAGGCAAGTGAACCAACAATTGCAGTACAAACATATAAGTGCATGCTAGAAGGGGTATACTTATGAGGCTATGGGAATGCAAAGGAAGGGCACTAGCTCAATCTCACAGTGAGGAATGTGGAAAGTTTGCTGAGGGAATCTGATGTTTTATCTGAGTTTTGAATGTACAGTGCTCATTGGCTTGGAGGAGGAACTGAAGATACTCTGGGCAGATGCAGTAACATATCCAAGCTACAAAGGATTCAGTGTGGTGCATTCTGTGAGCTTCAAGTTCTTTGGTGTCTATTAGGGAGAGGCAGAAGATGACACTGGTGAGATAGGCAGCATCATTTGTCCTAACACTTCTATGTACCATACTAAGGAATTTGGACTTTGAATTGGAGATGAAGGATGGCTGTGAAGGACTTAAAGGATAGAGGTCTGAGGATACTTGCATTTCAAATCATTCTAACAATAGAGTGGAAAATGAACTGGAGGAGGGATAAACCAGAGACAGAGTGGTTAAGATGTCAGGAAAGAGGAGAGAAATGAAGAGGTCCTAAATAGAAAAGTAGGAGTGGGGATTAAAAGGAGAGGAAGGATTTAAGACATTAAATATAAAAAAATTATAAAGTAACAGTAATTACGCAATATGATTATGGATCAGGAAAAGAGATCAATTCTGATCAATGGATCGGAATAGAGAGTTCAGAAACCAGCATGTGCCTGGGAATTATATAAAGATTGCATTTTAATTTACTAGGAACAAGATGGAATATTTGATTAAAAAAAAAAAGTGTTGGTTAGAGGGGTATATTAGTTTTCCAATTAACAAATTACCAAAAACCTAGTGGCTTAAATACAAATGCATAATCTTACAGTTCCGTAGGTCAGAAGTCTGACGTGGGGCTCACTAGGCTAAAATCAATGTGTCAGCAAGATTGCATTCCTTCCTGGAGGCTGTAGGTGAGAATTTATTTCCTTGTCTTTTCCATTTCTAGAAGCCATCCTCATTCCTTGGCCTCCCTTCCATCTCCAAAGCCAGCAACAATGCATTTTTCTAACCATTCTAACCACTCTTTTTCTTTCTTCCCCCTACCCCCACCTGTTTTTTTTTTTTTTTTTTTGGCCATGCTGTGCAGCTTGCAGGATCTTAGTTCCCCGACCAGGGATTGAACCCAGGCCCTCGGCAGTGAAAGCGTGAAGTCCTAACCACTGGACTGCCAGGGAATTCCCTCTAACCATTCTTCTATGGTCACATTTCCCTCTGACCACAGCCAGGAAATGTTCTCCAATTTTAAGGACTCATACGGTTAGATTGGGCTCACCTGGATGACACAGGATAATCTCCTCATTTCAAATTTCATAACCTTAATCACATATGCAAAATCTCTTTTGCCATGTCAGGTGACATTTACAGGTTCTGAAGTTTAAGGTATAGACCTCTCTTATGGGCCATTATTCTGCCTATCACAGGTGAAAAATGTCAATTTAGATCTCTACCTCACACCATAAACAAAGAATAAATTACTTATGGATTAAAGATCTAAACATAAAAATAAACAAAACTACCAAAGTATTAGAAGAAACCACAGGAGGATATCTTTAAATTAGGAAGACCTTCCTGGATAGGATAAGAAATCCAGAGGTCGTAAAAAAAACGATCAACAGACTTGACCCAATAAATATTCAAAACATCTGTAAAGTGAAAAGCACCACAAGAAATTTACAAAGTTAAAAGACAACCATCAGACTAGGAAAAAATATTGGCCACATACATAACAAAGATAATACCTGTAGTATATAAAGAGTATTTACAAACCAATAAGGAAAAAACTTAGAAAAATGGGCAAATGATAAAAATAGATGATTTAAAGATGAAATCAAAGCAACCAATAAATAAAGAAGGAGGGAAAAGCTAAATTTCTTTAGTTATTAGAAAATATTATTTAGGAATTTCTATATATGTGGTAAATCTTTAAAGAATAGCAAGGGAATGATAAAACATATTCAGGATACTATTTCCTGGGGTGGGGGTGAGGTGGAGAGGAGCACACTGGAAACTTTAACATTATTGATAAATATTTAATTTCTCAAATTGAGTGGTAAATTCAGAGGAGTTCATTTTTATTTTTAAAGGTCATAACATATATACATTATACTTATTTTTTGTGTGTATGTATCCAATGATTCTTGATTTCAAAAATGGAAAAGCAGGTTTGTTTTTTACTTTTTATTTGGAAACAATTTACAGTATTTGAAAAAATTTCAAACTTACAGAAAGTTGCAAGAATTATGCAAAGAACTCCCATATATCCTTTGTCTAGAAGCCCTATTCAAGTTTGGCAGTTGTCCCAATAATATTCTTTATAGCAAAAGGATTTACTCCAGGTTCATGTGTTTGTGATATTGTGATTTATAATAAGAAATATATATTTGGTCTTCACCCCATTTTTTTGGCACAAAGGTCCTAAAACCCTTGGAATTTTCTAAGCCATAAAGGTTCTTGATATTCATAACAAACCTCTTTCAACCAGACCTTAGTTATGTTTTTTTAAATTTATTAATTTATTAATTTATTTTTGGCTGCATTGGGTCTTCGTTGCTGCGCGCGGGCTTTCTCTAGTTGTGGTGAGCGGGGCCACTCCTTGTTGCGGTGCACGGGATTTACATTGTGGTGGCTTCTCTTGTTGCGGAGCATGGGCTCTAGGCGCGCAGGCTTCAGTAGTTGTGGCTCATGGGCTCTAGAGTGCAGGCTCAGTAGTTGTGGTGCACAGGCTTAGTTGCTCCATGGCATGTGGAATCTTCCCAGACCAGGGCTTGAGCCTGTGTCCCCTGCGTTGGCAGGTGGATTCTTAACCACTGCGCCACCAGGGAAGTCCCATACCTGAGTTATGTTAATGAAGTGAGTTGGAAAGCCTGCAAGGGTGGGGGGTGGTTGCCATGGTAACCAACCATGTGATAGATAGAAGGTTGGAAATTTCAGTCCCACCCCTTGACCTCCAAGAGGGAGAGGGGCTGAAGGTTGACTCAATTACCAATGATCAGTGCTTTAGTTAATCATGCCTATGTAATGAAGCCTACTTGAAAACTCAAAAGGATAGAGTTCGGCTGGTGAATACATGGAGGTGTGGGGAGAGTGGCACACCTAGACAGCGTGGAAGTTCTGCACCCCTTACCACATCCCTTGCCCTAGGCATCTCTTCCATCTGGCTGTTACTGAATTATATCCTTTTATAATAAACTGGTATACATAAGTAAATGTTTCTCTGAGTTCTGTGAGCTGCTCTATCGAATTAACTGAACCCGAGGAGAGGGCTGTGAAAGCTTCTAATTTATAGCCAGAAGTACAAATAACAACCTAGATTTGTGACTGGCATCTTGAAGTGGGGGAGGCAGTCTTGTTGGACTGAGACGTTAACCTGTGGGATCTGATGCTGTCTCCAGGTAGGTGATGTCAGAATTGAGTTAATTGCTTGGTGATGTTGTAAAAACACATATTTTGGTTCTGTACCCAGTTGTCACATTTCTCTAGTTGCCTTCACCCTGAAACAGTTCTTCAGTCTTTCCTTGACTTCCATGACCTTGACATTTTTGAAGACTACAGGCCAATAATTCTGTAGAATGCCTCTCAATATAGGTTTATTTGAAGTTTCCTTATGATTAGACCCAGATCATCCTGGAACATAACAGAAGTGAAGCTGGATTCTTCTTATTGAATCCCAATATGTAGCCTATGACGTCAATTTGTCCCATTTCTGGTGGCATTGATTTGATCAGTTGCTTAAGATGGTATCTGACAGGTTTCTCAACTGAAAAATTACTCCTCTACCTTTTTGTAATTAATAGGTATTTGAAGGAAGTACTTTGAGACTGTATAGAACTCTGTTCCTCATTCCTCTTTCAGACTTTAGTATTAGCATCCATTGACGCCTCGTGCCTGAATTGTTACTATGCTGATTGCCAAAATCTGATTTTCTAATTCCATCATTCCTTCTACATTTATTAGTACAGAGAGTGAAATTTCCCTATATCCCTATATTCCCAGAGATACCCATTACTAACATTATTTTTTAATCTTAATTTTTATTTCTGTAATTGAGGTATAAATGACCTACAACACCATGTTACTTCCAGGTATACAACATAGCAGTTTGATATTTCTATATATTACAAAATGATCTCTAGTACTAACATTAATTTTTGATAGCCTGGTGATTCTTTTTTTTTTTTTTTTAATTAATTAATTAATTTATGGCTGTGTTGGGTCTTCATTTCTGTGCGAGGGCTTTCTCTAGTTGGGGCAAGTGGGGGCCACTCTTCATCGCGGTGCGCGGGCCTCTCACTATCGCGGCCTCTCTTGTTGCGGAGCACAGGCTCCAGACGCGCAGGCTCAGTAATTGTGGCTCACGGGCCTAGTTGCTCCGCAGCATGTGGGATCTTCCCAGACCAGGGCTCGAACCCATGTCCCCTGCATTGGCAGGCAGATTCTCAACCACTGCACCAACAGGGAAGCCCTAGCCTGGTGATTCTTATTACTGACATCAATTTTTTTTTTTTTAATTTTTTTTTTTTTTTTGGCTGTGTTGGGTCTTCGTTTCTGTGCGAGGGCTTCCTCTAGTTGTGGCAAGCGGGGGCCACTCTTCATCGCAGTGCGTGGGCCTCTCACTGTCGTGGCCTCTCTTGTTGTGGAGCACAGGCTCCAGACGCGCAGGCTCAGTAGTTGTGGCTCACGAGCCCAGTTGCTCTGCGGCATGTGGGATCTTCCCAGACCAGGGCTTGAACCCGTGTCCCCTGCATTAGCAGGCAGATTCTCAACCACTGCGCCACCAAGGAAGCCCTAACATCAATTTTTGATAGCTTGATGATTCTTATTTCTCCAGATGTTCAGGTATAAGAGGGAGAAGCCAGTGCTTGGATTGATTCAGAGTGGGTTCAGTGAATGACCTTTCAAAGGAATAAGGAAGTTAATTGCTTTGGCAAGAGTGGGGTTGAAGAGATGGACTGTGGGGTCTGACTGGATAACGAAGGAAGTGAAGCCAGAGTGAGCTGACAGATTAGGAAGAAATGGAGAGAGGTGAGGACCTAGAACCTTGATGATGTTAACATGGCGGAGGGGCAGGTCTGGAGACATACAAGACATTAGAACACTTGGGTTCAAGTGTTGGCATGGCTTTTCACTTTGGATTTCTCAGATGTTCACTAAAGCTTTAGAGTGTTTATATTTTCACCTCACTGCTTAAGCTCATGGAATGATCCATACTTATTGGAGTCAAGAAAAAAAACAACATTGCCTTCACTTGTGAGTCTGACAATTTGGGGGTCTTGGTGATGTTAGAGTTTTACACCACCAACTTTGATATTTTATTTCCATTTCCTAAAAGAAACACCATATTTTGTTTCAGCTACTATTTTCCTTAATGAGACATTAATTCTTCCAGCTTCTGTTGAAAGATGAGAACAAATGGCAGACCTTTATTGTCCTTGTATATAATCCAAACAGAAACTTTCTTGTGCTCAAGGTTTCTTACAGAAGGAATCTGTTCCTTCATGTAAATACAACTCCTCAATCATCATTATCAGAGTTAATCATCTGTGAACTTTTCAACATTTTTGTTAGGCCTCTAGTTTTATGAGTGGCATCTTCTCTAACTTTGAACTTTATGTTAAAGTAAAAAATACTTCCTCTTACCATTGTTTTCATGCCCGTATACTCCTTCTAACATGCCAAGTGACTCATTTGCAGAATTTACGTGACTGAAAACTTGGTTTCTAATCTTTGTCTCAATAACAGTCACTCATTTTTAAGCCAATTTAGAAAAGCCTTGTGTGCTGCTGAAGCAACAAGTTAAAACATGTTGCAATCTTCTCTGCTGAGATAGTTCCTCCTCTGTTTCGAGGAATCATAGGAGAAAACAATTGGTCTCTTCAGTTTGCAGCACTACTATATTGCTAACCTGTGATTTCAATTATCCATACTCCAGAAGAAAGAATGCAGTATGGATAAAACAACTAGGAGTATGCTGAGGCTGGCTTTCTCATCAGCTCAGCATCAGAATTCCTATGATAAATACCACCTACTAACACACTGGGACCTGGAGGGTGGACGTGTTCTTCTGCCTTCTCAGATGACTTTTCTTTTTTTTTTTAATTTTTATTTTATATTGGAGCATAGCTGATTAACAATGTTGTGCTAGTTTCAGGTGTACAGCAAAGTGATTCAGTTATATGTATACATGTATCTTTCTTTTCCAAATTATTTTCTCATTTAAGTATTACAGAATATTGAGCAGAGTCCCCAGTGCTATACAGTAGGGTCATTGTTGGTTATCAGTTTTAAACACAGCAGCATGTACATGTCAATCCCAAACTCCCAATCTATCCCTCCCCTTCAACCTTCCCCCTGCCCCGTGCCACCCCCCAACCTGATAACCATAAATTCCTTCTCTAAGTCTGGTCTGTGAGTCTGTTTCTATTTTGTAAATAATTTCATTTGTATCTTTTTTTTTTTGGATTCCACATATAAGCGATTGCATATGGTATTTGTCCTTCTCTGTCTGACTTACTTCACTTAGTATGATAATCTCTGGATCCATCCATATTGCTGCAAATGGCATTATTTCATTCTTTTTAATGGTTGAGTAATATTCCATTGTATATATGTACCACATCTTCTTTATCCATTCATCTGTTGATGGACATTTAGGTTCCTTCCATGTCTTGGCTATTGTAAATAGTGCTGCAATAATGAACATTAGGGTGCATGTATATTTTTGAAGTATGGTTTTCTCTGGATATATGCCCAGGAGTGGGATTGCTGGATCATATGGTAGTTCTATATTTAGTTTTTTAAGGAACCTCCATACTATTCTCCATAATGGTTGTACCAAGTTACATTCCCACCAACAGTGTAGGAGGGTTCCCTTTTCTCCACACCCTCAGATGACTTTTCTTTAATGGCTCCTTTAAAAATTCCATATTTGTGAATAATGAAATTGATGTATAGAGCAAATACTGTCTGCTTGATTGTCAAACCAAAAACTACTTCCTCCTCTCCTCTTTCTCTTCCTCTTTCCTTTTTCATAAAATGAATGGAAGGGGCTAGCTGCTTAATGTCAGTCTCACAGCAACGAAGAGCCTGGCCGTGTTTCAAAGCCTCTGAAAGATGTCTAGAGGACAAGGAGGGGGCAGCAGAGGAATCCACACCTTCTCTCATCTTTTATTCCTCTTAGCCAGGATTCCAACTCATGTCTGTCTGATGTTCTTAACTGCAGATTATGAAAAATTAAGTCTTGGAAATGAGAGTAAGAAAGAAAAAGATGTCATCATGTATATTCATTTGATTTGGGAATAAAAGGGTGCCCTATAATTTAGAATAAGAAACAGGGATGACTCATTACAGCTATGAAGGTTATTAAGGAAATGAGTAAATTGGTCACACCACCACAACTGTGCTTGTCATCAGAGAAGCATTGTCAATTTCCCTATACAGTTGGTAATTGCTATTCCATACCTTCTTATATGGAATGTAAGACCTATTCTGGTGTAACAATAAATATTAGAATAGTCTTCACATCCATCATTAGATGAGGCTATAAAAAGCTGTAACTAGAGCAGATGCAAGCTACCTCAGAACCTTGGAAAGAGTCATTCAAAATTACAGCACTGAAAAGACACTGAATTATCCAATGCTATAAAAAGTGTATATATTTTTAAAAAGTATATATAAGATTTAATAGTCATCAGTGTATGAGTGGCTTAAGAGTTCTTGGTTTTCTCTTCTTGTCCTTCTTCCGTCCCCTCTGTCTTTCCATGGGTCGGGAAAGAGTGTTTTAAGTAGAGCTTGATTTCCAAAGCACCTGGCCTCTTCACAGTCTCAAGTGGCAGTTTCATTTAGAATGCAAAGTGGAACATCTTTTGGATACCTTTCCTATATATTCTATAAAGCTTTACATATGTGAGGGTGTGGGAAGGTGTTTATAAAACACCCTAGAACTTTCTTCCTTAATATCAGAAAGCAAAAAAAAAAAAAAAAGAAAAAAATTAAACCACAATTAAGATTTGCCTTTCAAACCCTCAGGTGTTACCTCTAACCAGGTGGCCCTGGTCACCATCAGAGTACTGGAACCAAGGAGACCTTGTTCCTTTTTTGAGTTTATTCTGGACTCTTGGAGTGGAAATGAGCTTGTTCCCACTGGAGTTTAATTCCATTGCTTTTGACTCCAGAAAGACCCCCGTGCCTTTTGACGATGCCCAGGGTTTTATTTTCACACCAGTCTTTCCCAAAGGAAACTCATTCCAAATACTTACCTTTTCCACTGAGGTTTTAGAAGGAAAATGGAATTCTGGTTCATACTGTTGTCTCTTGTAACCTCAGGTCTTTAATGTGATCACTTCAAATTTAAAAGATCCAGGTGGGGGCTTCCCTGGTGGCGCAGTGGTTGAGAGTCTGCCTGCCAGTGCAGGGGACACGGGTTTGAGCCCTGGTCTGGGAGGATCCCACATGCTGCGGAGCAACTAGGCCCGTGAGCCACAATTACTGAGCCTGCGCATCTGGAGCCTGTGCTCCGCAACAAGAGAGGCCACGATAGTGAGAGGCCCGCGCACCGCGATGAAGAATGGCCCCTACTTGCCTCAACTAGAGAAAGCCCTCGCACAGAAACGAAGACCCAACACAGCCATAAATAAATAAATAAATAAATAAATAAAAATTAAAAAAAAAAAAAAGATCCAGGTGGAAGTATTTTTACTATGCTGGTAATAATTCTACAGAACACCTGAATTCTTACACTGTTATGTTTCAGTATAAGTGGTGACTTTTTCTCTTTATGCCTTTGATCTGGTTTCATTCCTGTGATACAGCCACCTGATTTTGTGAGGGGGGAATAATATGTGGTTTTTATACAAACATGTTTCTCAATGTGTTATTTTGGAAAAGTGAAGAGAGGGAGTTTTGGGAGATTGGAAGAAATTCATCAAGAAGGCCTAATCTCCCTCTTTTTCAGTAAATAAATGGAACATCATTTCTGGAAAAAAAAAAAAGTCATCAGGGTAAAAGGCTATAGTACTTGAAAATTAAGCCTGTTTTGATAATGTTAAGTTAAATTGATACCCCAAGCCAGAAAAGTGACACAAAGCATAACTCACACTTATATTTCTTTAGTTTATTAAGTCGATAAATGTTTAACAAAAAGTATAAAGGCAATATACATTATAGCAGCTTTGTTTGAATCTATTTAGGAAGTGAGATCTGAAGCTTCTGTGTAGTTTTCCTTATAACCTGACAGTCCATTTCGGCTAATACTTTGCTTAACTGTATCTTGGTTACTTTGATCATCAAGCTTGGAGATGTCTTTCCACTGTTGTTCTGGTGGTTCGATAGCTTTTGTTACCCTTGTCTCAAAGTATGTCTGCAACCAAGTCTGTTTATCTTAAATTTCTTCTTCAAGGAAGAAGAAAGATGGTCAGGAAGTAGGAAAGGGTGAAAAGCTAAAAAGCACACTTCCTTTTGGCTCCAGTCTGTAATTGAAAGCTCCATGACATTCCATCCAGAAATTTAGAAGCATAGTCTGTGAGGATAGAAATATATAAAAAGCAGTATCCAGAGCAGTTGAGAGCATGGACTTTGGCCCCAAGCAGACCTGGGTTTCAATTCTGGTTTCTTCCCTTAATATCTGCATGACTTTGGACAAGCTCCCTAATTCCTCTAAGCCTTAGCTTTCTCATTTGTAAAATGAGGTTAACAATAGTACCTGTCTCATATAGTTTATTGTTAGAATCAAATTAGATAATGCATATAAACACTCCACGTGGTACCTGGCATATGGTAAGCATTAAAAAATGCTAGCTAGGACTTCCCTGTCTGTCCAGTGGTTAAGACTCTGGGCTCCCAATGCAGGGGGCACGCATTCAATCCCTGGTCAGGGAACTAAGATCCCACATGCTGCACCATGTGGCCAAAAACCAAACCAAACCAAATCAAAAAATGCTAGCTAAAAAACCACTGGTGCTATTAATATAAAAATATATTTGTTTTTAAAAAATGCACTAAACCCTTGGTAGGAGATACTCCCATATCTTTTGGGGGACCTTATTCAGCAATGACTTTGAGCCTATAAAAATGCTATACTTGTATCACTTTGTTAGTTGAGAAAGAGACAGGTTCTGGACAAACCTTTGTCCAGTATCTTTGATACTTCTTTTTCTTTGGTGACCAGTTCTGTTCTAAATTTGATTTCTGTTTCCAGTGACTCTCTCTCTGCCCTCAAGACACCTAGGGTTCTGCATGCCAAGGGCTCCCACAGCAGTGTTTGAGGTGCAACCCAGGGTTTTCTGCCCCTCTCACACCAATGAAAATCTCCTATTTCTATGGTGTGTTTCCTCTCTCTCTATATTAACCAGGATATAATTTTTTTGGCCCAGATATATAACATTTATTCTAATTACTTATATGTTTATTCAGTTCCCCCAGCCCATTATGTTATTTATTTGAGTACTTACTACCATGTTTCATTGAGTCTAAATTACATTGACTATTGGTGGGGGGGTGGGGGAATTGGAATAAGGGGGTCAAAATGTACAAACTTTATAAGATAAATAAGTACTGGAGATATAATATACAACATGATGACTTTAGTTAACACTGCTGTATGGTATATATAAATTTGCTAATAGTAGATCCTAAAAGTCCCCATCACAGGGGAAAAAAATGGAGATTAGGAATACAGGAGTGTAAGCAGGGAGATTAATTACCAGCTATTGCTTTAGCTCTATAAGAGATAATGCTAGCCTAGGCTAGGGCAGTAGGCTTGGAGGAGAGGGGAAATGGTAAAATTCGGAAAATACATTTAGTGTACAACAGATCAGGACTGAATTATGTGGATGTGAGAAGTGAGAGGAGTGTGGATTCAAAGATGATCCCTAGGATTTTGGTGGGAGCAACTACTAAATGATGGGATCATTTGCAGAGGTGGGAAGACTGGGAAAAGAGCAGGTTTGGGGGCAAAAATCAAGCATTTAGTTTTGGACATGGTAGTTATTAGCCCAAGAGAAGCTGTTGAGAACCAATTGGATATTTGAGGTTGAGGCTCAAAGAGAGGTCAGGGCTGGGGACATATATTTTGAACTAATCTGCAGAGAGATGTTATTTAAACCCATTCAATGTGATCCTCAATACTGGTCCCTCATTAGAATCACTTAAGATGCTTTAAAACCTATGAAATCCTGCCTCTGCCCCCAGAGGTTCTGATAGAGTTTCTGATAGAAAAGGGACCTGGATTTGGCGTTTCTTTTTAAAAGCTTCTCAGGTGATTCTAATGTGTAGCTAGGCTTGAGAACCAGGGCCAAAGGGAGTGAGGTAGTGAAGAGAAGAGGAGGGGAATCATGGATTGAGCCTTGGTGGGCTCCAACATTTAGCAGATCAGAAGAGGAAGCAGAGGGCCCAGCAACAGGACTGATCAAACGAAGGTATCAAGGTAGGAAGGAAACCAGGATAGTGTTTGTTCCAGAGGTCAAAGAAAGACAGAGGTTCAAGGAGGACAGAGTAATCAGCTGAATCAAATACATACTAGAAGGATTATTATGATAAGGACTGAGCGTTAACTGTTAATTAGGTACAAGGAAAGTGTGTTACAAATAGAGCAGGAGATAACAAATGCTTTTCCAGTCTTTCTTCATTGTACACATACATATTAAGCAAAGTTGGGAGTTGTAATATATTTGATAAATCAAAAATAATTTAAAGTAGTAAAGGTAATATAATACTACTGAAAATTATATTCTAAATCCCCCCCCCCTTTTTTTTTAAGATGGCAAATCTAAGCAAATAAGTAGCCACAGAAAGTTTGGGCAACTGAGAAAAAGAAAAATATATATATTACCATATTCTCTTGAGCTAACTCAACCATTATTTAGTCATTCGTTCGCTTTTATTTAGTGAATTCCTACTCGGCAGCAGACTCTGTGCTGGTGATGTAGAAACAAATACAACAAAAATCTCTTCCCTCAAATAATTCACGGCCTAGAGGGGGAGGTGAACACATAAAAAAATGACTACAAAACAAAGTGATAAGTGATGTAATAAAGGTTATATGGAGCATACGGTGGGAGCAAAGAAGACAGAGAATTTATTGCATGTTAAATGATAACTATGAAGAGCACCTTGGCAAACTAGAAAATTGCTCATGCTGTAATGTTAGTGATAGAAACCAGGTGGAAAATTGAGTGTACCCCATGATTACAACCATATAAAAATATGATCCCTGAAGTTTTCCCAGTCAAGGAGAATCTTGAACTGAGTTTTGGATGATGGGCCAGGTAAATAAGGTTGGGAAAAGGTGGGAGAAAGAATTCTGAGCCGGAAGAAGTCAAGGGAAGTGAGACAGAGCGTACAACCTGTTTGGCCACTGTAATAACTTTGGTGTTGCTGAAGTGTGGGATTCCCGGGAGGGAGTAACCAGACATAAAACTGGAAAGATAGGCAGGAGATAACAAGATAAAAAGAATCACCATAGGCTGTGCTAGAGAGTTTGAACTTTATCCAGTCACTTATGAGTAACCACAGAAGAATTTTATTTTATTTTATTTTTAAAATTTAGTTATTTTTTATTTATTTATTTTTGGCTGTGTTGGGTGTTCGTTGCTGCACGCGGGCTTTCTCTAGTCGCGGTGAGCGGTGGCTACTCTTCGTTGTGGTGCGCAGGCTTCTCATTGCTGTGGCTTCTCTTGTTGCGGAGCACGGGCTCTAGGCGCGCAGGCTTCAGTAGTTGTGGCTCGTGGGCTCTAGAGCGCAGGCTCAGTAGTTGTGGCTCACGGGCTTATTTGCTCCGCGGCATGTGGGATCTCCCCGGACCAGGGCTCGATCCCGTGTCCCCTGCATTGGCAGGCGGATTCTTAACCACTGTGCCACCAGGGAAGTCCCCAGAAGAATTTTAAAATGGAAAAGCACACTCAAATTTGGTATTACAACTATAACCACAGCAGCTGAATTGAAAGAGGCTGAAAGAAGGAAGACTAGTTAGAGAGATCTTGCAATAATCTAGGTGGGAAATTGTAAAGGCAATGGCAGAAGGATGGATAGATGGATGGATAGATGGATGGATGGATGGATGGATGGAGAGGGATGAATTCAAAGGGGTCTTTAGGAGACAGTGTGGACTTAGGGAATGGTAAGGGATGGGGGTATTAGGAATGTATAGTGAGGGATGACAAGAATGACGCTCAGATCTCTGGTTTAGATAACTATTCCTGTTCTTATTCTTGGCTGAGTTTCCACCCAAGGTAAAAAATATAGGAGGAAAAAATTGAGGGACCTGTGAAACATCCAAGGGAAGATGTGTAGTGATGAGTTTGAATATCCTGGAGCTCAAAAGATATGTGTGGGCTGGAGATACAGATTAAAGAGGCATCATTACCTATGTGATTAATGGAGTGGTTGAGACTGGGCAGGGATGTTGTGTATGTGTCATTTGTGTGTTTTCCTTTCCAGTCATTTTATTCTAAGTTGTATCTTTATTTAATTATAATAATTAGGTATATGCAATTTCCTTTTTCCTTTTTCACCTTACATTATACCAAAAGTTTTTCTCATGTTGCACTAGAGTTTTCAAAGCAGTCAAAACTGAATAAAAATATACCAAGAGGATATGCTATAGTTACAGTTGACCTTAGCTCTGTGATAAAAACTTTTGTTCATAGTTTTCTCCCATGTTTTGGATTTTTCCTTAGGAAAGATTCTCAGAAATGGGAATATATGTGTGTTGTTATATAGTTAATGTATGTTGCACATATACATCCAAATTACTTTCCAAAAGGGTTGTACCATTTTCTCCTTGATACCAATAATGTATGAGAATACAAGTTTAATTAAGTCCTTGCTATAATTTGGTATTATGTATTTGTGGAATGTATATATTTTTATTATATATGTTAAACATTTCATTGAAGTAAAATATACATGCACCAAAGTGTACAAATCTAAGTGTACAGCTTGATGAATTTTCAAAGTGAATGCACTGTATAATCTGAACCTAAATCAAGAAACAGAGCATTACCAGCATCCCAGAATTCTCCCTCATATACCCTCCAAAGGTGTACTGAATGATTTAACATTATAGGATGGTTTTAACTGTTTTTGAACTTTGTATAAATGGAATCACATAATATGTAATCTTTTGTGTCTACCTTCTTTTGTTCGACATTATGTTTGTACAATTCATCATGTCACTGGTGTAGCTATGATTTGTTAATTCTCATTTCTGTATGGTATTCTATTGTGTGAAAGTTCCACAATGTATTTATTCTGGTAAGCATTTGGGTAGTTTCTGGTTTGGGGCCATTATGAACAGTGCTGCTTTATGAACATTCTCATATATGTCCTTTGATGAATATATGTATGCATTTCTATTGGCAATGTACTTAGGAATGAACTGATGGATCATAATAAGTGTATATTTTCAGCTTTGGTAATTACTGCCCCGTTTTCCAAGGGCACCACTTTTCACTTCCACCAGTGTATGGGAGTTCCTGGTGCTCTACATGCTGTCTGATATTTTGTCTTTTTCATTTTAGTCTTCTGGTGAATGGTATCTTATTTGGCTTCAATTTGCATTTCCTTGTTAACCAAAGATGTTTAGCACCTTATCATATGTTTTTTAGCCATTTGGATATGCTCTTTTTGAAGTAATTGTTCAATCTTTTTGTCTACTTTTCTACTGTATTGTTTGTCTTTTCCTTATTGATTTGTAGGAGGTTATTGTTGTTATTTTACATATTCTGAATATGAGTCCTTTATCAGGTGTATATATTGCAAATATCTTCCGACTCCATGTTTGCTTCCACTATCTTAGATAAAGTCTCTCAGTGATCAGAAATTCTTAATATAGTTCAGTCTGTCAAATTTCTTCCTATGGTCAGCACATTTGTGTTCTGTTTAAGAAATCTTTGCCCACCTGTAAGCCATGAAGATATTTCCCCATGTTTTCTTTTTTTTTTTAATTAAAAAAAAATTTATTTATTTATTATTTATTTTTGGCTGCGTTGGGTCTTCGTTACTGCGCGCAGGCCTCCTCTAGTTGCAGCAAGCGGGGGCCACTCCCCGTTGCGGTGCGTGGACCTCTCACTGCGGTGGCCTCTCCCGTTGCGGAGCACGGGCTCTAGGCACACGGGCCTCAATAGCTGTGGCGCACGGGCTTAGCTGCTCCGCAGCAGGTGGGATCCTCCCGGACCAGGGCTTGAACTCCTGTCCCCTGCATTGGCAGGCGGACTCCCAAAAGCTGCACCACCGGGAAGTCCCCCCAAGTTTTCCTTTAAGTGCTTTATTTTTTATTTTCATATTTAGATCTGCAATCCATCTGGAATATATTTTTGTAGTTGGTGTAAGGTAGGGATCAAGATGCATATTCTATGTGGCTATCCATTTGACACAGTCTAATTTATTGAAAAGATTATCCTTTCCCCCACTGCACTGAGTATTAATGTTTTAAGGGTTTTTTCCTCTCTTCTGTTTAACACATGGGAAGTGGAACCTCATTGTTAGACTCAAATTTCTTGATTGTTTGGGCAGTTTGCCGTTTCTTTATTGTATTAATTAAGACAGGATAGACTCTGCTGCAGTAGCAAATAAAGCACCAAATTTCAGAGGCTTAAAATAACATGGGTTTGTTTTTCCTCATGCAAAGTCCAGTGCCAGTGGGCCAATTTATAAGGCAGCTGGTCTCCCTGCAGTGACTGGGAGATCCAGGTCACTTCCATCATGTGACTTCACATTATTATGTGGTCTCTATAATCCCTGTTCGAAGAAAAGAGAGAGTGCGATGGTGGCACATTGACTCTTAAATTCTTGGCCTGGATGGGACACACCCAATTTCAGCTCATGTTCTGAGGTCTATATCTAGTAACACGGCCCCATCTCACTGAAGGGAATCTGGGAAGTATAGTTTTCCCATGTGCCCAGGGTGGAGAGGAAAAACAGATACCACAGAGATCGTGATTCCATCACATTCCCTCAATTAGCTAATCATATTTCCACCGTGTGAATTGTTTGTGTCTATTGCCACTTATCTTTCTGGGGTATCTAATATTCATATTAAATCAAAATACCCTTTAAGATTTTTTGCCTTGGATTCTATTTTGACTTAATAATGCTTCTCTAATTTATTGCAAGCTTGCTTACTACATTTCACCCATCCTTTTCTCTAGTCTTTTTATGTTATTTTATTTAGATGTATTTTTTATAAGCAGCAAAATATTGGATTTTGATCTTTAACACAATCTGAGAGGCTTTTTCTATTAGTAGGGAATCTAAATTTAATAAGTAAACTGATCATGCTTAGTCTCACTACTGCCATGATTTTGTGCCTTTGTTTTCATACATGCATGCTGTTTCTTTTCAGTTTTGTCATTTGCTCTGCAGGCTTGGTTTTGTTTTCTCTTATTTTCTACTGTGATTTTTTGAAGGTGGACATTCCTCTGATTCTGCTAGTGGGTTCCTGAGAGCTTTCCACAAATACTTTTAAAATCTACACTTGTTTAATTGTACCAATAAAAAGCCAAACAATAACCTTTGGAAACTATGGAAAAGGAGGCACCAAACATTTTTTTCTTTCCCTATCACCTGCTGACCCTTCCTTTTGTTTGCCTTCATTAATCTAATCTGGGGTAGTAAACCCAGTCCTTTGGAAAAATACAGTTTTTTTTTTTTTCTCATAAAGTAATTGCTATTCCTATAAAATATTTGGACAATACCCAAAAGTACAAAGGCCAGCAACAAAAATCTGCCATCATTTTATCACATGAAGACAACCACTGTTAATATTTTAGTATATGTCCCTTCAGTCTTTTTACTATATACATTTTATGTGATTGAGATTATATTGTATATATAATTTTTATATGCTGCTTTATTCACTGAAATGCTCTTATAAGCAAACCAGTTGTTTTTGGTTATATAAAATCTTCACAATCATTTTAATGACCGTATCATATTAGATGAGCCATAAGTTATTACCACATCCTTATTATTGTACATTTAGGTTATTTTCAACTTTTAATTATTGTAAATAATATTGAATAAAATTATCTTTGTGCGAAAGGAGAAAAAGCACTTTTTTTCTAATTTTGGATTATTTCATTAGGGCAGATTTCCAGAATGAAATTAGTGGGTCAAAAGGAATACCTTTTTTTTTTTTTTGACCACAGTGTGCGGCATGCAGGATCTTAGCTCCCCAACCAGGGACCGAACCTGTGCCCCCTGCACTGGGAGTGGGAAGTCTTAACCACTGGACCAGAGAAGTCCCAAAAGGAATACATTTTTTAAAGGATTTTTGATCCATATTGCTAAATTGTTTCCCAAAAGAAATCCCAATATTTTAGACAAAATCTCAGTATAACTGTGTTGTTGCTATAGTTCTTTTAGCATTTCAGACTTAGCATCAATTCATCTCTCATTATTGTTTTGGGCATCTCCACCAACTCTTTCCAACCCTATCTTCCAAATTATGAGTTCTTTGTATGATTCAGTGACTCATTTTATGATTCATCAAATTGTGTCAGATTCATGGGAGAATGTTCCTGATATGCTTTTTTGTTGATTACCAATAAAGTCAATGCTTTATGTAACTTAATTTGGTTTCTTTTCTCCATGTTGCATAGCAGGTGACTTAGTTTCAGTGAGGAAAATTACTTTTTTTTTCTGCTTTCTCTTCTGTTTTACTCTATATTTTTGAAACTGTCCATAATTTTTTTTAACATCTTTATTGGAGTATAATTGCTCCACAGTGGTGCGCTAGTTTCCACTGCACAACAAAGTGAACCAGCCAGGAAAATTACTTTTTGATACTAGTGTCCATGTCCTATCCCAACTCATAGAGCAAGGAGAAGCCTATGGTAAATTGGAAGATGCAGTTCTAGGAGGGATTGGAAAAGTGTTTTGAGGCTTCTAAACAGGGGAAAGAAGGGAAATAAGCAAAGATTTAACTAGGTGCTCAAGACTATCTGAAACTGAAAATATAATAAAAAAATAGAATAGAGTCTTAAGTTGGTGTATGGAATAGATTCAGACTCTGATGGATAAATTTTGAATCTTGAAAAGGAAATAATAATTTAGATCACTTTGATGCACTTCAAGGCCCAGCTAAAATTGCTCCTCATTTAGGAAGCCTCAAATGTAATCTTTCCTGCCTTCAAATTCTCCCATTTTTCTAGAAAATGCATCATTTTCTACTTTGGATAGTAGTCATTTGCTGGACTATTCTTTGATCATTACCTCTAAGCTACATGTGTGACTCACCTCTGCACTTCCACAGCAGCTGGCAAATTGCTTTATCCCCGATAGGTGCTCAACAAATAATTCCTGAAACCAATGCTTATCAGTCTGTAACAGTTTTCAAAACCAATGGATATACAAGTTATAAACCATTCCCAAACAACTTTATTAAGTGCTCAAAGTGAGCAATAGCTAAGTAGATAAATATTTACTTGAGGAATTTTTCATGGTGGCAGTTTTGGAAATTTCATCATGTGTTTATTGATTTCAAGACATTTTCTTTCCATAAGAAACTGCCATTCATTTCCCCTCATATTAACAACATTTTCCTTTTTAAAAATATACTCCTTTTTATTTTCTCATTAAACAAGAAATTTCTCTTTAGAGTGTATGCCCGCATGCGTGTGTGTGCACGGACGTGTGCAAATACTTAGAATCACAAAATGCCGAATTTTTTCTAAAAAAATTTTTCTAACTTTTTACTGTAAGTGTACAGTTTCACAAACTAGACACTCACTTCTAACCAGCACCTGGAACAGAATACTATTTGCATCTCAGAAACCCCCCTCTTGCTTCATGGTGACTTTTTGACTTTTGCGGGGGAAGGGGGAGAAATTCTCATCAATATTTGATGTTTTTGTATTGTTTCAAAGTTTCTAAATATGTATGAGGTTATATACATCTCACATTATTTTTGTCGTGTATCTAAGAAAGATTTAGCATTTTTTATTTGCTAGGAAAGCATTAAGTGATTTTTTAAAATTAATTAATTTTTTGCCTGCGTTGGGTCTTTTTTTAAAAATTTAATTAATTTATTTATTTTTGGCTGCGTTGGGTCTTTGTTGCTGTGCGCGGGCTTTCTCTAGTTTTGGTGAGGGGGGTCTACTCTTCGTTTCCGTGTGTGGGCTTCTCATTGCGTTGGCTTCTCTTGTTGCAGAGCATGGGCTCTAGGTGCGTGGGCTTCAGTAGTTGTGGTGCACAGGTTTAGTTGCTCTGTGGCATGTGGGATCTTCCCGCACCAGGGCTTGAACCCGTTTTCCCTGCATTGGCAGGCGGATTCTTAACCACTGCACCACCAGGGAAGTCACACATTAAGTGATTTTGTTTGCTTTTTTGTTTTTGTTTTTTTTTTTGCATTAAGTGATTTTGAAAGTCTTGAAACTATACAGTTGGAAAGATATTGTCAAAAATCAAGGATATTTGATATTAATGTTTATGAAAAGGAACATCAGTTTCTTTGCCTACAAAAAAATTCGGACTGCAGAAACAAAGTCCAGCGAAGTAAGGTTTTGGGAATCTTTGTTCTTCCCTCTGAAGTGATGAATTTATATTTTAGTTTAATCAGTAAGACTTAGGATGAGTGAAGTGGAACAGTAGATTACAATCGGTTTTATATGTTCTCTTAATCACTTTTCTAAGTAGACTGCTTTGTTAAGGGGTACATTGTTGATTTAAAATCTGCTATGAGCACTGTTTGCTTGTTGCACTTTGTTTTTGTAAACATTTCATAATACTCATGCCCTTGGAGAACAGCCTCTAGTGCTGTTTGGGGGAGGTAATATTGTTCTGAAGCTGATCATAATTTTTAACCTAAGGTGAAATGAATCTGTTTTGAGAATCTAATAATTCCAGCTTTTGTTATGTATAGAGAGGCTTGAAGACCTCCTCTCCTGCACTGCTTCCCCCTCCCCCAATGAGTTGACAAACCAGAAGGAAACCACTTCCACTGCTAGAGAGAGCAGAGGAAGTGTAACCTAGCCTATTATGCACAAAA
Source organism: Eschrichtius robustus (assembly GCF_028021215.1). Lineage (NCBI taxonomy): Eukaryota > Metazoa > Chordata > Mammalia > Artiodactyla > Eschrichtiidae > Eschrichtius > Eschrichtius robustus. The sequence goes on from NC_090828.1 coordinate 61,884,015, forward strand.
CCCTGAAACTATCTCTGCAGGGATTTGGAAACCATAATCTTCAAGCAGTGGCTTTGTGAATTGTGCAGGGCAGGTAGAACATACTCAGTGAAATGAGAATTCTTCATAATCCAATGCAATGGAGTCATCTGTCTAAGCATCTACCAAAAAGAGTACTACTAGGGTGACATGTCACGATGGTAGGGCAGGTATCTTGAGAGCTCTGATCTGTGTGCATACATTCAGACAAAGAAGGAAATCAAATCTGGGGGTGAGTTCAGGCAAGAGGAGACAGGCTGGGCATTTCAGTTCACTCTAATAAAAAGGCCCAGCACACTCCATTTCCTAAACATTTGTAATGTAATATTTCATACATATGAGAGCAGATCTGATATATATATACATTATAAGTATATATAGTTTAAAGAAAAAGAGTAAGACAAACATACCTCCACATTCTCACCAGACTTAACAGTAGTGCATTTATTGATGCTTTTGAAGACCCTGTGGGTCCTCCATGATCACATCCCCCCTTTCCCTGATGGAAGTACCTACTCTGATTTTGGCTTCTCATTCATTTTTCTTTTTTCTTTCTAGTTTTGCCACATATATATTCCTGAACACTATATTATTTAGTTTTGAATGTTTTTGAATGTTTTATAAATGAATCAAACTGCCTTCATCCTTCTTTAATTTGTTCTTATAAATCAGCATTATGCCTGTGAGCATTTTAATTGTTGTATAGTATCCTATTGTGTGAATATACATAACTCTATTTACCTATTTTCTTGTTGTTGGACATTTGGGTGGTTTCCAGTTTTCGGCAGCTATTAACAGTAGTGCTACGGACAGGCTTGTTCTTTCTCCTGGTGCACATGAACAAGAATTACTCTAAGATATATTATTTGGAATGGAATTGCCAGGTAATAGTATCTTCAACTTTACTAGGTAATACATCATTAACTATGTTTCGCTTAGTTCAAAAGGGCTAGGGTTGCCAGATGTAGCAAATAAAAATACAGGATGCTCAGTTACATTTGAATTTTACGTAAACAACAAATAACTTTTTAGTATCAGTATGGCCCTTGCAAAATTTATATTTCATCTGGCAACCCTAACAAGGTCAGTGAACTTTACCAAATCACAAACATTGGCCAATGAAGTGAAAGTGTGAGGGGGTGGGGGAGTATTTGGCCTTTTCTTCCTCTGCTAGCATGGCCAACAGAGTTGTTTACGAGCAGATTAGCTCAGGGGGCTCAGGTGCTTGCTAACCAGCTCTGTGGGTAATTGATTGGCTCAACAAATATGTATCAGCACCAGCTGTATGCCGAGGAGGTGCTAGATGCTGGGACTATCACTGTAAACATGACAGACAAGGTCCTTGCCCTCCCCAGGCTTTTAGCCAAGGCGGGGAAATGGAGGATAATGAGGCAATGATCTATGTACTGTGGGAGCAGTGGTGTGCTGGTGAGCAAGCCTTGATTTGTAGATTTTGCTGACTTTGGTGTTGTAAATACTCTTACCATGGCCAGTTTCAAGCTACCAATGTGACATCATTGAACTCTTGAGTTGAGGGAGAGACTTGTACAATCTGCTCTCTGGGTGGTATGAAATGACTCCAGCAGCCCCTGTATGGGGGAGTACTAAGAAAGGACATTTCATCCAGTCTCTGGGCTCATTTCTGACTGGTTTGGGGGAAAGGGACTTAAGCATTAATTGTTTCCTCAAATTTAGAAGGAATCAAATGTTAAGAGATATAAAAAAAAATTTATTATACCTATGATATTGGGTGCTTTGTAAATATTTTTTACTATGGTATGTAAATAGAAAAGAGTCTAATAAACATAGTTGTAAATTATGACTAGCCTATAGATCAGGGCTTAGTTCTCCCCTTTTGTATGTGACCTTCTATCAGGAGAGGCTTGAAGACCTCCTCTCCTGGACTGCTTCCTCACCTGTATCCCAGCTCGTTGATCCTCATTACCCATTCCATGACAGAGTCCTTGATTCTGTGTCGGGCATTGCACTAGGGGCTTGGGTCCCTGTCCTCATGGAGCTCTCAATTCACAGAAAGAATATTCTCCCCAGTTCTTTGTAGGCAGTTTTACTCCTGTGTTTTCATGCTGGCTTTCCCTCTGGGAATATTTCTCCAAGAAATCTTGCCCTAAACCCCCTTCCAATGATCTTTTCTTGCTTTTCTTGATAGTTCTCTTTCCCCAGAGTGGCTGAATCTGGACTTTCCTTACTTTCTTATATCTTTTCCTGTTGAGCAAGCTAACACTCTAGCCATCCCATCTATCTCTCTATCAAACGTTATTTGAATGCCTGTGTACTAGCTGATGTGCAAGGAGTGGGGGAGCCTCTCCTTACCATTTAAAAGCTTTCATTTATCACAATAATTTAATAAAATTATGTATTTGCACTATTTGCATCCAGGCCCTTTTTATGCTTAAATTACTTAAGAAATACATGATTCATTGCACAAAATTTGGCAAAGCAGAAAGTAGAAAAGAATAATTATGCAATCTTACAGCCCAAGGCTGGCCATGCACTTTTTTTGGGGTGCATCCTTGCAGTCATTTGTTTTGCATACTTACAAACAAATCGGGATCATACCCATGTTTTCTCTTAAAATATACATGAAAATTTATCATCCTTTTCAGTATTCTTCAGAGACATGATTTTAAGTGATGGCATAACATTCCATTTTCAGGCTAAGCCGCAGTTTATTTAAGTAGCTCCCTATTGCTGGCAGTAGCCTCTATAAGTAAGTCAGTGTTGACTATCTTTATCATAAGCTACAAGAAAGCAGGAATCAATCATTTAATTGTCTTTCCAAGGCAGCACTTGTAACAAAAATAAATCAAAAGTAATTGGATTATGTTATTTACTGGGATCCTCTAGTTACCATTTAAAATAAAAGGAGTCAGTCTGCATAAAATGTAACCAGGGTGGGTGTAAAGGTAACCTGAGGCTCTGGGGAGGGTTGGGAGGAAGATAACCTACTATCAAATCTCTTTGGTTGGGTTTTGTTTACTACTCTCTAGAGCTCCGTATAAAGTCTTGGAATCGGTGGGAGCTTTAGAGATCACCTAGTGACTCTAACCTCTTTTTCATAGATGAGGAAATTGAATCGAGAAGGATTGTTACCTGCTGAGACTAGTACCCAGGCCTCTTGACTTCCTTCCTGTCCTGTGCTCTTTTCACCACAATCAGCTGACTAAGCTTACTCTTAAGATACTGAAAGAGCATACAGTTGCCTATTACCTATCATATAGGAATTCTTGTTTTGCCTTAGGGTGAATGTGCTTTGGTATAAAAATCTAATGGTAAGGTTCTAGATATGTATCCAAGAGAAAGGAAGGCATATGTCCACACAAAGACTTGTACACCAATGTTCATACTAGCATTATTCATAATAGCCAAAAAGTGGAAACAGTGCAAATGTCCATCAACAGGTGAATGGATAAACGAAGTGTGGTATAGTCACACAATGGAATACTCAGCAATAAAAAGAAATGAACTACTGATAAATGCAACAATGTAGATGAATCTCAAAATATGTTGAGTAAAAGAAGCCAGACAAAAGTGTACAAACCGTAGGATTCCATTTATCTAAAGTTCTGGAAAATGCAAGCTAATCTAAGTGACAAAAACCATATCTGTGGTTACTTGGGAATGGGGGTGTAGGGGAAGAGGAACCACAAAGGGGTAGAGGAAATTTTGGAGGCTGATGGATATATTCACTATCTTGATTGTATAAATGGTTTCAGGGTTGTATACACATCAAAAGTTATCAAGTTGTACAGTTTAATATGTGTAGTTTACTGTATGTTAATTATAACTCGCTAAAGTTGTTTAGGGGACTTCCCTGGTGGTCCAGTGGGTAAGACTCCTGTGCTCCCAATGCAAGGGGCCCCGCTTCCATCCCTGGTCAGGGAACTAAATCCTGCATGCATGCCGCAACTAAGAGCCGCGTGTTGCAGCGAAGATTCCGCGTGCAGCAACTAAGACCCAGAGCAGCCTAAATAGATAAATAATTAATTTAAAAAATAATAAAATTGTTTAATTTGTGAGATGTCCCTTTTAAGTTTGAAAAGCAGAACATTACTAAAAACTCACTGAAGAATCTGAAGCATAAGAAAACTAAAATTACCTCTGGAGATAACTGACAACCAAGGTTCTATTCTAGTATGATAGTTTATCTGAACAAAACATGACTATGAGAAATGCAAAGTCATAAAAATAAAAAATAGAAATGACATTTTTGTCCCCCTGCATGCCATTTCCTCGTGCCAGTACAGTTGCTCTATATCATAATCTTTTTAGTGTTCTATTCAACTTGGTTTTTTAAAGAGAGCAATCGCCTTGTATTTTTCCTGAACTATTAGACAGCTCCTTTATGTACAAGATGCCCAATCCCTGATGTGTCTGTCCGTGTGTAGAAAGTTACACTGTACCTATAAATTTCAGCAAATGCTGCAATTTGCTTTAGGATTTTGTAGTCAGGGCTCAGCAGCGGCCCTGGAACTTTCTAGAAACCATACCCTCTTCTACAAGATGAACCCTGGATAGTTTCCCTAAATATGTGAATTCGGTGATCAAAATTTTCTTATATTTCCCACCTATTGTTTTAAAACAAAGAACTGCTAGACCACACATACAGCGCAGAACACCGGTAAAGATTTTCTTTTTTGGAAAACATTCATAAAGTTTTATTTCCATCCCCCCCAACTTATTTTCTTAGCTCTTTTATTCGATAATCACTCCCATTCTGTAGACGGGGAGAGGCACACCGGTTTCTTTGCACAGTAGAGAGGCGCAAGAAAGAAGCAACTCTCAACTTTTCAGTTCCATTTTGAGAAATGATCACATCGAACTCCTGAGAAACGACAGCCCAGCGAGAGCAGAAGCATTTCTCTCCAGGCTGGGTGTGGGTCGGAAGCCAGGCGCGCTTCCGCGAGAGAGAGGGGGAGTCAGGTGGCAGCGGATCGGGCGCGGGAGCCGGTGCAGCGCGGCGGGGGCGCGTGCGGGGTGCGCCTCCCTCCGGCTGGCTCGGGGAGGCCACCCCCGCGCACGCCAATCGGTCGGCCGGGCTCCCGCGCAGCGCTGCGATCCGCGGGTGAGCCAGCAGCGCCCGGCGCCCGCGTCTCCTCCCTCGCGCGCTCGTTCCCTCCCCAGCCCCCCCGCCCCCAACCCCTGGCAGTCCCTCCCCCCAGCCTGCTCCCGCGGCCGCGGCCGCCGCCGCTGCTACCGGAGGCGCAGGAGCCTCGCGATAGTGTTTGCACAGGCGGCGCGTGACGCCGCCGCCGCCTGTAACTGATGCAGAGGTTATCCCGCCGCCTCAGCCGCCACCCACCCGCCGCCGCCACTCGGGCGACGCCGGGGGCCGACGCACTGCAGAGGTGCCGGCAGGTTCCGCCCGCGGAAGTCTTCTCGGCCGGCGCAGCCCGCGCTCCGCCCGCTGTCCGACCCCGGCCCCAGCGGACGCCCCCTCGACATCTCCGCCGCCGCGCTCCTTCCCTCCGCCTCTAACCCCGGCGCGCCCGCCGGCGCCCTCACTTCTCCCCCTTTTCCTCCTCCCCGTCCCCTCTCCTCCCCTCACCTCTACCCTCCCCTCTACCCTCCCCACCTCCCCCCTTCTCGGTTTCCTCCCCCATCCCCTTGAATCTCTCCTCCCTGCCCTCGCTCTCTCGCTCGCCCTCAGCGCGGCCCCCGCCATGACGGAGGCGGGTGCCGGTGCCGGTGCCGTTGCCGTTGCCGCCGCTGCCGTCGCAGGGGGGGAGTCGGGTTCCCAGAAAGTAGCTTGATGAGTGTCCAAAGTAGCAGTGGAAGTTTGGAGGGGCCGCCATCTTGGTCCCAGCTCTCCACGTCTCCAACCCCGGGCTCGGCGACGGCGGCCAGGTCCCTGCTGAATCACACGCCGCCATCCGGGAGGCCCAGGGAAGGTAAGCGCCGTCGCGCCCGCGCCCGCGCCCGCTCGCGGGCCTCCTCTCCTGCGCCGCGGCCCCCGCGCCCCCGCGTCTCCTTCCTCCGACCCCGGGGTGGGGGAGGGGGCGAGGTGGACTCGAGGCCTCCCGGCTCCGGGGAGGTAGACCTCCGTGTGTGGGTGGTGGTTCGCGGGTGGCTGAGAAGACCGACGAGGGGGTGCGCGCTGGAGGGGACGGAGCGAGGCGCGGCGCACAGACTCGCCTGGGCTTCCTAAGAGCCAGTCCTGCTGGGATGGGAAGCCTGACCCCGGACGGGAGCCCCTTTCTGCTCCATTTGCTAGTACACTCAGTACTCTTAACCTCCTGGCCTCGGGTCTCTGGTGGATTTTCCCTCTTGGTGAAGCATTCATCCTCGAGCCCCCTCCCCTTCCCTCGCGCACTCCTCCCCTAGAGGCGGTCCCCGCTCTGCGAGCTTTGCTGCCCGGGACCTGGAGGATGCCTCTCGTTTGCAGGGTCTCTGCCCTTTGGGGGGAGCCTCTGAAATTATCAAAGCCGACTTTGATCCCTTGCCTGGCCCCCTAGAGCAGTTTAAACGACAGACTGATTCGTGGGCAGGCTTTTAAAACCATCCCTCCAGATGGTTGCAACTTTGCTTCGCCATCACCTCCTGCGTGTTTGTGCGTTCTCTCTCTACTGCAAGTAGGCTACTGTTCTTCGACAGGGTCGTGGGTTTTGTGGGAAATATCTGCGTAAAGGTTACTGCAAACACGCACCAGATCGGTTACAATTGTTTTCTAAGTTTTCTGGCTTCTTGCATGCAAGTGTGCTGCCACCAGATGTAGCAGTTACACAGCTAGTAAGACACCGGAGTGCTTTTGACTAAAATTTCAACTTGCTGTATTTAACTTTAAGTATACGACATAAAATGAAATTTGGGAGAATTATGGGGGAAGAATAAATGTGCATAGAATCACGTTTAACGCTCTTTTGTCTGGAAAACGTTTAGCGGTATTCAGCAGCAATTGGTAAATGGGTTGTTCACGGCCGGTTGTGTCACACAGGGAGATTGTAGCCACATTTTCAAAAAATACGTCTGGAAGTCCAGTAGTCTAGTGAATCCTTTAAAGATACCAGGAGCTTTGATTTATGCAGGAGTCGGTGGGATTAATTTATCTTGAAAATATCTGTCAATATTTACGACTCAGAGCCTTGACATTTGTTAATCAAGTGGTTTGTGCCCTGAATCCAGTGGTTCAGGCACAGCATTCTTTGTCATTTTGTTCTGTGAGCATGTGTGAAAGTGACAATAGGCTCAAAGATTGGTATGAATTTGCTCTGGAAAATTCAGGGGAAGGTTTGATTTATGGCATCCATTAAGCATGCTGAATACATTGACACGACATTTCCCCTTTTCATCTCACCCCCAACCCTGAGTTCTGATTATTAGAAGATAAAAGTTTATTTATTGACGCACTCAAATTTAGTACACCTGGTAATTTTTCTTTTTGCAGTTGAAAATTTGTAAATGAATGTTTTAAAATCTATTTTGTAAACAGAGCAGTTGTTGCTTTTAGCATCCTTTTGCTTTTGTCTGTACTTTCATTAAGATGCTTAATGATAGTGTTAGGAATGATAGTGTAATGAGTGATAGTAAATGATGGTCTTGGGAAAGACTCTCTTTTAAGGCTATACCTTTTTTTCATTCATTTCTTAAATATTTGCTGAGCCATTTCTGTGAGCTAAGCACTGTGCTAGATACTGAGGGCATAGTGTTGAATTGCTCATCTGTAACATCTGTAATTAATAATTTGGGGGCTGAAAAATCTAGATTGTGAGTTTCTGAGGTTCAACTCTAGTTAAAAAACTTTCATACTATTCTGCAATTTTCCTGATGTTTTAAATTTTTCAGGGGTTGGAATAATTTAGCTTGACCCTCCAAATAACCAGAAATTTTGTCCAGCAGTTTGGATTTTTATGTAACCTGAATAGTGAGTCTCTATTTACTAATTAAATAACAGGACATGTTTTTGTGGAAGTTATACTTCACACCCGAGTACCTGTATGGTGACAGTGGTACATTGGTTTTTTTGACCAACCAGGAAGTAAGTTAAAACTATTAATTCTCTTCTGGATTATATATATTCATCTTGAAGCTATAGTTTCAGATTTCACTAACGCTAATAGGAATTGCATATATGAAGCCCTAGGTATCAAGATGGAAACATTTTCTTTTGAGTGTGATCCCAGTTTTTATTTTAACAAGTGCTTTGCATCTTTTCCAAGTAACATTAGTATGTTGTGTAAATTGATGTAAATTGAGAGCTTTGATTGCTGGTGACTGATAGATAGTAAGAACCATTACTGTTAATGGAACTTGAGTGTATGTATCAAGGAGAGAATAAACTTTGTTTCTTGAAAAACTGAGCCAATTAAATGTAATATATAATAGAAATTTTTAAACTTAAAAGAGATATACACATATGTATATGTACATATATAAAGTTACATATGTGATGAACTCCTTTTAAGCAAACTTTACTTTGAAAATGGGCTATTTTCAAAGTTGTTCCATAAGTATCTTATCCATAAGCCTAACTCATAAGATTTAGGAATTTATATGATATAGTGTAGACTTCTTTCTTCCCTCGGAGTCCCAAAGCTTTTCCTTTATCAATCTTAAAATTCTCTGAGAGGTGCTCAGCAGTGTAGCTCTAGATTTCACATTAGGTCTTTTAAACCTGTGGCTAAATTCTCTATCCCACTTTATCTTCTAATCTGTGAATAAGGATGTAGGAAGTTAAGAAATTAAATTTTCAAATAAGGTCAGGTTTGTTTGTTGAGGCCGAGGAACCTGGTGTGTGTACTGGCTAGATGAGCAGGTGGTTTTTTTGCGTATCAGTACATAGGTACTTTTGAATGGGTTACTGCTAAGAGTCAAATAAATGGTTATACAAAAGACTTGGCTTTTCTGTTCCATCTTGCCAGATATGAATAATTTGCTTTACTTTTATATAAATAACGAAAGTAGTTTGGTCAAAAAGATAATATCACAGTTTAAATAAACTTGCTCTCTGTTTCCATATTTATAGACTGCATCCTTTAGACAGAAGAGTTGAAGTATTTGACTCCAGATGATTGAGTAATACCTGTAGGGAGATGTTAACAGTTAAGTGTACCAGATGGCCCTTTAATTTCTTGAAGTCACCTGCCGGAGCAAGACAGGGTTGTATGTTTAAGGATTCTAGCTCATGAATATATAGATATGTGGTAGGTGCCTCCCTTACAGAGGCATATGTACGTATTAGACGAGAGAGGGAAATCCAAGATAGTTAGAAGTCTGGGACTCTGCCCCTGAGAAATAGGCTGTGCTTTAGCATTTTTGGCCTCAGGACCCCTTTACTCCCTTAAAAATTATTGAGGAAGAGATTTTGTTTATGTGGGTTATGTCCATTGATATTTACTATATTTGAAATGAAATAACTTCAAAAATATTTATCTAAAAATAACAATCTGATTACATGTTAACAAATTTTAAAATGAAGATAAATATTCTAAAACAAAAACTTTAGTGAGGGGACTTCCCTGGTAGCACAGTGGTTAAGAATCCACCTGCCAATTCAGGGGACACCGGTTTGTTCCCTGATCCGGGAAGATCCCACATACTGCAGAGCAACTAAGCCCGTGCACCACAACTACTGAGCCTGCACTCAATGAGAGCCTGCATTGAACCTGCACTCAATGATAAGCCCACGCACCGCAGCTAGAGATAGCCTGCGCACAGCAACGAAGACCCAATGCAGCCAAAAATTAAAACGAAAACACACTTCAGTGAGGCTGGTGGCATTGTTTTATATTTTTACAAATCACTTTAATTTCTGGCTTACTAGAAGATAGCTGGATTTTCTTTTTTCAGTCTGTTGAGATATATTTTGATTGAGGCATGTGAAGAGAATCCAACTTCACATAGATATGTAGTTGCAAAAGAATTATTCTAATAGTCTTTTTGGAAGTTATTCTTTGATATTACACCAAAATTCGACAAGTGACAGTTTTTTTAAAGGTACTTGTGGGGGCTTCCCTGGTGGCACAGTGGTTGAGAATCTGCCTGCCAATGCAGGGGACACGGGTTCGAGCCCTGGTCTGGGAAGATCCCACATGCTGCGGAGCAACTAGGCCCGTGAGCCACAACTACTGAGCCTGTGCGTCTGGAGCCTGTGCTCCGCAACAAGAGAGGCTGCGATAGTGAGAGGCCCGCGCACCGCGATGAAGAGTGGCCCCCGCTCGCCACAACTAGAGAAAGCCCTCGCACAGAAACGAAGACCCAACACAGTCAAAAATAAATAAATAAATAAATAAATAAATGAAAAAAGAGGTACTTGTGATGTGGAAGTACATTTTATCCCGGAAGTGTCTTCAGGACCCACAAGAAATCTGTGGACTATACATTTAGACTAAAGAAGAGACTAAAGGGTGGGAAAAAGTATAGCTGTTTTCAGGCATTTCAAACACATAAATAGAAGAGAGAATGTGTTCATTATGGTGTTATAGAAGGTGGACCAGCAGGTGAAAGTTAGGAAGGCACAGAATGAATTCAGTATCATTTTTTGACAAGAATGTAAAAACTGTATAACTAGTAGACTTGGCCAGCAATGAAAGAACTGCTTTAAAGAATTTAAAGCAAACTATGGAGACTTTTTTGGGGGAGCTAGAGATAAATTCTGTAGATTCTTATTTTGTGTGCTATTAGATTAAGTGACTTAAGGTCCCATCCAGTTAAAAATTGCAAACATTCTGTGATTCTTTGAAAATTCGTAAATATAGTTAAACTGTACTTACATATCCATGAATGTTTTTGAATATTCTCTTAAGTCAGTAGCATGAAACTATCATTGACTTTATTACTCTTTTGCATTTTTATCGTGCTTTTCCTCTGAGGATTTTTCTGTATTTTCTGGAATCAACACTGTTAGTCTTCCTGAAATCCTAATGAATTCCCTGTGAAATATAAGCTTCGAAGACATTTTAGGGAATCAGATGCTGCTTACGATACAGTTTAGTAGAGTTGTCATATACTTGGGCACAGAATTTTAGAATGCTGTGGGGGGCTGATTTTCAGTTCAGAAAGAGAAACTGTCAGCAGTCTGTATAGTCTTTCATTTGTAATTGTGTATGTGATTTCAGAAGTAATGTGCTTAATCTAATGGTTTTAAAGCTAGAGAGTCTGAAAAAAGGATGCATGAAGGCAAAGCGTTTAAATTGATCTCTCTTGAATTTAAAAATGCATATTAAATAAAACCAGAACATAAAGTGAAGAATTTAAATTCTCATCTTATTGAGAGAATTATGCATGTAATAGCTATCATTACCTATAGCAATTCATATTTTAATTTAATATGGAACATAATCTTTTCTGTGAGATGTATTGAAAGGTTAGATTTTAGGTGCTGGGAAGTCAAGGTTAAACTCCTGTAACTTTCTTGGGGCAACTTAAGTGTAGTAAGTGACACAGCTTGAGACTTCATGTATTTCTTGCATTTAGACTTAAAGCTCATTTTCTATAGAAGAGCCATAGGATTAAGTCATTTAGTTTAATAAACTCCTTCATGCTCTTTAATAATTTCCAGAAATCTTAGAATAATTTAGAGGAATGGTGAAGTAGGAGAAGAAGTATGGTAGAGAAGAGAAAGTGCATTGATAATTACAATCCAAGTGTAGTCCCAATTTTGCCATTAACTAGCTGGGTGACTTTGGGCAAGTTGCTTATCTCTCTGCTTCAGTTTCATAAAATGAGAATTACAGAGCTGAAAGGGACCTTGGAAGCAATTGAATCCAAACCTCTCATTTTACAGATGAGGAAACTTAGATAATTTGCCCAGGCTTTTACTGTAGGAGAGTTGGGACCAAGATTCAGTTTTCTGACTTTCAACTTACTGCTTTCTCCATTATACTTTGTGGCTCCTTTTCATCTGTAAAATGAGGGAGTTGAATTCGAAGCCTTCAGAGTTCTCTGACAGCTCAAAAATATTATTCTTTTGACATTAGTGCTAATTATAATTTACTGGAGGAAAGTTTGTAGCTTTTATTTATTGGTGAAAGAAATGTTTCTTGAAGAAGCAATGTGACCTTTTCAAGGTTATAATTTGTTAAGAGAAGATACTCATCTTCATTATTACCAAAAGATTTTTAAGTTTATTTATGAGCATGGTAAGCAGTAGTGTGCTAGGTGATCTTGTCTTTTTAATGATCTACATTCTAAAATACTGTTATGAATATATTAAAAGCTGTGTAAATTACATAAATAATAATGTGGTGCCCTGAAGTGAAGTAACTAGGTGATTGTTCCTCAGAAATTATTTCTGGTGTGTTTCCCCCCGAGTTAGATGCCTCTGCTCTTTAGTGTCGTATAGGATTGTCTATTTCATAGCACCTTTGTCATACTACCTTTTATTATAGTTTTATTTTTTTGCATACTAGACAGAAAGGTCTTGAATTCAGAGACTGTGTTTTGTTCATTTGCATATTCTCAGTGCATAGTAGGATGTCCTCTATAGCAGGGGTCCCCAAACCCCGGGAGACCGCTACAGCTGCGGTCCATCCGTGGCCTGTTAGGGACCTGTTAGGGACCGGGCTGCACAGCAGGAGGTGAGTGGCGTTGAGTGAGCAAAGCTTCATCTGCTGCTCCCCGTCGCTTGCATTACCGCCTGAACCATTCCCCACCCCTGTCCGTGGAAAAATTGTCTTCCACAAAACCTGTCCCTGGTGCCAAAAGGTTGGGGACTGCTGCTCTATAGAGGTGGCACCTAACGAAAAGTTTTGTTGAAGATCTGTTAAAGCTTTTTTTTTTTTAAACGGAGTGATTATATACTTAATATGCACGTATTTCAGACCCAGGGAGATACTCATTTTAGTAATTCATAGGCAAGTTATATTTTAGAGAGTGATAATGGATAACAATAATAGCTAAAGTTTATTGTTTGTACATGTTAATTCATTTAATTCTCATAACTCTGTGAGGTATATACAATTATCATTCTCATTTTACAGATGAGGAACCAAAGTACAGAGAAGTAAAGAAACTTGCCCAGTATGACACAGAGTAGTAAACGTTAGGGCTAAGATTTGAATCAAGTCTGCATTTTAACCACTGGGATATATTGCCTAAGATATGGAAATTTAGCTTTGGGTAATTTCTTAGTTTTTCCTTAACAAATTTTAATTTACTAATCAGTCTTTTAGGCTCATTCAATTTACTGGTAAACTTTGTTATTATTATTTTTTTGCATGAGTTTTGTATGTATGTGGAGATAAGATTAAAAAAAAGAAAAATCCAAAACCAATTTGTACAGATCTTACGTTTCATGGAAAATGTTAGAGGTATACTAATGAAAAATCTTACGTTCATGTTTAATAATTAAATTGGGATGCCATTTATCTTAATATTTTGACCTCATAAGCTCATTACAGCAATAACAAATAAACATTAGAATTTGAATGGAGAATTTTTGACTGTCCACATAGGAATAGTCCACTTATTGTGGAGGGTTTTAACCTGGTGCATGAGGCTCTGAACAAAATTGAGATGCTTTAGTGGCAGATGTTTGAGTTTTATTAGTATTCAATATGGCAGGGAAAGGAAGCTTGAAGCTTAATCTGATTCATCTTGTAAGAAGTATTTTTTAAAACACTTAAAGCTTTAATTACCTTATTGCATACAAAACAGATCCCTTGGTAACATGTATTATTTAGTGTATCTAATGAGAGACAGAATTTGAATGGGTTGATAGGAATTCAAAGCATGATGTAGAAAGATGCAGATCTGAAACAGGTGGTAGGTTGTGAAAGTTAAATCTCAATGTGGCTTCACTGTTAGGTTTGAAATTTTGTGAATTTCACGAAGACAGGTTATACCTCTATTTAAGTTAAAATGCTTGTATGCTGCAAGGATGCAGAACAAAGCCAAATATGAGTGGTTTTGGGGGCTGACATAATATTTGTTCTCCTTCATTTATATGGATTATTAAGAGTTCGTTCTGCTCATAAATTTGTACCTTTCCCTGGAAACTAGTTTAGTTGGAGAAATGACTTCTAGGTTTAAATTAAGCTTTAACCTGGTACTTGCTGGTATTGTTAAATGTCATACATTGTGATTTCATAATTCCACACTTGACACTATGTATGTCCTTCTTGTCTGATGGTGAATATGGTGCCTCTGGAGAAGGTCAGGGGGATTTGTATGAAGCCAATCAGATTCATCCCGTCTTTCATGAGACCTGAGGCATGTTTCATTTTTTTTTTCTTTTTTGACAAATAGGGTATTTTTGCTTTTTTAAAAACATAGTTTTTCCTTTTTCTGCACACAGATTTTAAAAAACATCAGTGAAGTTACATGGTTTAGTTAACTTTGTATATATATTTTTGCTTATCTCATTTATTTAAAAGATGCATATACTTATTAATGGTAGGACTTGTTCTAGGCACTTTGTAAATAGTAACTCATTTACTTCTCACAGTCATGAAGTAGGTACTATTGTACCTCTATTTTACAGATGAGGAAATTGAGCCACAGAGAGGTTAACTAACTAACCCAAGGACACATAGAGAATATGTAGCAGAGTCAGGATTCAGACTAGGCTCCTGACTGCATGCTCTTAGCAGTTATACTGTTCTATCAGCATTATTCCACTGAATTTTAACCACAGGGATACTATAATTTACTTAGTTAACCATTCTTCTTTTGGTAGTGTGTTAGTCATGATTCTTTTGCTTACCTGTGATAAAAACTTAACACAAGCTTTGGTAAGTTAAAAAAGGAATTTACTGGTTCACGTAACTGGGAATTGTATGTGTGGAGGAGGATGGAATGGCTTTGGAAACAGCTTAGATCCAATATCTCAAATAATGTCACTGAGCCTCTTGGACTCCATTTCTGGGTTCTTCTAGCCTCTTGATTCTGGAGCCCAGTCACATACCTTTTGGCTTAGCAACCACGCTTGGAAGACAAAACTTTTTCCTAATGTCCACATGTCACTTCTGGGTTGATGCTCATGCATTGTGATTGTCAGTTCCTTAACCAATCACTGGTACCTGGGAGATGTACAGCAAGGTAGCCACTATGGCTGTAGGTAGAGTGAGTTGGGGAATCCACAGAAAGCCATGATTGACAGACCGCTGAAGGTCACACAAATTGGGTGAGTGGTAGTTTTCCTGAGGAATGGATCATGGTGAACAAAAACATCTTAACTACCATAATTAGTTATTTAGGTTATTTCTTTTCTTTTTACTTTTACTTTTTGGCTACAATAGATATTGATATAATATCTCTGAGTAAAAGCTCCCCCCACCCCCCGAAGAGGATTCCCAGTGATGGAATTATCAGGGCAAAAAGTATAAAACAATTAAAGGCTTTTGATAACTACTGTCAAATTATTATTTGAAGAATTGTGTTCCACTCATACAGCAGCAGTGCATGAGATAGGCATGTATTTTTGAACCAGGTGGGGTTCACCTCATCCTAGGAATTACTGGGCTTAAATATTATTCACACAGTGCCTTGCAGTTAACCAAAGGGTTGTGATCTTCATACTGAACATGTATCTAATCCAATTTATCAAATGCTTTATTATATTTTCTCCGGGCATTTCTCTCGCTGTTTAAAAATTTTTTATTTTATAGTTTTAAACAACAAACCCAAAAGGCTAATGAATGGCAGTCCTCGGCAAGCCCTTGGCCCCCTACTCCTCTTTCCTATCTGTGTCTCCTACTTCTCTGACCTAGTTGACAGCATTATACTTAGTTTTTTATACTTAGATATTGGTACCTTATGTTAGAAGCATTATTATGTAGAAGTAGTTACAAGCACATATTTGTTAGACCCGGATATCAGTTTAGGTTTTGCCACTTACTGTAGTAAGTTACTTAACCTCTCCAAGCATCTGTAGATTTTCTTTCTTTTTTTTTTTTTTTAATGCTTTTTTTTTTTTGGCTATGTGCCTTGCAGGATCTTGGTTCCCCGACCAGGGATCAAATCCGTGCCCCCTGCAGTGGAAGTGTGGAGTCTTAACCACTGGACTGCCAGGGAATTCCTAGGTTTTCTTGTTTGTAGGATGGGATAAGAAATAGTAACTATTTCATAAGGTTGTGAGAATTAAATGAGAAATTTGTGGCATGTTAACCAGTCAGTACGTGTTAACTGTTACTATTATATTTAGATACAAGGATGCTTTACAATTAAAAATTTTTTCTTCTTTGTTTCAATGTCAAGAATAGGGAACACGTACCATCTGGATTAAGATCCTTATGGCCAGAGTACACTTGACATACATAGATTGTCTCCCTGGCTTGTTGAAGAATTCTAGCAGGGTTGTGTATGACAGAGGCAGATTTCAAGTGATAATCATAATTGTTAGTCTCATTTCTTTTCACTATATAATATTGTGGCATTTATTATGCATACAATTTTTCTTCCTTTGATTTATTTCTTTATTTTACATTTTAAGGGTTTGCTTTACTGGGCAAAAGGGCATGAATTTTTTAATGTCATTTAATGTGTATTGTCACTATTGTTTTCCCTATGGGATAACCAGGATTTTAAAATCTGTTATTGCTTCTCAGAAGTGAATCAATTGTCAGAGCTTTAGAGTTTTATAGAAACCTTATTGGCATAGTTTGTTTATTCATTCAGCAAGTATTTTTGGACCTGGAGCATAGCACTAGGTAAACAAAGGTATGTAAGATACAGTCCTTGTCTCCTAGGAGCTTGGCCAAAGTCTAGTGAGGAAGACTACAATTCATAACATGTAATTTATACTTAAAAAAAAAAAACCACTGTGAGTCAGATAAAACAATCTGTGATGCCAGTTTCAACTTCTGATATAAACAATTATTATATAATGTGGTTGTAGCATAGCTTGTGTCAAGGTGTTATATTCATTGGTCATTTGGTTGCTAGAAAAAAACTTTAGCAAAACAAATTTATTATTAGAAGGATATAGGGCTGAGTGTCTCTTAGAACCCATTTAGGTCTCAAGGGGACTGAACTAGAAACTGGAAATTCAGGAACCACAGTAGCACTATTCTCCTGTGGATCATAGAGCAACCCTCTCCAGTGCTGTGAAGGGAAGTTTTTTAAAAAGGAAAAGTGGGAAGGAAGGAAATTGTATTTCTCTCAATAGGTATGAACAGAGTATTCCCTAGAGAAGGGAATTAGACAGTTTTCCTCCAGTTTAACTATTAAATGTTATCATCTTGTTTCAGTTGGTATGTCTTGATTGCTAGTGAGATTGAACTTAATATTTATATCAAAAGCCCAGTCTTTAAAAAATTATTACCCTCTAAAGTTCAAGTACTCTAATTTTACTGTGATTCAATTGGTTTTATTTTTTAATGTTATATGGTGCTTTACCTTTCATTATTGTATCATAATATTAATATATACAGAAAATGCACATGATAAATAATGCTCAGTGAATTACTATAAATCATGATGTATGTAACGACCACTCAGTTAAGAAATAAAACATTGGCAGCATTTCAGAGCTCTCTTCCTGCACTCATCAGTCATTCACTACCTTCTCCCTTCCCTCCAAAGCAATCACTATTCTGACTTAATTATGCCTGTTTTGAATTTTATATAAATGGACTCACACAGTATGTATATTTTTTCTAGCTGCTTTTGTTTCACGTATGTTTTAGAGTTTGTTTCACCCATGTTAATTCCTGTAACTGTTGTTCACTTTTATTGCTCTATAATATTACTTGTATGCGTATACCACAGTTTATTTATACAGTCTGTTGATAGATGTTTGGGTTGTTTCCACTTCTCTATTATTACTAATAATGCTGTATGAACATATTTATACCTGTCTCTTCATGTACTATTAATTTCTGTTGAATATATACCAAACAGTAAATTTCCTGGGTTATAGGCTATGTGTGTGTTTGCCTTTAGTAGATACTGCCAGTTTCCCAAAGTGGTTGTAACAATTTACATTCCCATGAACAGTGTATGAGAGTTCCCATTGCTCTACACCCTCACCGACAGCTGGAATTGTTAATATTATTTATTTTTGATATTCTGGTGGATATGAGGTGGTATTTGTGGTTTGAATTGTCATTTCCCTGGTGAGTTAAGAGGTTTACCATTTTTTCATAAGTTTATTGACTTTTGGATATATCTTGCGAAGTGCCTGTTCAGATCTTTTGATCAGTTTTCCTTTGTGTTGTTTCTCTTTGCAAAAATAAAAAATTAATTGAAGAAATTCTTCTATTTTGGATAAGTACTTTCTGTTTTTTATTAACACCCCTCCCCCATTCTGTGGCCTGTTCCCCCACTCCCTTATGGTATTTAAGAAGTATCTCAAGTTCATGAAAAATGTTTTCCTATGTTTTCTCTTTTTTTTATTTATTTATTATTTTTTTTAATTTATTTTTATTTATTTATTTATTTATTTTTTTTATGACCATTTACAGGGAAGAAAGGTACTTTGTTTCCTCATT
This sequence comes from Eschrichtius robustus, assembly GCF_028021215.1. Classification (NCBI taxonomy): domain Eukaryota; kingdom Metazoa; phylum Chordata; class Mammalia; order Artiodactyla; family Eschrichtiidae; genus Eschrichtius; species Eschrichtius robustus. Next base: position 61,902,419 of record NC_090828.1, read on the forward strand.
TCCAGATTGTGAAACCCACAGCCTCTCTTACCCTCTTTCTTTTCTTATTTATTTATTTATTTATTTATTTATTTATTTATTTATTTATTTACTTTTGGCTGTGTTGGGTCTTCGTTTCTGTGCGAGGGCTTTCTCCAGCTGCGGCTGTGCGCGGGCCTATCACTGTCGCAGCCTCTCCCGCTGCGGAGCACAGGCTCCAGACGCGCAGGCTCAGTAGTTGTGGCTCACGGGCTTAGTTGCTCCGCAGCATGTGGGATCTTCCCAGACCAGGGCTCGAACCCGTGTCCCCTGCATTGGCAGGCGGATTCTTAACCACTGCGCCACCAGGGAAGCCCATTTTTAAAATTTATTTATTTATTTATTTTATCTCTTTTTTAATATAGGCATTTACAACTGTAAATTTCCCTGTAAGCACTCAATTAATTCATCCTGTAAGTTCTTTTTCTTTTTTGTAAAATGTTACAATATATGCTGATATATTACACACGTTGTAAAACACACAATGTAAAAATTTGCAAAGGTTAAATAAATAAATTTAACAATATTTTAAAACCTTTTTTTTGAATTTTAAAATTTTTATTTTTTTATACAGCAGGTTCTTATTAGTCATCCATTTTATACACATCAGTGTGTACATGTCAATCCCAATCTCCCAATTCATCACCACCCCCCCGCCACCACTTTCCCCCCTTGGTGTCCATACGTTTGTTCTCTACATCTGTGTCTCAGTTTCTACCCTGCAGACCGGTTCATCTGTACCATTTTTCTAGGTTCCACATATATGCGTTAATATACGATATTTGTTTTTCTCTTTCTGACTTACTTCACTCTGTATGACAGTCTCTAGATTCATCCACGTCTCTACAAATGACCCAACTTCATTCCTTTTTATGACTGAGTAATATTCCATTGTATATATGTACCACAACTTCTTTATCCATTCATCTGTCGATGGGCATTTAGGTTGCTTCCATGACCTGGCTATTGTAAATAGTGGTGCAATGAACATTGGGCTGCATGTGTCTTTTTGAATTATGGTTTTCTCTAGGTATATGCCAAGTAGTGGGATTGCTGGATCATATGGTAATTCTCTTTTTAGTTTTTTTAAGGAACCTCCATAGTGTTCTCCATAGTGGCTGTATCAATTTACATTCCCACCAACAGTGCAAGAGGGTTCCCTTTTCTCCACACCCTCTCCAGCATTTGCTGTTTGTAGATTTTCTGATGATGCCCATTCTAAGTGGTGTGAGGTGATACCTCATTGTAGTTTTGATTTGCATTTCTCTAATAATTAGTGATGTTGAGCAGCTTTTCATGTGCTACTTGGCCATCTGTATGTCTTCTTTGGAGAAATGTCTATTTAGGTCTTCTGCCCATTTTTGGATTGGGTTGGTTGTTTCTTTAATATTGAGCTGCATGAGCTGTTTATATATTTTGGAGATTAATCCTTTGTCCGTTGATTCGTTTGCAGATATTTTCTCCCATTCTGAGGGTTGTCTTTTCGTCTTATTTATGGTTTCCTTTGCTGTGCAAAAGCTTTGAAGCTTCATTAGGTCCCATTTGTTTATTTTTGTTTTTATTTCCATTACTCTATGAGGTGGATCAAAAAAGATCTTACTGTGATTTATGTCAAAGAGTGTTCTTCCTATGTTTTCCTCTCAGAGTTTTATAGTGTCTGCTCTTACATTTAGGTCTCTAATCCATTTTGAGTGTATTTTTGTGTATGGTGTTAGGGAGTGTTCTAATTTCATTCTTTTACATGTAGCTGTCCAGTTTTCCCAGCACCACGTATTGAAGAGACTGTCTTTTCTCCATTGTATATCCTTGCCTCCTTTGTCATAGATTAGTTGACCATAGGTGCGTGGGTTTATCTCTGGGCTTTCTATCTTGTTCCATTGATCTGTATTTCTGTTTTTGTGCCAGTACCATATTGTCTTGATTACTGTAGCTTTGTAGTATAGTCTGAAGTCAGGGAGTCTGATTCCTCTAGCTCCATTTTTTTCCTTCAAGACTGCTTTGGCTATTTGGGGTCTTTTGTGCCTCCATACAAATTTTAAGATTTTTTGTTCTAGTTCTGTAAAAAATGCCATTGGTAATTTGATAGGGATTGTATTGAATCTGTAGATTGCTTTGGGTAGTAGAGTCATTTTCACAATATTGATTCTTCCAGTCCAAGAACATGGTCTATCTCTCCATCTGTTGGTATCATCTTTAATTTCTTTCATCAGTGTCTTATAGTTTTCTGCATACAGGTCTTTTGTCTCCCTAGGTAGGTTTATTCCTAGGTATTTTATTCTTTTTGTTGCAGTGGTAAATGGGAGTGTTTCCTTAATTTCTCTTTCAGATTTTTCATCATTAGTGTATAGGAATGCGAGAGATTTCTGTGCATTAATTTTGTCTCCTGCACCTTTACCAAATTCATTGATTAGCTCTAGCAGTTTTCTGGTGGCATCTTTAGGATTCTCTGTGTATAGTATGTCATCTGCAAACAGTGACAGTTTTACTTCTTCTTTTCCAATTTGTATTCCTTTTATTTCTTTTTCTTCTCTGATTGCCGTGGCTAGGACTTTCAAAACTATGTTGAATAATAGTGGTGAGAGTGGACATCCTTGTCTTGTTCCTGATCTTAGAGGAAATGCTTTCAGTTTTTCACCATTGAGAATGATGTTTGCTGTGGGTTTTTCGTATATGGCCTTTATTATGTTGAGGTAGGTTCCCTCTATGCCCACTTTCTGGAGAGTTTTTATCATAAATGGGTGTTGAATTTTGTCAAAAGCTTTTTGTGCATCTATTAAGATGATCATATGGTTTTTATTTTTCAGTTCATTAATATGGTGTATCACATTGATTGATTTGCATATATTGAAGAATTCTTGCATCCCTGGGATAAATCCCACTTGATCATGGTGTATGATCCTTTTAATGTGTTGTTGGATTCTGTTTGCTAGTATTTTGTTGAGGATTTTTGCATCTATATTCATCAGTGATATTGGTCTGCAATTTTTTTTTGTAGTATCTTTGTCTGGTTTTGGTATCAGGGTGATGGTGGCCTCATAGAATGAGTTTGGGAGTGTTCCTTCCTCTGCAGTTTTTTGGAGGAGTATGAGAAGGATGGGTGTTAGATCTTCTCTAAATGTTTGATAGAATTCACCTGTGAAGCCATCTGGTCCTGGACTTTTGTTTGTTGGAAGATTTTTAATCACAGTTTCAATTTCATTTCTTGTGGTTGGTCTGTTCATATTTTCTATTTCTTCCTGGTTCATTGTTGGAAAGTTATACCTTTCTAAGAATTTGTCCATTTCTTCCAGGTTGTCCATTTTATTGGCATAGAGTTGCTTGTAGTAGTCTCTTAGGATGCTTTGTATTTCTGCAGTGTCTGTTGTAACTTTCATTTCTAATTGTATTGATTTGAGTCCTCTCCCTCTTTTTCTTGATGAGTCTGGCTAATGGTTTATCAATTTTATCTTCTCAAAGAACCAGCTTCTAGTTTTATAGATCTTTGCTGTTTTCTTTGTTTCTATTTCTTTCTGCTCTGATCTTTATGGTTTCTTTCCTTCTACTAATTTTGGGTTCTGTTTCTTCTTCTTTCTCTAGTTCCTTTAGGTGTAAGGTTAGATTATTTATTGGAGATTTTTCTTGTTTCTTGAGGTAGGTTTGTATAGCTATAAACTTCCCTCTTAAAACTACTTTTGTTGCATTCCATAGGTTTTGGATCGTCGTGTTTTCATTGTGATGTGTTTCTAGGTATTTTTTGATTTCCTCTTTGATTTCTTCAGTGATCTTTTGGTTATTTAGCAACGTATTGTTTAGCCTCCATGTGTTTGTGGTTTTTACATTTTTTTCCCTGTAATTGATTTCTAATCTCATAGCGTTGTGGTCAGAAAAGATGCTTGATATGATTTCAATTTTCTTAAATTTACTGAGGCTTGATTTGTGACCCAAGATGTGATCTATCCTGGAGAATGTTCCGTGCGCACTTGAGAAGAAAGTGTAATCTGCTGTTTTTGCATGGAATGTCCTATAAATATCAATTAAGTCTATCTGGTCTGTTGTGTCATTTAAAGCTTGTGTTTCCTTATTAATTTTCTGTTTGGATGATCTGTGCATTGGTGTAATTGAGGTGTTAAAGTCCCCCACTGTTATTGTGTTACTGTCAGTTTCCTCTTTTATAGCTGTTAGCAGTTGCCTTATGTATTGAGGTGCTCCTATGTTGGGTGCATATATATTTATAATTGTTATATCTTCTTGGATTGATCCCTTGATCACTATGTAGTGTCCTTCCTTGTCTCTTGTAACATTCTTTATTTTAAAGTCTATTTGATATGAGTATTGCTATTCCAGCTTTCTTTTTCTTTCTTTTGATTTCTGTTTGCATGGAATATCTTTTTCCAGCCCTTCATTTTCAGTCTGTATGTGTCCCTAGATCTGAAGTGGGTCTCTTGTAGACAACATATATATGGGTCTTGTTTTTGTATCCATTCAGCAAGCCTGTGTCTTTTGGTTGGAGCATTTAATCCATTCACGTTTAAGGTAATTATCGATATGTATGTTCCTATGACCATTTTCTTAATTGTTTTGGGTTTGTTTTTGTAGGTCCTTTTCTTCTCTTGTGTTTCCCACTTAGAGAAGTTCCTTTAGCATTTGTTGTAGAGCTGGTTTGGTGGTGCTGAATTCTCTTAGCTTTTGCTTGTCTGTAAAGCTTTTGATTTCTCCGTCGAATCTGAATGAGATCCTTGCTAGGTAGAGTAATCTTGGTTGTAGGTTCTTCCCTTTCATCACTTTAAGTATATCATGCCATCCCTTCTGGCTTGTAGAGTTTCTGCTGAGAAATCAGCTGTTAACCTTATGGGAGTTCCCGTGTATGTTATTTGTTGTTTTTCCCTTGTTGCTTTCAGTAATTTTTCTTTGTCTTTAATTTTTGCCAATTTGATTACTATGTGTCTCCACGTGTTTCTCCTTGGGTTTATCCTGTATGGGACTCGCTGCGCTTCCTGGACTTGGGTGGCTATTTCCTTTCCTATGTTAGGGAAGTTTTCGACTATAATCTTCAAATATGTTCTCGGGTCCTTTTCCTCTCTCTTCTCCTTCTGGGACCCCTATAATGTGAATGTTGTTGCATTTAATATTGCCCCAGAGGTCTCTTAGGCTGTCTTCATTTCTTTTTATTCTTTTTTCTTTATTCTGTTCCACAGCAGTGAATTCCACCATTCTGTCTTCCAGGTCACTTATCCGTTCTTCTGCCTCAGTTATTCTGCTGTTGATTCCTTGTAGTGTATTTTTCATTTCAGTTATTGTATTGTTTATCTCTGTTTTTTCTTTAATTCTTCTAGATCTTAGTTAAACATTTCTTGCATCTTTTCAATCTTTGCCTCCATTCTTTTTCTGACGTCTTGGATCATTTTCACTATTAGTATTCTGAATTCTTTTTCTGGAAGGTTGCCTATCTCCACTTCATTTAGTTGTTTTTCTGGGGTTTTATCTTGTTCCTTCATCTGGTACATAGCCCTCTGCCTTTTCATCTTGTCTGTCTTTCTATGAATGTGGTTTTTGTTCTACAGGCTGCAGAATTGTAGTTCTTCTTGCTTCTGCTGTCTGCCCTCTGATGGATGAAGCTGTCTAAGAGGCTTGTGCAAGTTCCATCCCATAAGTTCTGATATGTTGTGTTTTTGTTTTTATTCATCTCAAGCATTTTCTAATTTTCCTTTTGATTTCTTCCTTTGACACATTGGTAATTTAGGAGTATGTTAATTTCCGCATATTTATGAATTTCCCAAATTTTCTTCTGTAATTTATTTCTAATTTAATTCCATTGTGGTCAGAGAACATACTTTGTGTGCTTTCACTTCTTTTAAATTTGTTGATTCTTGGTTTGTGGCCTAGTATATGGTCTGTCTTGGAGAGTGTTCCATGTGTGCCTTAGAAGAACATGTATTCTAGGGGGCTTCCCTGGTGGCGCAGTGGTTGAGAATCTCCCTGCCAATGCAGGGGACACGGGTTCGAGCCCTGGTCTGGGAAGATCCCACATGCCACGGAACGACTAGGCCCGTGAGCCACAACTACTGAGCCTGCGTGTCTGGAGCCTGTGCCCCGCAACAAGAGAGGCCGCGACAGTGAAAGGCCCGTGCACTGTGATGAAGAGCGGCCCCCACTTGCCACAATTAGAGAAAGCCCTCGCATAGAAACGGAGACCCAACACGCAAAAAAAAAATAAAAAATAAAAAAATAAGTCAGGAGCTTTTTAAAAAAAAGTCACTTAAAAAAAAAAATGAACATGTATTCTATCGTCGAATGGAGTATTCTCTAGATGTCTTTTAGGTCTAGTTGGTTTATTGTATTTGTTTCCTATTTCCTTGTTATTCTTCTGCTTAGTTTTATTTGCTATTGAAAATGGAGTATTTAAGTCTTCCAGCTAGTTTTGAATTGTCTTTTTCTCCCTTTGTTTCTGTCAGCTTTGTTTCAAGTATTTTGAAGGTCTGTTATAAGGTACATATATGTTTATAATTTTTATATCTTACTGATGGATTGACCCTTTGTTATAAAATGTTTCTCTTCATCTCTAAAATCATTTTAGAAGCTGATATTAGTATATCCACTTCAGTTCTTCTGTGGTTGCTGTTTGCAGGGTCTTTTTCCATCCATTTATTTTTATCCTGTTTGTGTCTTTGGATCTAAAGTGTGTCTTTTGTAGACAGTATTTAATTTGATTGTGTTCTTTTTTAATCGATTCCTACAGTCTCTGCCTCTTGATTATATTGCTTAATCCGTTCACATTTAATGTTTTTGTTATGGTTGGATTTATGCCTGCCATTTTGCGTTTTGTCCTCTGTGTGTCTCATGTCTTTTTATCCTTCTGTACCTATGTTACTGTTTGTTTTTTGCATTGAGTATTTTCTAGTGTAACATTTTAATTGCTTTTGTGATTTTTAATTCTTTTTTGAGTTATTTTTTTAGTGATGGCTCTAAGTTTACATTATACATCTTATCAAAATCTGCTTCAGATTTACACTAACTTAATTCGAGCAATATATAGAAACTTTATTCTTTATATAGCTCTACTCCATCCTCCCCTTTTTTGGTTATACATGTTACTATATGTTACCCCAGAATAAATTGTTATAGTTATTTTATATAATTTAAAGTCTTTTTTAAAGAAACTGAGATAAGAAAGGAAGACACGTTTATAGTTTTTATACTGACCTTATGTATTATTTCTGGTTCTCTTCATTTCCTCATGTAGGTTTTTTTTTTAATCTTTATTGGAGTATAATTGCTTTACAATGTTGTGTTAGTTTCTGCTGTATAACAGAGTGAATCAGCTATATGTATACATATATCCCCATATCCCCTCCCTCTTGTGCCTCCCTCCCACCCTCCCTATCGCACCCCTCTAGGTGGTCACAAAGCACTGAGCTGATCTCCCTGTGCTATGCAACTGCTTCCCACTAGCTATCTATTTTACATTTGTAGTGTATATATGTCGATGTTACCTCATGTAGATTTGATTAATACCATATGATGTTATTTCCTTACTCCAATAAAGTTTGTTTCCACCTGCTGCTTTGTGCTGTTACTGTCAAATATATTATGTTTTCTATGTTATAGACCCAACAGTACAATTATATACATGTTGTATGTGTAGTTGCTTTTTAAATTAGTTAAGGGAAGAAAGGAGAAGAAATATGCAATTATGCTCTCTTTACTAGCATTCATATTTTCTCATTTGATTATTTTGTGTAATTCCTATTTTTCATTGATATTCTCGCTTGATGAGACATTGTAATAATACCTTCCTTTAATTATTGAAACATGGTTTCCTTTAGTTCTTTGAACATATTTATAATAGCTGCTTTAAACTCTTTGTCTGATGAATCCAACATCTGGGCCCTCTCAAAGTCATGTGCAGTCTCCCTGACCACCAGAGCTGATAGGTTTTGGCCTTGTTTTCTTTGCCTCTTTCCCTGATCTCCCCATTAAGCTTTTGGCTGGTCTGTCTCTATTGCTGTCACAGCCAGCTGTCAGCCTCCACTGACTGCTAGCTTATTGCTCTATTGTTTTCACCAACATCCCAGGGCATAAATTGCTCCATAGTTTGATTGCATTAAGTCAGGTCTCTGCAGAAGCTAAGTGTTGCCAGCCTTTGAGACTTGTGCTGCTTGCCTTGAGGAATCTTACCACCTTTTTCTTTGCCTAGTTCTCTCTGTTAAACTTCTAGCTGGTTTGTAGCTTTGCTTGTTGGTACTACTGTTGTGGAACTACCCGCCTCCTTTTAGTAATTCACCTCCAGGATCTCCATAGTTTTGGACATTGCCCTTAGAAATGAGGTTCCCCACAGTCTGCCCTAGTAAAGTCATTCTGTTAGGTGTGGGGGGGGGGGAGCAGAGCTTTCTGTTCTTAATGGTCTACCTTTTCCCCTGGGAAGAACCTCTGCCTTGCCTCAGTGAAATTAGGGTCAGAGGCAAGGAGATCACTTCTCTTGAAGTGACACCCCACTCTAGGAGTAGCGTGCTGGGCAAGGCGAGTAAATCCTACTTTCATCTTGCCTCTCCTGGTAAAGAACTTCTGCCTTATGAGTGAGGAATAGGGACCTAGTGTTTTTGGCCTACTCCACCTGGAGAAGAGCTTTTCTGCCTTATAAGTGGGGGCTGGTTGGATGGAGGGACCCCTAGTCTTCTCATCCAGGCCTCCCTGGCATAGAGTTTCTGCAACATGGAGCTGGGGGGTGCGACAGGTAAGAGATGCCAGCAGCCTTCCCCTGCCGGGGTGAAATTTTAGTCCTAGGCTGGAGTGTGGGAGCTCCTGTAGCACCTGTCTGGTGTAGAACTTCTGTCACCCTGAGTTGTGGGGTGTAACTGGGAGTGGCTTATGGCCCATATGTCATGGATACTTGCTGTTCTCACCTCTGTTTAGTATGTTTTCTTGAATAAATGTTTTTCCATTTGCTGTATGCCCTTAGGACAATTTTCAGAGGCATTAAATAGTTGGTTGTTTAAATAAATTTTTTTCAACAGTTAAATCGTTGTTTTACTGGAGAAATGGTCCACCGAGCCCCTCATGCCACTATTCCTAAAGTCCCACTCTCCGGTATTATCTTTCAGAAGCTTTGTTGTTATTATGCTTTTCATATTTAGATCTGTAATCCTTCTGAAGTTGATTTTTTCCTGTGTGGTGTGAGATGGGAGTAGGTTTCATTTCCCTGTGAGTGTCCTGATGTCCCAGCACAATTTACTGAAAAGAATTGTTCTTTCCCACTGTTTTGCAGTGCTACCCTTTTTTGTAAATCAAGTGTCTGTGCCCAGAAACAGGTCAGTTTCTAGGCTCTATATTCTGTATTATGTTTGTCTGTTTTTGTGCCGGTATCATATTTTCTTAATTACTGTAGTTTCATAATTAGGTTGATATCCAGTAAATCAAACTTCCCTGATTTTTGATAGGTGGAATTCTAAAGGTGTTCTCCCAACATTTCTGTCCCAATTATTCAGTTGAATACTAACCTAGGAAGTGCTGTGAAGTGATTTTGCAGATGTAATTAAAGTTACTAATCAACAGACCTTAAAATAGTGAGATTATTTTGGTGGGTCCCATATAATCACACAAGCCCTTAAAAATAGAAAAGTCAGAAGAGAAGAAGGCAGAAGAAGGAAGCAAAAGAGGAAAGGGGCAGAAGGAGAGGTCAGAGGGATTTGACTCAGAAGCAATGAAAAGGACTTGACCTGCTGTTACTGCCTTTGGAAGGGGCCCATGAGCCAGGGAATGTAGGCAGCCTCTAAAAGCTGAGACTAAACCCCACTTGATGGACAGCAAGGAAATGGGGACCTCTGTCCTGCAGCTGCTTGGGACTTAGTGTTGCCAACATCCTAAATGAACCTGGAAATGTATTCTCTCCTAGAGTGTCTAGACCGGAACACAGCCTGGCTGATACCTTGATTTTATCCTTGTGAGACACTAAGCAGAGAACCAGCTGAGCCATGCTGCACCAAGATTTCTGACCCATAGAAACTGGAGATAATAAATGGGTGTTTTAAGCTGCTAAGTTTGTAGTAACTTGTTATTAGGACAGCAGTAGGGAATTAATACACACTTTATTGATTTTCTTCAACATTGCCTTGGCTATTTTTGGCTAATTTCAAAAACCAAACAAACACACCAATCTGTTGGGGTTTTCATTGAGATTACACTGAATCTATTAATCATATCTTTATAATAATGAGTGTTATAATTCATGTATATAGTGTATTCCCTTCATCATTTTAATAATGTTTTATAGTTTGTAATAAACTTGCATAATTACTGTTGCACTTTTAGATGTTTTATTTTTACTTTTTGATATTGTAAATGGGATCTCTTTTTAACTTTTATTATTTTCTATTTATTGCTGATATATAGAAATCCAGTTAATTTTTGCATATCGACTTGGTAACCAACAACCTTGCTTATAATTCTGATAATTTATCTCAGCTAGATTCATCTTCTATAAACATATGACCTATGAATGATAATTTCATTTCATCTTTTCCAATCCTTATGCTTAATTTGTTTTTCCAGCCTTATTATAGTGACTGTGACCTCTAGTACAGTATTGAATACATTGGTTATAGTGGGAATCCTTGTGTTGTTACTAATTTTAGAAGTGGGGGGAGAATTTTTCAGTATTTTACAATTTATTATATGGCTATTTTGGGTCTGTCCTTTCTCAGGTCAAGGAAATTCCTGTTACTAGTTACTAATTTTTTGTTGTTGTTGTTCAAATCACAAATGGCTATTGAATTTTATCAAATGCTTTTTCTGCATCTATTTGGACAATCATTTAACTTTTTTCCAGGTTTTTTTTTTAATGTGATAAATTATTTTATTGCTCTTTAAGTATTAAACCAACCTTGTATTCCTGGACTAAACCCAATTTAATTGTGAACTATTATTCTTTTTATACAAATTACTTCGCTGATCTTTTGTTTAGTATTTTTACACCTGTGTTCATGAATGAGATAGGTCTATAACTTAACTTTCTCGCAAACTTATTCTCTAGATTCTTTTGGGAGGACTCATGGGAGCAGTATTTCCCAATTTTTGGCATTTTGATAACAGTTTATCTGTGTCTTCCATGTGCTAAAAATCAGTTTTACTGAATATAAGACACTTTATATTTTCTTGTCTTGAATATCAAATACATTATTCTGTTTTCTTCTAGCATAAAGTGTTGCCTTTGAAAAATTAGTTGTTGGCCTGCTGGGCTGAATTCTTATTTATTTATTTATTTATTTAGTTAGTTAGTTAGTTAGTTAGTTAGGGTTGTGCTGGGTCTTCGTTTCTGTGCGAGGGCTTTCTCTAGTTGTGGCAAGCGGGCGCCATTCTTCATCGTGGTGCGCGGGCCTCTCACTATCGCGGCCTCTCTTGTCACGGAGCACAGGCTCTAGACGCACAGGCTCAGTAGTTGTGGCTCACGGGCCCAGTTGCTCTGCGGCATGTGGGATCCTCCCAGACCAGGGCTCGAACCCGTGTCCCCTGCATTGGCAGGCAGACTCTCAACCACTGCGCCACCAGGGAAGCCCTGGGCTGAATTCTTAAGTGTACATGGTGCTCCTTCAGTCAGTAGTTTCAATTTTTTTTTTTTAAATTTTCAAGAAAGTTTTCTTGAATTACAGTTTTTACTGTTTATTCTCTTATGGTAGTGCATTTTAAAGAATTCTGTTTTCAGAATGTTGGATCCTTGTTATGTCATTAAGTGGTTGCTTTCTCTCATCCTTTTAATCTCTTCATTTCTTTTGATTTCAAAACTGTTCCTACTCTTTACCCTCTCGTTCTCTTAAAGCATTATCTGTTGTATGTATTTTCTCTTGGGTTCATTCAGGCTTAATCTTCATTTCTGAAAAGGTTAGGTTTTTTTATCAAGGTAACATCGACTTCATAAAAATGAGTTGAGAAGTACTTTTTCTTTTACCGTTTTTCTCAAAGAATTTATGTAAGAAGGGTGTTACGGCATCTATTTTTTATTTTATTTATTTATTTATTTATTTATTTGGCTGCGTTGGGTCTTTGTTACTGCGTGCAGGCCCTCCCTAGCCGTGTCAAGCAGGGGCCACTCTTTGCCGCAGCACGCGGGCCTCTCACTGCGGTGGCCTCTCCCATTGTGGAGCACAGGCTCTAGGCGTGTGGGCTTAAGTAGTTGTGGCACACGGGCTCAGTAGTTGTGACTCGTGGGCTCTAGAGCACAGGCTCAGTAGTTGTGGCACACGGGAGCTCATAGTTGCTCTGCGGCATGTGGGATCCTCCCGGACCAGGGCTTGAACCTGTGTCCCCTGCATTGGCAGGCGGATTCTTAACCACTGCGCCACCAGGGAAGTCCCTAGTAGGTTTCTTCATTTTGAGAATTTGGGGATAGGATACCTGAGAATATCCATTTATTCATTAAACAAATACTTATTGAGAGTCTTCTATGTGTTGGGCATTCTTTTAGGCACCTGGATATTTCAGTGAACAAATAAACCGCCCCCAACCCCCAAATTCCTGTTCTTTTGGAGCTTACATTCTTGTGAGAGGAGGAGATAAGCCAGCTCATTGATATAGTTGCAGACTCAGAATGACTGTGTCTGCCAAGGAGTTTCAGAACTAAGAAGCATTCACCTATCTTGGCATGGGAAGGAGATATGAAAAGTTAACTTACATAGGGGGTTCTCCATAACCTCAGAAAGCAGGGTAATCACCAGTTCTTGCCTAGAGCTCTGAACATGGTATCTTAGAGTGGTCTCTGGGCTTCAGATATCGTGTCAGTTTTGCTAGAAAGACTAGTGGGCTCAGCATATAGTTGTATTCATGGTTGAGATGTATTATGGTGACATAGTAAAGATGAACAGCCGGATCATAAGGGAAAAAAGCGTAGGCAGAGCCTGGAGGGATCCATATTTAGGCTTCCTTATGTTCTTTCCCTCACAAGAGGGGGGCACAGGGAGTGCACACACTTCCCCCAGCAGTGAAATTTCAGCAACTTGTGTGCAATGTGTGTGTCCAGGGAAATCCACTAGAGACTCTGCATTCAAGGTTTTTACTGGGGCATCTTCTTCCTAGTTATACTACATTGTTTGTATAACCTAGGCACTGTGAGCCACCTTATCAGTTAGGGAAAGGTGGGGATTTCTTTGCTGGGAGGACTTTCTAAAGATAGCATCCTCAGGTCTACTGTGTTAGCACTTTTCTGCACAGTTACCTAATGACTCTGGATGGAGATTGCTGAGGTGAGTCTGGGGAGGGATAGTAAATATTTACAGTCGTCTTTCCTATCATGCTTTGGGAGTCATTGTTTTAAGGAAATAACCCTACATTCAAATAAAGCATTTTAGGTAGGACAGTGTTTGCTGCAGCACTGTTTTTAATAGCAAGAAATTAGAAACCACTTGAATCCCCAATGGTAGGGGAATAATTAAACATTTTAATGTATATCCATTTAATGGAATGTTAGGTAGCCATGAAAATAATGTTCATGAAAACATAATAATGTGGAAAATTGCTTTTGTATAATTGGAAGAACATAGGGTAGAATGCAGTAACTAGTGTAGGATCTTGACAGTAGTAATGGATGCCAGACAACTTTCTAGTTCTGAAATTTGCAAATGCCCTTAAAACACAAATTTCCTCACAAAAATGTGGGGAAATGTAAGAAGTTAACTTTTTATTATGGGAAAAAATTTAATTTATTGAAGTGAGTGAATATTGCAGTGAACCCTAATGTACCCATCACACAGCTTCACTACTCATCAATTTTAACACAAAAGTTGGAGTTATTTGTAAAGAAATTTAAATAAATTTTATTAAAACACGTACACTGCATTATATTATTAGGGTAGTAACATTAACATGCAGTGAATGTATTATATAAATACATAAGTTTGTAATTTATCTGAAGCTTGTTTTTTTTTTTAATATTTATTCATTCATTCATGCTGTTGCAGCATGCGACTCTTAGTTGAGGCATGCATGCAGGATCTAGTTCCCTGACCAGGGATCGAACCCCGGGCCCCCTGCATTGGGAGCCCAGAGTCTTACCCACTGGACCACCAGAGAAGTCCCCTGAAGCTTGTTTTTTATGGCAAATAACTGCCGCTGTCATTTTCATCATTAATATTATTAATTGCGTTTATTTGGGGGGAACATTTTTCCCAAAAAAATGTTTTTCGTGGGGGGTTGGAGTAACTGTGAGAGTTTCCGGATATATGACTACAGACAAGGAAAAACAAACCCACACTGAGAATTGGGTGGATGGAGGTTGTGTTATAAGTTTCTCTCATTTAGTAGCACTTCAGCAGTTTTTATGTCATCAACTTTCAGAGTCTTTTGCAGATGGTTGAAATTAGAAATGTGGAAACATCTTTGAATGCCGGGAGCTACTATAAAGTGTAATCTTAATTGTTGAGTAAAAAGTATACAGAAAAAAGACTGGAAGAAAATAAACCTAAATGTTAACTTTGGTTATCTTTGGGTAGTAGACAATGGGTGGGATTATTTTAGGTTCTAGTTTTTTGCATTTTTGCATTTTTCTGTAGTGTTGGCAACTTTGGGTTCATGACCAAAGGTAAAAAGGAAAAGACTTGAAATTGCTTCTTTATCGTCACAATTTTATAAAAATACATGTACCTTTTTGCATAAGGCAAATAAATTGGCATTGGGAAAGAAATGTCAGAAAATTGCTATAATTGAAAGAAAACTTGGTATATAAGTCATACTTTTTAAATGATTGTATAGATTTGCTAGAGACTATGGTGAAAATTTGAGGGCCAACCTTATAAGCTATAAACTTAGTAAGACTTTGCATCTGTCACTCTGTTTTGGCAGTTTTGAGATTTAAACACTAATAAAGATGTATGAGAATGATGTGACCCACAATTTGTTTGAATCGCTGAACACTGTAAAAAATGGCAGTCATAATCATTTGTAAAGGCACTAGGGGATTGATTATACCATAGGCCATTGAGTATTGGGTTGAACCATCTGAACCTATTTTATAGATTAAAAATGGTTGAATACCTGTAACTTCATACAGTTGAACCTGTTAAAAATTATAATATTTCATCCTTTGTTCAAATTGGTTTACTTAGTTTGTGTTATATATTTATCTCAAGTTACAGGTTGGTGTTTCTGTTAAGGTTGCAGCTAATAGAAGTTATTACTAAAATTAAAATTTTTTTGTTTTTTGGGTATTTCTTCATTGGGAAATGTGTCTTTCTAGAGGAACATTATCATCTCAGTGGGCTTATGCGCTAATTTATGTATCTGGATCCTAAACTTTGGCACTGTGGAGTTTTACATCAATTCAGAGTTAGGAGTGATGGTTAAAGATTATTTTTATTTTCATCGAGCAGTATAATTTGTGTTGAACATGTTTATGCACTTAGAGCAGGTAGGGTTCCTAAACAGAGTAGTCTGTTTTGCTGGAAATTTTGTAGATCTGTTAATTGAGAGAAATATATATTTCTTCTTTATGTGAAGAGTTAGGCTAGAGAAATTGAAAAGTAAGTGAGTAAATTGGCCTGCTCTCCTGTCTACTGATAATCTTTTATTGCTTTCTCTCCTCACATCACTTGTTTGGTATGCAATTTTGGGTAAGTTGCTTATTTTTCTGGCACTTAGTAAGAGTAAGCAAAAATTAATGAGGCTGTGTATTCCAGGAACCTGCTAAGGGCTTACAAGTATTATCTCATTTAATTCACCTAACAATCCTGTGAGCTAGACTTTGTTATTACCAGAAATTTATGGATGAGGAGGTCTTTAAGTGGCAGAGCTGGGATTTGAACTCAGTCTTGCAGCAGAGCCCACCTTAGCCCTAAAGTTACATTGCTACAATAAATGTCCGAAGAAATTCATTTCAGGAATCTTGTTGAAGCCATGATAGAGCCAGTGTTGGTGAGATGATACTTATGTTGAAATCACTGTATAAACATTTAGAATATTTTATCCTTGTTTATTATAATGCATTGTTTTAGGTAGTATTTTAATAGGTAGATAGTGCTCAAGTTGGACTTCTTACATGTAGTACATGCAACTTACTTCCTGGTCAGAGATTTCCTTCCCTGTTGCAAATGAACTCTAAGACTGTTCTGTAGCCCTTCTTTTACCCTGCACTATTGGGATAGAAGAATAGACCAAGAAGGAGTACTGTGGGCAGTAAATCATCACTGTGCTTTTTAAGGCATGTTAAGTGGTTACCTGTGAGGAGTGGGATTTTGGGAGACAGGGTAGTACTCGGACTTTTCACTTTTCTAGTTTTGTATTGTTTATTATTGTTATAATACAAGTATGTTTTGTATTAATAATGGGAAAACTCATGAAACTACAAAAGATTCTTAAGTAATTTGCACTTTGGTTAGTGACAGGATACCAGCTGACTTCCTAGTAGTGAGGAGGTTTTACCAAAATCCTGTTTTGGAGCTTTCCTGGAGAACGTTCCTTCTTACGTGTGCAGTCACGTGCTCTCTCGGCAGGCGCTCTTTCTCTTTCACACACACACCCACACACACCCTTACACCCTTCTTTTGGACCATTCCTTTGGGACAAGGGTGCTTAGTTGAGTGGATATAAGTTCTAACAAAAGGCATTGTAACATAACCTCTCAGTGTCTCAATTTCCTTATCTTTAAAATGAGAACTATATGTTAAAATAGAAAAATAGCCTAGTATTAAGATATATATATATGTATGTATATATACATATATATGTATGTGTGTATACATATGTGTATGTGTGTGTGATACATATATGTATATATGTATGTGTGTATATGTGTATAATTGCTTTTTAAGGTAAATTGTTATAAGCTAGAGGAAGAGGAGTTAGTCATATTATTAATACATTAAAGAAATGAGGCATTGAAGTATATGCTATTCTACCTACCAGGAACTTCTAGCTTCAGGGAGAAAGCTGGAAGAGAGCTTATATTATGTACATTATACATGCCAATGTTTATTGAGCACTTGTATTTTAGCATACATATATGTTCACATTTATTGACTACTAAGTGACAGATATAGTTCAGAACTCTTCATGTTAACTTATTTTACTCTAACAACTATAAGGTATATACTTTTATTATCTCCATTTTATACATAAGGAAGCTGAAACATGGAGAGGTTAAGGAACTTGGCCATATTGACAGAACTTGTCTATCTGTGTGTGTGTTTTATTTTTGATGAAAGAAAAAGTAGCTGTCAGACATTTTTTATTTATAAGAATAAAATTGAAATTAAATTATTCTCATGCTCCAAGGTCATGACAGTATAGAGAAGCATAAACGAGAACTCTATGCCTCACCTCTGGGGCAAGCTACATATCGTTACATGAAAATTCGGTCTCAGGTTGTCTGAATCCTTTGCTGGAAGGGTTATAATTAAAGTGTTTAAAATGACTTATCTTAAAGTTAAGGTGAGGTATTAATCTGACTTGGAGTGATTCTAGATCAGACCTGTTTTCTCTTTACCACAGGCTTATGTAACTGAATGTGTATCAGTAGAATAGATTCAGAAACTTGGCTTTTTATACATACCCTTTTCAGTCATTCTAGGTGAAATATTTATGTGTATATGTACAATACATAAATATTTGTATGTGTAGATAGATAGAATGGAGATATATATGGTTCAGAAATAGTTTAGTGAAACAAATACAGAAACACACCCATGTTTATATCAGAATGTGACACATGACTAGAGATGTATTTCAGATCAGTGGGGAAAGGTCAAATTTGTGAGAAATTGTATGATATTTCCCTTTGGAAAAAATTCTAGATATGTACAGTTAAATTTTAAGTGAATTAAATGTCCAAATGTTAATATTTTAAATCATTATAAAAAATGTGGGTGGTATTTTTATTGGATTCCTGAGGGAAAAAGTATATTAGGAAATAAAGAATTTGGACTGCTCTTGTGATAGGTCATTTAACATGTTCATTTAACTGCCAAAAAATTAGAATATTTGGTTTTAAATAGGAGATCAGGCAGTGGAAAAAATGATGAAGTGCAACGTAGTCAACAAAAATAATAAGTATATCCACTAAGTATGCAAAATACTGTATATGAACATAGATATGTTCTGTTTATTAACCATGTTAGAGTGGATGTTTAAAGATGAGTCAGAAGTAATTCTGGAGTGTTAAACAGTGTAAACTTGTTGAATTCTTTTAGTTTCCTATACTTTCAAATGCATTTTAAAAACTAATGAAAAGGAATGATTTAAATGGAATATTTTATCTTGTTGAAATAATTTCTAACTTTATTATGGTATTTCTGTTTTTAGTCTCTGCCTTGTCAGGCATAATGTGAAAAGTATTAATTGAAGAAAGACTTTACTGTTCTGTATAAATCAGCTTATCATATGTAGTATGAAAAGTAACAATTAAAACCTGGAATGAATTAAAATATTTTCAGAGTAAAGGAAGTTTTAAATTTAAAAAAATATGAAGTAATGGCTGAGTAGCAGTTGAATCTAATATTAGAAAGGTCTTATTGAACAAACTCATTTCTTTTTGGTAACTGGTATTCTGGTTTTAACCTTTTGAAAACATGCTTTCTAGATATTTTTATTTTGTTTTGACTCTCTGCTAAGGAAGATGAAGACTTAAGGCACTTTAAAAATGAAATAATGAAAAATTGATTCATTGTCATAAAAAAGGTGCTATAACTATAAAGTAATGTTGACCAACCAGAGCTGCTAATATATCCAAATACATGTGTCCTTTTTTAGACTGACCACCTTGGGAGGCCATACTTGTATAATAATTAACATTTATTGAGTGAGTTTGTGAGTGTGTGTGTGGAAGAGAAGGAGAGAGAGAGGAAAAAAGAAGTTATTAGAAGGGGCCATGACAGACTGCTCTAATGGGTCAAATTGTGGTTTTATTTATGTTGTTTTCCTAAAATTGTTCTTCATAAAATAGGATGTGATTGATCTCTAATTTGAGTAGTGACATCTCTTGTTACATGTTTTATGTGAAGTTTTGGGTTTACAATAGATTTTGGGGAGCAGTTTAGTAAGAATAGTAGCATAATTAGGAGACAGGTGGTTGTATGTTGAGATGGGGTATTCTTTAAGGATGGTATGGTCTTCATAGTGTCTTTCATAATTTTTTTTTTTTTTTAAACATAGAATGGCTTTTGGGCAGGTCACTGCCATTTCTTTTTGTTTTTTTAAAAAAATTAATTAATTTTGTTTTTGGCTGCATTGGGTCTTCGTTGCTGCGCACGGTCTTTATCTAGTTGCGGCGCACAGGCTTTCTCTAGTTGCGGCGAGTGGGGGCTACTGTCTGTTGCAGTGCACGGGCTTCTCATTGCAGTGGCTTCTCTTGATGCGGAGCACGGGCTCTAGGTGCGCGGACTTCAATAGTTGTGGCACACAGGCTCCATAGTTGTGGCTCGCGGGCTC
The DNA here is from genome assembly GCF_028021215.1 of Eschrichtius robustus. Taxonomy (NCBI): domain Eukaryota; kingdom Metazoa; phylum Chordata; class Mammalia; order Artiodactyla; family Eschrichtiidae; genus Eschrichtius; species Eschrichtius robustus. The sequence continues at coordinate 61,921,817 of NC_090828.1, forward strand.
TAGAGCACAGGCTCAGTAGTTGTGACGCACGGGCTTAGTTGCTCCATGGCATGTGGGCTCTTCTCGGACCGGGGCTTGAACGCGTGTGCCCTGCATTGGCAGGCGGATTCTTAACCACTACGCCACCAGGGAAGTCCCTTTTATAATTTTTTTCTTTTTCAAAAGTATAAGCGTTTATTGTATAATGAAGAATTTCATGGATCATGGTAAAATTACATATTCTTCAGAAAAATCTCACCTCTTGTAATTGAGAACCAAATTTTTGGATGTATCAGAAATGACAGTTTGATTTCATAAAAGATTAAAACTTCTGAAATGTGTTAGCTGTAACAGGAGTCAGCAAACTACCTATTTTTTCATGGTTAAAAAAAAAAAATCAAAAGACTAATACTTTGTGACATGTGAAATTCAAATTTTAGTACCCATAAGTAAAGTTTTATTGGAACGCAGCCACTTTTGCATTATAATTGCAGAGCTGAGTAGTTGTGACAGAGACCCTATATGGCATTCTCTTCACTTCTTACTGCTTCGGTGCACTACGAATTTCAGTGCTGCAGTTATAACTTGACAGTATTTTGAGTGCCATGTGTATTGCCAGTCTGCAATATTTATTATTTTTTTTATACCACTGCATATCCATCATGTCAAAACAAGAAAAGAAGAGAACAATGGACTCTGAATGGCATGCTTTTTACGGCACAGTGGAGTGTGTATTATTTTATTATTGAATTAGATAGCAAGAAATTGTTCTTATTTTGCAGTGACACTGTGTGATAGAATACAGTATATGTTGACATTTCTAGACTAAGCATACACCACAGTATTCTCAACTCTCAAATTTTTAAAGTAACAGTCCATTTAAAATGGAATATCTTATTACAGCATAACTTCATAAAAAAAATAAAATTGAAAATGAGGCTGCCACCAAAATAAGTTTCTGAGTGACTCATTCGTTAGCCAAGCAAAGAAAGCTATTTACTGATGGTGAGTTAATTAAACTGTGTTTGATTGCAGCAAAGAAATGTGTCCAGAGAAAATAAACTTGTTTTAGACTATTAACTTTTTGGCAAGAACAGTTGACTTAAGAGTTGAGGACATTTGAAACAACATCAATAGTTAATTTAAAAACAAGGCGAAAGATTTAGAGTGGTTTTCCTTGCCTCTTGATGAGTTCACAGATTTTATTGATACTACTCAGTTGTTGGTTATTGGAGGAGTCAATGCCAAGTTTGAAGTGGCAGAAAAATTAGCCTCTATGAATAATCTGTGTAGAACAACTACAGGCAAGAGTATTTTCACAGTTGAGAAAACACTAAGTACAACCTGAGGTGGAATCTGCTAAGACATGCTACAGCTGATGGTGGTAAAAATATGTGTGAAACAGAAAAAGGCTTAGTTGGACACATTTACAAAGTTTGTAAAAATGTGAGGTGTTCAAAGCCTACTGTTATTCATTATATTATTCATCAACAGGTACTTTGCAGAAAATAGGTGAATTTATCACATTATTGAATCAGTATTGTTAATGGTGAACTCCATTTGCTCTCATGGACCTAACTAGCATCAGCTGCACAAATTTTTGTTAGAAATAGAAGCTGAATATCCTGACTGGCTTAGCAGTGGTAACATTTTATTGCAGTTTTTTGATTTTAGGACTGAGATTGAAATTTTTCTGAACAAATGGGACTGCCCTCAACCACTATTATCAAATACTGATTGGCTTTGGAAATCAGCTTTTTCTGCAGAGTTGGAAATATTTTTAAATGAATTTAAGCTAGAATTACACGGCAAAATAGCGCTGATACGTGAAATTTAGCTGCAGTAAAGTCATTTGAGTGATAACTTAATGTTTGAATTACAAGTACCATCAAGCTGCTTTATACACTTCTCATCCCATCAAAGTGAGATCTTCATTCCCACATGAATTTGCTTGAATATATTTTCCAACCTCAAACTACAGTTCCAGCAGCATTTTTCAGACATTGATGCAAGTGCAAAGAATGTTTCCATAATTCAGAATCAATTTAATTGTGCATCTGAGGAACTTCTACCTAACCTTCAATTGGAAGTGATTAATCTGCACTGTAGTGACATACTGAGAGGCAAATATCAAAAGAATAATCTAATAGACTTCTCTAACTGCCTTTGAGATAATGAATATGTTCAATTAAAGTCATGTGTTTCCAGGTTTATATCAGCATTCAGCAGTACTTATTTTTCAGAAAAGACTTTTTCAAAGATAAATCCATAAAATCTGATCATCATTATCAGATGAGTACTTGGAATATATTTGATTATAGGAAACTCAAATTAAGCAGAATGTTCCCCCCTCCCCTGCCAATTCCATTCTTTTCATTATCAGACTGATCTATTACAATATATTATATAGAGTTATCGTATACATCTTTCTAAAAAATATTTTATTCATTTATTTATTTTTGGCTGCATTGGGTCTTCATTGCTGTGCGCGAGCTTTCTCTAGTTGTGGCAAGTGGGGGCTACTCTTTGTTGCGGTGCGCGGGTTTCTCATTGCTGTGGCTTCTCTTGTGGAGCATGGGCTCTAGGCATGTGGGCTTCGGTAGTTGTGGCACACGGGCTCAGTAGTTGTGGCTCATGGGCTCTAGAGCACAGGCTCAGTATTTGTGGCACATGGGCTTAGTTGCTCCGCGGTATGTGGGATCTTCCCGGACCAGGGATCGAACCCGTGTCCCCTGTATTGGCAGGTGGGTTCTTAACCACTGTGCCACCAGGGAAGTCCCATTACATCTTAAATTTTGTCAACAAAAAGTTTATGGGAAGCTTTTCTCTCTTGTTACATAAACATCTACATGATTTTGCCCAGTGGCCTACAGAGACTAAAATATTTGATTAGGCTCTTTCCAAAGTTTGTGGTATCCTCTGTTCTATAGCACTGCTTCTCAAACTTGAGTGTACATAATTTTCTGAGGCTCTTGTTAAAATATGGATTCTGATTTGGTAGGTCTGGAGTGGAACCCAAGATTTTGCTTTTCCTATAAGCATCTGAGGTGATAACAGATGCTGCTGTCAGTGGACTGCATTTTGAGAAGCAAGGCTCTAGTATTCAAGGTTAGGTAGATTTTTAGGCAGGTATGCTAATATTTGTTAAGCATCTCTTATGTGCCAGGAGTTATACCAGGGTCTTTGGGACATACTGACTCTTTAAAATGTCACAAAAACTTGTTAGAAGGTGTTAAGGACTACAGTGGGGTTGGGAACCCTAGTAAGGGTTTTCAGTTAGAAGCTAATTGTTTTGTTTTGTTTTCCCTTGAATGTACAGCTTCCTCTAGGACCTCATGGAGGAGAGGAAGCTATACATCTAAGAAACAAAAACAATGGGAAACAAAATACCACATTGTTAGCTGGTGCAAGTCAAAGTAGGGACTAATGTCCTCATCTTTCCTGCTAAATTCTATTGGGTCAGCAACCAGTTTCCAAGCCAAAGAGTGGACATAGTATATATAGCACATACATGTTTTGTAAACATTTTCTCGCAGTCTCTTGCTTGCCTTTTCATTTTTATAACCGTGTTTTTTGAACTAGCAAATTCAAATTTTTGATTAAATCCAATTGATTATTTTCTTTTTTAAAAATTATTTTTAAGAATTGTGGTAAAATATACATAAATAAAATTTACCATTTTAACCATTTTTAGATGTATGGTTCAGTGGCATTAAGTACATTCTCACTGTCGTACTGCCATCACCACCATATCTCCAGAACTTTATCTTCCCCAAGCAAATCTCTGTACCCATTAAACACTAACTCCCTATTCCACCATGTCCCTCAGCCCTTGGCATCCATGATTCTACTTTCTGTCTCTGTGAATTTGACTACTCTAGGACTCTAGTATAATAGCCATGCTATTTTCCACAGTGACCACACCAGTTTACATTCCCACCACCAACACACAAGGGTTTGTTCATACAGTATTTGTCCTTCTGTGTCTTACATATTTCACTTAGCGTAATGTCTTCAAAGTTCATCTATGTTCTAGTCAAAATTTCCTTCATTTTTAATGCTGAATAGTATTCCATTTTATGTGTATACTACATTTTATTTATTCATCCATTCATTCATTGGTGGACACTTAGGATGCTCTTTCCTTTTGGCTGTTGGGAATAATGCAATCAACTTGGATGTACAAATATCTGAGTCTTTGCTTTCACTTCCTTTAGGGGTGAAGCACACCCACATACACACACTCAGAGGTGGAACTTTCTGGATAATGTAGTAATTCTATGTTTAATTTTCTGAGGAACTGCCATACTGTTTTCCATAGTGACTGCAGCAGTTTACATTCCCACCACCAACACACAAGGGTTCAAACTTCTCCACATCCCTGCTAACACTTGTTATTGTCTGTTTTTTGATAATAGCCCTAATGGGTGTGAAGTGGTATCTATCTCATTGTGGTTTTAATGTGCATTTCCCTAATGATTAATGATATTGATATCAGTTTTACGTCTTTATGTTTAAGTATTTGATCCATTTTGAGTTAATTTTTGTATATGGTGTTAAGGTAAGGGTTCAACTTAACATTTTTGCATGTGGATATCCAGTTTTTCAAATACCATTTGTTGAAAAGACTTTTTTCCACATAGAATGGTCTTGGTGCTCTTATTTCTGGGCTCTCTATTTTGTCCCATTGGTTTATATGTCTGTCTTTATACTAGACCATATATATTTTTTTTGACTTTTGACAAAGCCACCAAGGCTATTTATTGGTGGATGCAGAATTTTGCTGTTTTTGTTTTTCAATGAATGGTGGTTAATAAAACAGGAAAACCACATGGGAAAAAAATCCTTGCCCTCATACCATATACAAATAGTAATTTAGGATAAATCATGGACGTAAGCAGAAAAACATAAAACTTACAAAGATTACTATGGTTTTTTTTTTTAGTTATTTCTGAGATATACATTTTAAAGTAATAACTAGAATTATGATTTATAACATTATACCAGAACATATAAGATTTTTAGAAATTTCATGTAATGTCTGAAACATTATATTAACATATTTCCATACAAATAACCCAAAGAAAATTTAGTATTAGTTGTTTTTTTTTGTTTGCTTGTTTGTTTGTTTTATACTGCAGGTAGTTATTAGTCATCAGTTTTATACACATCAGTGTATACATGTCAGTCCTGATCGCCCAATTCAGCACACCACCATCCCCACCCCACCGCAGTTTTCCCCCGTTGGTGTCCATACGTTTGTTCTCTACATCTGTGTCTCAACTTCTGCCCTGCAAACCGGTTCATCTGTACCATTTTTCTAGGTTCCACATACATGCGTTAATATACGATATTTGTTTTTGTCTTTCTGACTTGCTTCACTCTGTATGACAGTCTCTAGATCCATCCACGTCTCAACAAATGACTCAATTTCGTTCCTTTTTATAGCTGAGTAATATTCCATTGTATATATGTACCACAACTTCTTTATCCATTCATCTGTCGATGGGCATTTAGGTTGCTTCCATGACCTGGCTATTGTAAGTAGTGCTGCAATGAACATTGGGGTGCATGTGTCTTTTTGAATTATGGTTTTCTCTAGGTATATGCCCAGTAGTGGGATTGCTGGATCATATGGTAATTCTCTTTTTAGTTTTTTTAAGGAACCTCCATAGTGTTCTCCATAGTGGCTGTATCAATTTACATTCCCACCAACAGTGCAAGAGGGTTCCCTTTTCTCCACACCCTCTCCAGCATTTGCTGTTTGTAGATTTTCTGATGATGCCCATTCTAAGTGGTGTGAGGTGATACCTCATTGTAGTTTTGATTTGCATTTCTCTAATAATTAGTGATGTTGAACAATTTTTCATGTGCTTTTTGGCCATCTGTATGTCTTCTTTGGAGAAATGTCTATTTAGGTCTTCTGCCCATTTTTTGATTGGGTTGTTTGTTTCTTTAATATTGAGCTGCATGAGCTGTTTGTATATTTTGGAGATTAATCCTTTGTCCGTTGATTTGTTTGCAGATATTTTCTCCCATTCTGAGGATTATCTTTTCTTCTTGTTTATGGTCTCCTTTGCTGTGCAAAAGCTTTGAAGTTTCATTAGGTCCCGTTTGTTTATTTTTGTTTTTATTTCCATTACTCTAGGAGGTGGATCAAAAAAGATCTTGCTGTGATTTATGTCAAAGAGTGTTCTTCCTATGTTTTCCTCTAAGAGTTTTATAGTGTCCGGTCTTACGTTTAGGTCTCAAATCCATTTTGAGTTTATTTTTGTGTATGGTGTTAGGGAGTGTACTATTTTCATTCTTTTACATGTAGCTGTCCAGTTTTCCCAGCACCACGTATTGAAGAGACTGTCTTTTCTCCATTGTATATCTTTGTCTCCTTTGTCATAGATTAGTTGACCATAGGTGCGTGGGTTTATCTCTGGGCTGTCTATCTTGTTGCATTGCTGTATGTTTCTGTTTTTGTGCCAGTACCATATTGTCTTGATGACTGTAGGTTTGTAGTATAGTCTGAAGTCAGGGAGTCTGATTCCTCCAGCTCCATTTTTTTCCCTCAAGAATGCTTTGGGGTCTTTTGTGCCTCCATACAGATTTTAAGATTTTTTGTTCTAGTTCTGTAAAAAATGCCATTGGTAATTTGATAGGGATTGCATTGAATCTGTAGATTGCTTTGGGTAGTAGAGTCATTTTCACAATATTGATTCTTCCAATCCAAGAACATGGTCTATCTCTCCATCTGTTGGTATCATCTTTAATTTCTTTCATCAGTGTCTTATAGTTTTCTGCATACAGGTCTTTTGTCTCCCTAGGTAGGTTTATTCCAAGGTATTTTATTCTTTTTGTTGCGGTGGTAAATGGGAGTGTTTCCTTAATATCTCTTTCATATTTTTCATCATTAGTGTATAGGAATGCAAGAGATTTCTGTGCATTAAATTTGTATCCTGCAACTTTATCAAATACATTGATTAGCTCTAGTAGTTTTCTGGTGGCATTTTTAGGATTCTTTATGTATAGTATCATGTCATCTGCAAACAGTGACAGTTTTACTTCTCCTTTTCCGATTTGTATTCCTTTTATTTCTTTTTCTTCTCTGATTGCCGTGGCTAGGACTTTCAAAACTATGTTGAATAATAGTGGTGAGAGTGGACATCCTTGTCTTGTTCCTGATGTTAGAGGAAATGCTTTTAGTTTTTCACCATTGAGAATGATGTTTGCTCTGGGTTTGTCATATATGACCTTTATTATGTTGAGGTAGGTTCTCTCTATGTCCACTTTCTGGAGAGTTTTTATCATAAATGGGTGTTGAATTTTGTCAAAAGCTTTTTCTGTACCTATTGAGATGATCATATGGTTTTTCTTCTTCAATTTTTAATATGGTGTATCACATTGATTGATTTGCATATACTGAAGAATCCTTGCATCCCTGGGATAAATCCCACTTGATCGTGGTGTATGATCCTTTTAATGTGTTGTTGGATTCTGTTTGCTAGTATTTTGTTGAGGATTTTTGCATTTATATTCATCAGTGATATTGGTCTGTAATTTTCTTTTTTTGTAGTATCTTTGTCTGGTTTTGGTATCAGGGGGATGGTGGCCTCATAGAATGAGTTTGGGAGTGTTCCTTCCTCTGCAATTTTTTGGAAGAGTTTGAGAAGGATGGGTGTTAGCTCTTCTCTAAATGTTTGATAGAATTCATCTGTGAAGCCATCTGGTCCTGGACTTCTGTTTGTTGGAAGATTTTTAATCACAGTTTCAATTTCAATACTTGTGATTGGTCTGTTCATATTTTCTATTTCTTCCTGGTTCAGTCTTGGAAGGTTATACCTTTCTAAGAATTTGTCCATTTCTTCCAGGTTGTCCATTTTATTGGCATAGAGTTGCTTGTAGTAGTCTCTTAGGATGCTTTGTATTTCTTAGGTGTCTGTTGTAACTTCTCCTTTTTCATTTCTAATTGTATTGATTTGAGTCCTCTCCCTCTTTTTCTTGATGAGTCTGGCTAATGGTTTATCAATTTTGTTTATCTTCTCAAAGAACCAGCTTTTAGTTTTATTGATCTTTGCTATTGTTTTCTTTGTTTCTATTTCATTTATTTCTGCTGTGATCTTTATGATTTCTTTCCTTCTGCTAACTTTGGGTTTTGTTTGTTCTTCTTTCTCTAGTTTCTTTAGGTGTAAGGTTAGATTGTTTACTTGAGATTTTTCTTGTTCCTTGAGGTAGGCTTGTATAGCTATAAACTTCCCTCTTAGAACTGCTTTTGCTGCATCCCATACGTTTTGGATCGTCGTGTTTTCATTGTCATTTGTCTCTAGGTATTTTTTGATTTCCTCTTTGATTTCTTCAGTGATCTCTTGGTTATTTAGTAACGTATTGTTTAGCCTCCATGTGTTTGTGTTTTTTACGTTTTTTTCCCCTGTAATTCATTTCTAATCTCATAACGTTGTGGTCAGAAAAGATGCTTGATATGATTTCAGTTGTCTTAAATTTACTGAGGCTTGATTTGTGACCCAAGATGTGATCTGTCCTGGAGAATGTTCCGTGCGCACTTGAGAAGAACGTGTAATCTGCTGTTTTTGGATGGAATGTCCTATAAATATCAATTAAATCTATCTGGTCTATTGTGTCATTTCAAGGTTGTGTTTCCTTATTTATTTTCATTTTGGATGATCTGTCCATTGGTGTAAGTGAGGTGTTAAAGTCCCCCACTATTATAGTGTTACTGTCGATTTCCTCTTTTAGAGCTGTTAGCAGTTGCCTTATGTATTGAGGTGCTCCTATGTTGGGTGCATATATATTTATAATTGTTATATCTTCTTCTTGGATTGATCCCTTGATCATTATGTAGTGTCCTTCCTTGTCTCTTGTAACATTCTTTATTTTAAAGTCTATTTTATCTGAGTATAGCTACTCCAGCTTTCTTTTGATTTCCATTTTCATGGAATATCTTTTTCCATCCCCTCACTTTCCGTTTGTATGTGTCCCTAGGTCTGAAGTGGGTCTCTTGTAGACAGCATATAAATGGGTCTTGTTTTTGTATCCATTCAGCAAGCCTGTGTCTTTTGGTTGGAGCATTTAATCCATTCACGTTTAAGGTAATTATCGATATGCATGTTCCTATGACCATTTTCTTAATTGTTTTGGGTTTGTTTTTGTAGGTCCTTTTCTTCTCTTGTGTTTCCCACTTAGAGAAGTTCCTTTAGCATTTGTTGTAGAGCTGGTTTGGTGGTGCTGAATTCTCTTAGCTTTTGCTTGTCTGTAAAGCTTTTGATTTCTCCGTCGAATGTGAATGAGATCCTTGCTAGGTAGAGTAATCTTGGTTGTAGGTTCTTCCCTTTCATCACTTTAAGTATATCATGCCGCTCCCTTCTGGCTTGTAGAGTTTCTGCTGAGAAATCAGCTGTTAACCTTATGGGAGTTCCCGTGTATGTTATTTGTTGTTTTTCCCTTGCTGCTTTCAATAATTATTCTTTGTCTTTAATTTTTGCCAATTTGATTACTATGTGTCTCGGCGTGTTTCTCCTGTATGGGACTCGCTGCGTTTCCTGCACTTGGGTGGCTATTTCCTTTCCCATGTTAGGGAAGTTTTCGACTATAGTCTCTTCAAATATTTTCTCTGGTCCTTTCTCTCTCTCTTCTCCTTCTGGGACCCCTATAATGTGAATGTTGTTGCATTTAATGTTGTCCCAGAGGTCTTAGGCTGTCTTCATTTCTTTTCATTCTTTTTTCTTTATTCTGTTCCTTAGCAGTGAATTCCACCATTCTGTCTTCCAGGTCACTTATCCGTTCTTCTGCCTCAGTTATTCTGCTGTTGATTCCTTCTAGTGTAGTTTTCATTTCAGTTATTGTATTGTTCGTCTCTGTTTCTTTGTTCTTTAATTCTTCTAGGTCTTTTAATTCTTCTAGGTCTTTTAAACATTTCTTGTATCTTCTCGATCTTTGCCTCCATTCTTTTTCCAAGGTCCTGGATCATCTTTACTATCATTATTCTGAATTCTTTTTCTGGAAGGTTGCCTATCTCCACTTCATTTAGTTGTTTTTCTGGGGTTTTATCTTGTCCCTTCATCTGGTACATAGCCCTCTGCCTTTTCATCTATCTTTCTGTGAATGTGGTTTTTGTTCCACAGGCTGCAGGATTGTAGTTCTTCTTGCTTCTGCTGTCTGCCCTCTGGTGGATGAGGTTATCTAAGTGGCTTTATGGCAGGGACTGGTGGTGGGTAGAGCTGACTGTTTCTCTGGTGGGCAGAGCTCAGTAAAACTTTAATCCACTTGACTGTTGATGGTTGGGACTGGGTTCCCTCCCTGTTGGTTGTTTGGCCTGAGGCAACCCAACACTGGAGCCTACCTGGGCTCTTTGGTGGAGCTAATGACAGACTGTGGGAGGGCTCATGCCAAGGAGTACTTCCCAGAACTTCTGCTGCCAGTGTTCTTGTCCCCACGGTGAAACAGAGCCACCCCCCGCCTCTGCAGGAGACCCTCCAACACTGGCAGGTAGGTCTGCTTCAGTCTCCCCAGGGGTCACTGCTCCTTCCCCTGGGTCCCGATGCGCACACTAGTTTGTGTGTGCCCTCCAAGATTGGAGTCTCTGTTTCCCACAGTCCTGTCGAAGTCCTGCAATCAATTCCCACTAGCCTTCAATGTCTGATTCTCTAGGAATTCCTCCTCCCATTGCCAGACCCCTAGGTTGGGAAGCCTGACGTGGGGCTCAGAACCTTCACTCCAGTGGGTGGACTTCTGTGGTATAAGTGTTCTCCAATCTGTGAGTCACCCACCCAGCAGTTATGGGATTTGATTTTACTGTGATTGCACCCCTCCTACCATCTCATTGTGGCTTTTCCTTTGTCTTTGGATGTGGGGTATCTTTTTTGGTGAGCTCCAGTGTCTTCCTGTCAATGATTGTCCAGCAGCTAGGTGATTCTGGTGTTCTCGCAAGAGGGAATGAGAGCATGTCCTTCTACTCCGCCATCTTGGTTAAATCCACTATGTTTTTTACTTTGGGACATGCAAAGTTTTCTTGGAAGGAATAGAAAAATAATAACTGTAAATAGAAAAATTAGATAATTTTCACTTCACCAAAATTAGACACTTCTGCTTGTCAAACATTATGAAGAAAATGGAAAAAAATATCAGAGCCTTGGAGCAAATGCTCTTCTTATCTGTCTATCTATCTGTCTCTCTCTCTGTCTATCTATCTATCTGTCTGTCTATCATCTGACAATGACTGTTTCTGATGTAATAGCAGGATCAGAAAAAAATTGGAAGTACTGATGATACTTGAAAGTACATTGTCAGGAGTATACTTATAATAGAAACCAGATTCCAGGGACCTAAGGAGGATAGGGTTATAAATCACTAGTTCAAGGAAAGGATTAAATGGTAATATTAATAGCATGAAATTCAAGCAAAAGTTTTTTTGTTTTTGTTTTTTCTTTTTTAAAGACATATAAATGAGGCAGGAGGAGGCAGGGAGGGACAAGATGCAAGAGAGAGGGGGGGATACATGCAAATGCAAGATTCCTTGAATATCAAGAAGGAATGGGATCAAAAGCAAGAACTGAAGCCTTTAGCTTTTTGAAGGTAGCTACCTTTTTGTCTAAGATGGAAGAATGAGGAATGGCCAGGGAAGATATATGCAGGTACAGGAATGCTAATAAACATGGAAGGATGGCCATTATCCATGTAGTCCTCTATCCAGATGAAGATGGAAGGTAATGAAGGGAATTTTAAAGGGTAAGATTTATAGTAATAGCTCTTAACCTTTAGGAGAGGAATGTCAGGGTACATGGAAGTGGTCTAGTGTAATTTATAAATGCTCCACATGTGATTCTGAATTCTGATAATATCCTCCCTGCTCCCTTTGAGAACCAATCATTTATGTCAGTTCTAAGGTTTTATCAGTGCTTTAGTTTGCATAGTAGCAGTTACAGGAGGGCACTCATTTTTCCCCCTTAATTTTCAGGGTTATTGTTTAATAATAGATGTTACCTCAGTTATCTGCTTGATATATGTGTGTGTTTTCTGTCTGTCTGATAGAAACTGAAAACTATCTACTATACAAAAAATTTTGGGAATGTGACAGTAATAAGAGTCTTCCCAGTTTAAAATTAGTCAGATAAAGTATATATAAGCAATAATACCACTTAGTGCCAAAATTCTGTATCAGCTTAGAATAGGGAGATTGCATTATGAGAAGTGGTATTTTTCAAGCTATGGACCTGGGTCCATTAATGGCTCATGAAATCAGTTTAACAGCTCACAATCAGTGTTTTTCCTTTTTAATGGACTAGAATAGACTAGAAAATATTGGAGTGTGCTGTATACAGTAAGAAGTATTTGTGGAACTTTTAATATATGTATGTATGTGTGTACTGATTTGGGTGAAAATATATTTCTTAATGTAGATTGCAGTCAAAAGTATTGGAAATCCACCATCACCATAGATTATTTTGATAAATAAGTGTGGACATTATAAAAATCTTTAAGTCCTTACTTTCATCTGTTTTTAGAATTCACTAAGTTTATATTTACATCTCAACTAATCACATACACATATTTTGTGATGTGTGTATATAAATACATATATATGTATGTGCGTGTACTTTTTTTGTTTGTTTTTTTATCTTAATAGGTGCAATGGATGAGCTTCATAGTCTGGATCCAAGAAGGCAAGAATTATTGGAAGCTAGATTTACAGGAGTTGCAAGTGGGAGCACTGGGAGCACGGGCAGTTGCAGTGTTGGAGCTAAAGTGAGTAAAATTGTAATCTTTGACATTTTTTCCTTGTATTAAATGATATAAAATATATTTTGTAAAGGATCCCTACATACGTACTTAACAGCAAATTATACTTACTATAGTTTTTATAATGTGTAGAAAAAAATCCATTGTTTTTATACCTGATTCCTAATATAGCATAATATATTTTGGGGCATTATGTTATAATATAGCATAACAGGTTTCAGGGGTAAAAAGGAGTTTGGTAGATTGTCCTGCCTTTCTCCCATTTACATAATTTTTACCTCTCCTGTCCTTTGTTTTTGATTCTTCCTTGCCCCATCACCCATGTTTCTATTGTGTATGTTCCTATCTGTACATTAATCCACTGCTGCGTAAAATTAATAGTGTATCTGTTGGGCCTTCCAGTGGTAGATATCAGGTTGTCTCCAACTCCCCACTACCTCACACTGCAGTGAATTTCTTGTAATTGTTCCCTTACGGAACTTTGTGAGCATTTGTTTAGAATATATTCCCAAGAGCAGAATTGATAAGGCATAGGGTATGTATAGATTTAAATTGAATAAACAGTGCAAGATTGCTATTCAGAACAGTTGTATAAAACTAATAAAACTAACCTGCACTCTCAGCAGATTAGTTTTGTACAACTGTTTCTTTATCTCCATATCCCAGAAACACTTGGCATCATCCAGATTCCTCATTTTTGATAGTCCAGTTGGTACAAAATAATGTATCTTTGTCTTACTTGTACCACCAATTATTTTGAGCATTTGTTCAATGCTTGTTAGCTCTTTGGGAGTCTTATAAATTGTTCCAGTTCTTTGCCTGTTTTTCTGTCAGAATTACTTTCTTTTTCAAACTGATTTTCCCATGTTCCTGGTATATTCTACATATTTATTCCATGTTGATTACATACAGTGCAAATAACTTTTGCCATTTTGTCATGTCTGTTAACTTTATTCATGGTATCCATCATTGTACAGAACTATTTAATTTTGTTGTATTCAAACTCACCAATTTTTTTGCTTTATGGTCTGTACCTAAGAAAAACAGTCGTCACCATTAACCATCTGGGTCAAATAGACCTTTTTGCTATGTTTATATTTTGTTATTTTACTAATTTACAACAATAAGAATAAAACTATAATGAAAAACAACTTTATTAGAAATTTTATATGAATTTAAACATACTTAAAAATCTCTTTGTATCAAGTAAATCTTGGTGCACAAACATCATAAAAGATGAAGGATATTGTTATGTGTCCTTTGAGCATAATGAAATGGTCCAGGTTCTTGTTGCAGAATATTGTATGGTGAAGTCCTTCAGTTGAATGACTTAACTGATGAGAATACCATGTTTCCCTTTTTTTTTTCCTCTTAGAAATGTATTGTCCAATTCATTGATTCTTGAATTTGTGAAAATTCATCTAGGATACTGTCATTTGAAGACTCAGATTTCATTTATATAGTCAGTGTCACCATCATCAGTTTTAGGTGCTGTTGTCTCTTTGTATTTATTTTCTGATTTGTCTAATAATTATAAATTGTCTTCTTCTGTCATTTTCTTCTCTTGATTATCTTAAGTGGAAAATGAAAATTTCTTAATTCTCAGCTGGAGTCAAATGAAAGCTAAAATCAGACTACAAAGATGGTTTCTTAGTCATTTATACATTTTTGAAAGATGATGTGGTACTTTGGGCAAGGCAAGAAGATAACTAAAAGATCAAAATTTATTTGACTATTGCATCGTCCTTTTAGGTGATTTAATCTGTGTTGTTTTTCTATTTCTACTATAATAAATTATCACCAAGTTGCCCAAAACAGTACAGATTTATTATCTTACAGTTCTGTAGCATCAGAAGTCTGACACCGCTCTCATTGGGCTAAAATCAAGGTGTCTGCAAGGCTGCATTCCTTTCTGGGGGCTCTAGGGAAGGATCTTTTTGCCTTGCCTTTTCCAGCTTTGAGAGGCTGCCTGCATCCTTGGCTGGTGGTTTCCTTCCTCCATCTTCAAAGGCAGCAATGCTGTATCTCTCTTACAGTTCTTTGGCAGTCATATGTTTTGGACCATAGCCTAGAAGGTTCTTCACTTTTAAGTACTCATGTGATTAGATTGGGCCCACCCCAATTTGGATAAGCTGGTATAATTTCCCCAATTCAAAATTCTTATCCTTAATCACATCTGCAAGTCCCTTTTGCCATGTAAAATAACATTCACAGATTCTGGTGTTTAGGGCATGGACATTACTGGGAGGCCAATATTTTGCCTATCATACCATCATTCTTCCATTTTCTTTTTATTTTAGTGGTTTTTCTTTGTATTAGCATAGTTGGGAATAATTGATGAACAGTGATAAGTAATGATGAGTTCCTAGGATGGTATAATAACAAAATATAGGAAAAATAAGATCAGTAAGATCCCATAATGTATTGTAGATTGATGAAAGGCCAGTGGACATCTGGTAATTAATTGCAAGCTAGAATGTGTTTTATTCTATTAAAAATAAATCTTATTTTTATTCTATGGATGATCTCTAAGAAAGAATAAAAGTCCTGAAATATTAATTATTACAAACAGAATTACTGGAAAAAGAAGCTAAAAAACTAAAATTGGGTCCAGTGGACTCTGCTGGTATTCTAAAAGTTAAATACTTCTTCCGCACCCCTGAGGCACAAAGATATTCTACAGCTCCTTCTATTAATTGTACAGTTTTACTTTTATATTTACTCTTTAGTCCGAGGCCTTATCTTTTACATAATATTGATAGAGATCGAGTTTTATTTTTCTCCATGTAGTAAACCAGTTTTCTCCACAATGCTTCTTAAATTATCCATATTTTCCCACTGACTTGTACTGGCACCTGTATCATATATTAAGTTGCCATGTGTATATACCAGTCTGTGTCTGAGATTTCTCTAATGTTCCGGTGGTCTCTCTGTGTTCTTGTGCCAGTATCACATAAAAGAGAATACAGTTGTATTTTGGTATGTCTTCTTTATATGGT
This sequence comes from Eschrichtius robustus, assembly GCF_028021215.1. NCBI lineage: Eukaryota > Metazoa > Chordata > Mammalia > Artiodactyla > Eschrichtiidae > Eschrichtius > Eschrichtius robustus. The sequence continues at coordinate 61,937,536 of NC_090828.1, forward strand.
AGAGCAAGTCTCTCCTTTAATCTTCTTTTGTAAGGTTGACTTAATTATTTATGGATCTTTATTCCCTCATAAAATTTGAGCATCTCTTTATTTGCTTGTTAGCATTTGGGGATTATTCTTCTATAATAGCTTATTTGTATCTTTTTCCTTAAAAGATTCAAATGGAATTTTTATTCTGAATGCATTGAATTTATAGATTACTTTTGGGAGTACTGAAATCTATAAGATTAGGTTGTCACATCCAAGTACATGAAATGTCTTTCCATTTGTTCAGTTCTCTCTGTAGAGTTCTTAAGAATTCTTGGCTAGTTTTTATGAATTTTGGGGGCTTATTCCTGGATACTTTAAAGTTTTTGTGGCTGAAGTATTATTTATTATATTTTCTAGTTGGCTATTGCTGACCTAGGGTTTTTTTTTTTATTTTTATAGGCTGGTCTTGTATGTAGCAGTCTTGCTTTTGGTCTCTTATTGGTTGTACTACTCTGTTGATTCTCTAGGTTTCTCTAAGAGAAATAGTTATGTTCCCCCAATTTTTTTTTTTTTTTATATTGGTCATGAGCTTCAGTACTATGTCTTGTTGAGAAGGAATCATCTAAAGTATCTCCATTAAGTGTAGTGTTTGTTATATATAGGTTTTGTGTATATAACCATGACCAAATTACAGAAGAACTTTTCTATTACTGGTTAGTTAAGACATTTTTGTTTGTTTTAAAAATAATAAGTATAACAAATTTAAAAAAAAATGTTGAAGTTTGCATTGCTGTGATAAACCCTACTTGGTTATGATACACTGTTTTATTTATTTATTTATTTTTGGCTGTGTTGGGTCTTCGTTGCTGCACATGGGCTTTTCTCTAGTTGTGGCGAGCAGGGGCTACTCTTCGTTGTGGCGTGCGGGCTTTTCACTGCGGTGGCTTCTCTTGTTGTGGAGCACGGGCTCCAGGCGTGCGGGCTTCAGTAGTTGTGGCATGTGGGCTCAGTAGTTGTGGCTCGTGGGCTCTAGAGCACAGGCTCAGTAGTTGTGGTGCACGGGCTTAGTGCTCCGCGGCATGTGGGATCTTCCCGGACCAGGGCTCAAACCCACGTCCCCTGCATTGGCAGGCAGATTCTTAACCACTGGACCACCAGGGAAGTCCCTGATACACTATTTTAAAAAATACTTTATTAGGGGACTTCCCTGGTGGTCCAGTGGTAAAGAATCTGCCTTCCAGTGCAGGGGACGCGAGTTCGATCTCTGGTCGGGGAACTAAGATCCCACATGCTGTGGGGCAAATTAGCCCACGCGCCACAACTACTGAGCTTGCGCGCCTCAATGAGAGAGCCTGCATGCCGCAAACTACAGAGCCCATGCGCTCTGGAGCATGCACGCCACAACTAGAGAGAAGCCCATGCAGTGCAACGATGTCCCGACGCAGCCAAAAGAATAAAGATAAATAAATAAATATTAAAAAATACTTTTGGATTTAATACATGATTAACTATTTTAGTTAGGATTTTTACATATATGCTTATAAGAGAAATAGATGCACAGACCTGAAGAGTAATAATTTAGTGAGTTTTGACAAATGTGTACACTCGTAGTAATCCATGTTCCTTTTAAGATACAGAACATTTTCATCACTCTACCTTGTCTGTTTTATAAAACAGTGTCACACTAGCCCCATAAAATGAACTGCTGCTGCTTTCACTATTTTCAATTTTTTCAACATCCTGTATGTTGTAGAAAATGTTCATGGGAAGATGAGTAGACATTTACCTGTAAAACTGTCTTGGCCTGGGGTTTGTTGCAAGGAAGGTCTTTCACATTTAAATTTCTTTAATATTACTTAGTTTATTAATCTATTTCAATTAAGCTTTTCAAACTTATTAGTTTATGGTTATAACACTTTAAAAAATCTCCTTTGTTATTTCATTTCTGTTTATTCTTTCAGTTCTCCTTTTCTGTTCATTCTTGCCAGAGCTCTGACTAATCAAAGAAACAGATATTGGTTTTAATCTATTTCACTTTTTTTTCCCATTGATTTCTGTCATCATAATTTACTTGTTACTTTGGATTTGCTCTGTGGCTCTTCTTCCAGCTATTGAGTTGAATGAATTAGATTATTTATTTATTTATATAGAGACAGAATTAACATATGATAAAATGTATAGATTTTAAGTGTTTGGTTATGAGAGCCCCCCCCCATTGTTTTTATTAAGTTATGTATAATTTACATAGGGTAAAATGCACCCCCTTTTTATCATATAGTTCTGCTATAAGTTTTGTGAATGTATATAATTGTGTAACTCCCACCACAATTAAGATATAAAATAGTTCCTAAAATACTCCCCTGTGTCCTTTTGCACTCTACCCCTTTAGGTTGCCTCTGGCAACCACCTATCTGTTTTCTGTTTTTATAGTTTTGCCTTTGCAAGCATGTCATATAAATGGGGTAAGTATTGTAAATATGTAGCCTTTTGAGTCTGACTTTTTATAAGTTAGCATAATGCATTTCTTTGAGATTCATCCATGTTGTTGTAATGTTACCAATAGTTACTTTTTATTGTTGAATAGTATCCTATTGTATAAAATATACAACAATTTTTAAAAAAAATTTTATTGAAATATAGTTGATTTACAATATTGTGTTTCAGATGTACAGCAAAGTGATTCAGTTATACATACATATATATGTATATATATATTCTTTTTTAGATTCTTTTCTATTATATGTTATTATTAGATATTGAGTATAGATTCCTGTGCTATACAGTAGATCCTTGTTGATAATCTATTTTTTATATAGTAGTGTGTAAAAGTATACCACAGTTCTTTTTAATCCATTTTTTCTAGATAAGGAACATTTAGGTTACTTTCAGTATTTTAAGAATTACAGATAAAGCTACTGTAAACATTTGTATAGTCCCTCCTCTTAGATTATTAGTTATTTTGAGCTATTCTTTTGTTACAGACTTATAATTTATTGCATTACATTTTGAAAATACAGTTCGTATGGCATCAATCCTGAAATGTGCCCTGTTTTATAAACATTTCATATCTAATAGCTCCTAATTGTATTTGTTCAGATCTTAGGTATCTCCTTGTATTGTTGGCTTGAGCTATCTTTTTCTGAGGGAGGTATTTTTAAATCTTTAACTGTGATTATTGATGTATACATTTCAGCTTTATTCATTTCAGCTTGTAGTTTATCAGTTTTTGCTTGATGTGTTTTGAGGCTATATTTTTACATGCATATATCTTCATTTCGTTTCATGACTATATAATTTTTTAAAAAAATTTGTTTTTTCAAATCTTAAGAATGCTATCCTCAACTTTCTTTTGGTTCATATTGTCTTAGGTGTATGTTTTTTTATTCTTTAATTTTTATTGTTTTTAAGTGTGTTTCTTGTAGACAACATGTCAACTTTTTTTGATGGAATATGAGCATTTTTCTCTCTTAAATGGTGGGTTTTAGTCCATTGTACTTATAATTATTTTTATTTTCTGACTTGGTTCTGCCATCTGTTGGCTGATATCTTCTAATCGTACTTGACTTTTATTCCCTTCTACTCGTTGCTTTCCATTGGACAAATGGAGTTTTTCCTGATGTTTTAAAGTTACATATTCTAGTTTTAGTTTTATGATGACACTGTATACCCATTTATTTATTTCTGTTCTCTCAAACTGATATTTATGCATTCCTGCAGGGTCTCCCCTCCTCCCCCCAGTTTTTTTTTTTTTTTAAACAACTTTTTACTTTGAAAAAAATACTATACCTTTAGAAAAATTGAAAATATTTTACAGAGAATACTTGTATACTCTTTATCTAGATTTAAGAAATATAAATATTTTTGCCAATTTTATGCTTATGTATACATACACAACTCTACCATCTCTCTCTAGTGTCACTGTGGTCTCTGTGCTGAATGTGAACAGACCTTTTCAAAGAGCCCTGCTTCATTTTAGTGGGGAATGGTACTTAGGAACCAAGCTAGGTATGTTTATTGTTATGTGGCAGTCTCTTAGAAGAATGTTACCTAATGTAGAAGGAATATAGAATCAGAAAATCAACACAGTATTTCCTAGTATAATTATTGATTAAGGTAAGGATCATCAATGGATGCTAAAACCATTTAGTAAAATGTTTTGGAGAACAGTGTTTTACAAGGTCTCAAAGTTTCACTCTATAGATTAGTTATTAATTATAAAAGAGAAAATATGCCTTTAAAAAGGAGAGATTTGTTGGTCACCACCATAATAAGTAAGGTCAAGCTTTGCATTGGCAATGTCACAGAGAGCCTGACATTACATGTATCCTGAGGGTGATGCAATAGAAAGAACACTCATCACCTGTAGTTTTCATGCTGCAAATGTTTGATTTGAATTTAATCATGAGGAAATATTCCTGGGACATCCTGCTGGCCTGGACTCTTTAAAGTATTCAGTGCCATGAAGAACAAAGGGAAGCAGAGGGACTGGTCTAGGTTGGATGAGACGAAAGAGACTTAGTAGCCAAATGCAATGTGTGACTCCGTGGGTTCTAATTTGCTCCTGGATTGGGAGAAAAACAGTTTTAAAGGACATTTTTGAGACAACAGGGGAAATTTGAGTATGGACTGTATGTTGGATGATGATATTGAATTAATGTTGGTTTTACTGTTCTTTTGGGGGTAAGCTTGTATTTTAAAAATATTCATTTAAATTTAAAAATAAATGTAGGCCCGTGTGCAGCAATGATGACCCAACGCAGCCATAAATAAATAAATAAATAAATAAAGGTAAAGCTTACAGAATGTAACATAGTGGTGAGCAATGACTCTTACAGTGTTTTTATTTAAATTGATGGTGATAATGTGCCTGTGAAATGCAGTATTAGTAGGGGCAAATTTTAATAATAGTGACACCAGGAGTTTGTAATGTGGAAATAAAAGCATTCGAAGGATCATATTTCTGATAGTGATCATGCTCTGGGAGAAGAGGAACAGGGGAGAACAGTAAGAAAATCATCTAGGACTACAGAATAATTCATTAAGATTTGATTTGTCTATAGAGAGGAATAGGGTTATATGTTTGCTAAAAGTAGGAAAGTAATAAGCACAAGCAACAGAGATACTATACATAGAACTTTTAAATTACTGTGATAGGGTGTAGGAGGAGGAACAAAAAGAAACTTAGTCTAATAAAAGTGAGGAAGACAGAAAGAGGAAACAAAAATATTCTATTTTTACCTGCGATTATATAATATGGAAGAAATAAAGCCAAGTATATATTATGATAATAAATGAGAATCCATCTTTAGGCTGTTGACAGGAAACATCCCCCCAAAATGACAAAGACTGGAAGTAACTGGAAAGAAAATAGTTCAGACAATCATAAAGTAAAAGAAAGTAGAATTAAATACAAATTTGCAATCAGTTTCTCCCCAACTTCAGACCCTTCCAAAGACTTCCCATCACATTTAAAATGAAATTCAGTACTCTAAGTAGACCTTCTGATCTAGCTCTAGACTACCCTATTCAACTAATAACTGTCCCACTACTGCACTCACACTGGTTTATTTGCCATTTGCCTCAAACACACTTCTCTCTCACTGCATTCAAGTTTCTGCTCAAATGTCACCTCTTTAGAGCGGCATTCTGTGACTGCTCTATGTATAGGTATGATACCTATGCCACTCTCCCTTTCTCTACTTAGTTTTTTAAAAATACTTATTGGTTCCTTATATATTACTAAATATTTATATGTTTGTTTATTGTCTGTTTCCCTTCTTGTAATGTAAACTCCATGAGCACTTGGACCTAAGTCTTTTTTTTTTTTCACTGCTATATCCCTAACATCTACAACAATGCTAAGGCCCTCAATAATTATTTTTGAATGCATGAATGAGTATCAAATGAAACAGTCTTCAAAACCAAAAGCCTGAATGAAACAAAGGTAGATACTTTTTAAGGACTAAGCATCCACAAAAAAGATAGACAGTTATAAACTTTTATATAGCAAACAGTTCTAAAAATACATGGTAAATTTATTAAAATACAGCTATATTGAGGGATTTTAATATAATTCTTCTGGATTTTGACTGTTCAAACATATAAAAGAGCAAGGCTATACAGGATTTGCACAATATGATTATATGCTTGATTTGATAGATACACACAATCAGTACTCTTTATTCAACTTATTTGTGACTTCAAAACCAATACTTACATTGATTTTGCTGGTCATTCACGGGCCTGTGCATATGCAGAGTGGTGAAAAATTTGAGTCGCCTGAGGCTGAATAAAGTGGCACTCTGCCTACATTTTCAGCTCTCATACTGTAAACAAGTATTCTTTTCTCAGTTTACTTAATGCCATGTTTTTCACATTTTTGTGCTTTTTGTTGGTAGTTTTACTGTTTAAAATAGCCCCTCAGGGTGGTAGTCAAGTGTTATCTAGTGTTCTAAGCACAGGAAGACTGTGATGTGCCTTAGGGGGAAAATATGCTTGTTAGATTAGCTTCATGCAGGCATGAGTTACAGTGTTGTTGGCCATGAATTCAATGTGAATGAATCGACAGTACATATTAAACAAGGGGTCTTTAAACAGAAACACACTTTTATATAAAACAAGGTTATGGGGACTTTCCTGGTGGTCCAGTGGTTGAGAATCTGCCTTCCAATGCAGGGGACGTGGGTTCGATCCCTGGTCTAGGAACTAAGATCCCACACGCTGCGCGGCAACTAAACCTGTGTGCCACAACTAGACAGCCCGCACGCCACAACTAGAGAGAAAACCACAATGGAGACCCAGCACAGCCAAGATATATATATAAAAAAACAAAAAACGAAACAAGGTTATGTGTTGATCAGTTGATGAACTTGTGATGAGAAGCTTGCAGGAACCTAATCCTGTATTTCGCTTAGCATCAAGGATTCACCATTTGCTAATTCAGTGTTCATAGTTGATAACAAAAATTGGAAGAGAAAGAACTGAAATTCTGTCATATGCCACTGCTCTTCTCTTATCCCAAGCCTACTTCACCTGTTTATTTTACTTGCCACAGATCCTTGTGGCATGAGTTTGTGGCTCTGTTGCAGGAATACAGATAGAAGGTAAAGGTAAATGTTATAAATTGTACTGATGTAAAGTTATAGTGTAGCTATCATGTTGGGAGAAGGAGGAAATGTAAAGATTTATTTTATTTTACATATTAAGGAGTCATGCACAGTTTAAAGTTAAAGAATAAAAAAGTTTTTTTATTATTTGAAGTGAAAGTAACTGAAGATTTGAAAATAAAAATATATCAGGAAGAAGGGGAAGTTGTGATGCCAGTGAGCTAAGTTCTTCATCTTTTATGGCAAGGTCAATAAAGAATTATTGAAATGTAGTACATCCAGTGGAATACTCTGCACCTGTTTGAAAGAAAGGAAGTAGCAAAGGAAAAGGGGAATGAAGAAGCTATCTATGTATTGATTTGGAATTTTTCCAACATAAAGAGAAAAGAAAGCAATGTGGGACAGTCTGCATAACGTTATCTTTTGAGTAAGAAGGGAGGAATCAATGAACGTATATTTAATTTGTTAGTGTAGACATACAGCCTTAGAAAGATGATAAGAAATGAACTGAAGTAGTTTGTTTGCATTACCTATTGAAAATTTTAATTAAAAACAACTTTTTAAAAAAGTGGTTGCCTCTCGGACTTCCCTGGTGGTGCAGTGGTTAAGAATCCACCTGCCAATACAGGGGACATGGGTTCGAGCCCTGGTTCGGGAGGATCCCACATGCCGCAGAGCAGCTAAGCCCATGCACCACAACTACTGAGCCTGTGCTCTAGAGCCTGTGAGCCACAACTACTGAGCCTGAGTGCCACAACTACTGAAGCCCATGCGCCTAGAGCCTGTGCTCCACAACGAAGAGAAGCCACCACAATGAGAAGCCCATGCACTGCAAGGAAGAGTAGCCCCCACTCGCCGCAACTAGAGAAAGCCCGTGCTCAGCAATGAAGACCCAACGCAGCCACAAATAAGAAATTAATTAATTAATTTAATTTAATTAAGCTAAATTTTAAAAAAAAGTTGTTGCCTCTGAATAGTAGACTGATGTGGGAGGGAAATATTTATATTTCTGTAATGAAATTTTTTCTATGTGCCTGTGTTGCTTTTATATTTTAAAAAATGTCTCATGAATGTTTGCAAAAGAAAAAACAACTCTATTCTCTGCTTTGAAGGCTTCAAAAGTCTATGAGTGTGTGCTTGCATGTGCACATACTGTATGTCTGAATGTATAAGTGATTATGTACTAGATTTTGTCACACTCCCCCCCCCCAACTGTGCTCCCTTTTCCTCAATAACTTGAAACTTTTTATATTGAGATATAATTCACATACCATAAAATTGACCCTTTTAAGGTGTACTTTTCAGTGGTTTCTGGTATATCACAAAGCTGTGCAGCCATCACCACTAATTCCAGAATATTTTTATCACCCCAAAAAGAAATCTTATAAACATTCACAGCAGCTCCTCATTCCCCTGCTTTCCTACCCTACACTTCATCCCCTGGCAACCACTAGTCTACTTTCTGTCTCTATGGATTTTTCTCTTCTGAACATTTCATATAAATGGAATCATAGTACACAGCATTTTGTGTCTGGCTTTTTTCACCTGGCATAATATTTTCAAGGTTCATGAATGTTGTAGTATGTATTAATACTTCATTTCTTTTTATGACTGAATGTTTCATTGTATTGATGTGTGTCACATTTTGTATATCCATTCATCAGTTGGTGGACATTTGGGTTGTTTCCATTTTTTGACATGAATAATGCTGCTGTGAACACTGATACAAATTTTTGTGTAGACATATGTTTTCAGTTCTCTTAGTTATGTACCAAGGAGTAGAATTACATCACTGTGATATTGACACAGGAAAGGAAAATAGACCGATGGAACAGAATAGAGTCCAGCAACAGAGCCTTTCATATATAGTAACTCGATATATGACAAAGGTGACACAGCAGTGCAGTGGGGAAAGGGTTGTCTTTTATAATAGATGATGCTGGATCAATTGGATAGCCACATTGGGAAAAAACAACAACAACTCGACCTTCATTTCTTGCCATGATAGAAAAATCAATTCCAAGTGACTGTAGGTCTAAATATGAAAAATAATAAAGCTTTAATAAGAATAATGACAGATGTCATAAATAGGTCACAAAAGGCTCTAGCCATAAAGGAAACCATTTGATAAATGAAACTGTGTTCAAATTATACCAATGTATGAGTGAAAAGGCCAAGTCATAGAGGATTCATACCAAGGATATGTAAAGAATTCCTACAGATCAAGAAGGAAAAGACACACAATCCATGGTCAGAGTTTTAAAAGCCAACTTGTCCTACCAAGCCTATAATGAAAATTAGTAGAAGCATGCCCCATTCTTTTAACCCTACATTTATCCTTCATAGAGGTAGTCCTTCTCACCTGTAGCTTTTTATTATACTATATGTGTTTTGTTTTATTTATGTCTGTATTTCTAAGTAAGACTATTATAGTTCTTTGTCTTTTTTGTTTTTTCAGTTTTAGATATTTATTGACTTCCTGTTATAGAAGATGAGGCGTTAACTCTTAAATGATCCAACCCTCTACCGCTGTAGAAATACTCAAACTTCCCTGACCCTATCCTGATTTAGAAATATTTTAGTTTTGGGTTAGGTCATTATTTCATTGTTTATGTTATGACTGTAAATTTTATTCACAGCTGTGAGATTCCATGATTATGTTTCTTCTTTTGTACAACTTTTTGTTTTTCCTAGAGTTGATTTATTTCTTTAGTTTGTTAGTGTTCAGTGTAAGCATCCATATAATCTCCAGCAGAGGTGTGTAAACCTCTCATTTTCAAATATAAATTTATTTATTTTATTCTTATATTTCTGTAGACATACCCCTGAAATCTTCCATTCTTCCATTCTTGTCTAGGCTAGTTACTCTCTGTTTCTTCTGGGTGCCTGTCATCCTGGAATCCCTCTTCTTTATCATCATGGAAATTCCTTTTGTGTCTGTCCCGTGTTTGAGCTCCTGTTTCTTGTATGCCATATTTTCCTCTTTCTTGGTTTATTCTTCTGTTTTGGTGGAGCAGATTCTCTAGTCACTTCCTGAGAAAAGGTAAATGGGTAGTCAGATTTTTGAGACCTTGCATATTCTCCTCTTCCCACTTGGTTGTTAGTTTGGGTGTAGAATTCTAGGTTGGAAATCATTTTAACAGAATTTTGAAGGCATTGTTCCATTGCTTTCTAGCTTCCAGTGTTACTCCTGAGCACTCCAGTGCCATTCTTATTCCTGATCCTTTGTAGGTATTCCTGTTTAGTCTTCTCTAGAAGCTTCAAATCCTTGGCATTTAAATTTGTTTATTATAATGTGCCTTGGTATGGATCTTCATTGAACCAGTGTGCTTGGTTCAAAAGTGTGTCCTTCCAATCCAAAAACTAATGTTTTCCAGTTCCCTTTTTTTTTTTTAACATCTTTATTGGAGTGTAATTGCTTTACAATGTTGTGTTAGTTTCTGCTGTACAACAAAGTGAATCAGCTATATGTATACATATATCCCCATATCCCCTCCCTCTTGCATCTCCATCCCACCCCTCCAGGTGGTCACAGAGCACCAAGCTGATCTGCCTGTGCAATGCAGCTGCTTCCCACTAGCTATCTGTTTTACATTTGTAGTGTATATATGTCAATGCTACTCTCTCACTTCTTGAAAAGTCTTGAATTATTTCTTTGATAATTTTAGCTCATTAATTTTCTCTTTCTTTTTTTTCTGGAACTCTCATTTGGAGCTGTACCTCTTGGACTGATTCTCTAGTTTTCTTTTTTCGAGGTTTTTTGGTCTCTTTCTGGGAAGATTTCTTCAACTTTATCTTTGAATTCATCCCTTTTTTTTTCCTTTGTGTTTCAGCTATCATATTTTTAATTTCCAGGAGGTTGTTTTTTTTGGGGGGGGGTGGTTCTTTTTTTTAATTTAAAAAAATGTTATTTATTTTTTAATTTTTTGGCCACACTGCACAACATGCAGGATCTTAGTTCCCCAACCAGCAGTGGAAGTGTGGAGTCTTATTTTTTTAATAAATGTATTTATTTATTTATTTTTGGACGCATTGGGTCTTCGTTGCTGCACGCGGGCTTTCTCTAGTTGTGGTGAGCAGGGGCTACTCTTCGTCGTGGTGCGTGGGCTTCTCATTGCAGTGGCTTCTCTTGTTGCAGAGCTCAGGCTGTAGGCACACAAGCTTCAGTAGTTATGGCGCACAGGCTTAGTTGTTCTGTGGCATGTGGGATCTTCCTGGACCAGGGATCGAACCCGTGTCCCCTGCATTTGCAGGCAGATACTCAACCACTGCGCCACCAGGGAAGTCCCAAGCATGGAGTCTTAACCACTGGACCACCAGGGAAAGTCCCCTTGGGTTGTTGTTGAAATGTTTCATTTTCGTAGTTGGCTGTCACTAGGATATTAGTAATAGTTCTGTGTGAATTTTTTTTCTGCTCCCTGGGTTGTCTTTTTCTTATGGGTTTTTAAAAAATATTTGTTTATATTTTTCAGATATCTGGTGATATTGGGCTTTGCATATCTATGCTTTAGGCACTGAAACACTTATTGGAAGCGTTATTTGAGTAGGCAGGACTTATTACGGTAGGATGACTTGGCTGGGTCATTTTTCTGAGAGATTTTTGATTCTTGGTGTCTATAAGTCTTGTCTCTTGAGATGGTTTATTTTCCTAGAGAGAAATTCTGTACTCTCCAGCCTGTAGAGTTTAAGTTTGGCTGCTGACTTTCTAGAATTTAGCACAAGAAGGTGCTAAGAGTCTCTTCATTTAGTGTGTAGACATGCACTTAATGTCTTCTCTTTCCTCAGCTGTGGCTTATGTGTCTCAATCCAGAGTTCTCCTGGCTCACCTCTTCCAGAGATGAAATCTGACCTCCAATATCTATTATGACAAGCTAGCCATCAGTAATATCCTTTTTTGTTCTCATGAATGTAGTATGTTATCTTTCTCTGGCTGCTTTCAAGATTTTTTTCTTTTTTAAAAAAAATCATAAATTTTTTAATGAGGTATAGGTGACATTTAAGATTACATTACATGTAAGATTAGATTACATGTGTATAGCATAATGACTCCATATTTGTATATGTTGCAAAGTGATTACCACAGCCTAGTTAACATCCATGCTTGGTTACAGTTTTTTTCCTTGTGATGAGGACTTTAAAGATTTACTCTCTCAGCAATTTTCAAATATGCAAATACAGTATTATTAACTATCATTGCCATGCTGTGTGTTACATCCTCAAGACTTATTTATTTTATAACTGGAAGTTTGTACCTGTTGACCCCTTTTATCCATTTCTCCCCTCTACCCACCACCCCCGACCCCCCCTCCACCGGCAACCACCAGTCTTTTCTCAGTATCCGTGAGCTTGGGGTTTTTTCTGTTTGTTGTTTTTGAAGATTCCACAAATAAGTGAGATCAGAGGTATTTGTCTTTCTTTGACTTATTTCACTTAGCATAATGTCCTCTAGGACCATCCATGTCGTCGAAAATGGCAAGATTTCCCTTTTTTAATGGCTGAATAGTATTCATATATATATGTATTCATATATATATATATATATATATACACATATACACACACACACACACCACATTTTCTTTATCCATTCATCAATTGATGGACTCTTAGGTTGCTTCCATGTCTTGGCTATTGTAAATAATGCTGCAGTGAACATTGGGGTGTGGATATCATTTTTTCTTATTGTTTTTTTTTTTTGAACATCTTTTTTGGAGTATAATTGCTTTACAATGGTGTGTTAGTTTCTGCTTTATAACAAAGTGAATCAGTTATACATATACATATGTTCCCATATCTCTTCCCTCTTGCGTCGCCCTCCCTCCCACCCTCCCTTTCCCACCCCTCTAAGTGGTCACAAAGCACTGAGCTGATCTCCCTGTGCTATGCGGCTGCTTCCCACTAGCTATCTATTTTACGTTTGGTAGTGTATATATGTCCATGACACTCTCTCACTTTGTCACAGCTTACCCTTCCCCCTCCCCATATCCTCAAGTCCATTCTGTAGTAGGTCTGTGTCTTTATTCCCGTCTTGCCCCTAGGTTCTTCATGACCTTTTTTTTTTTTTTTTCTTAGATTCCATATATATGTGTTAGCATACGGTATCTGTTTTTCTCTTTCTGACTTACTTCACTCTGTATGACAGACTCTAGGTCCATCTACCTCACTACAAATAACTCAATTTCGTTTCTTTTTATGGCTGAGTAATATTCCATTGTATATATGTGCCACATCTTCTTTATCCATTCATCTGTTGATGGACACTTAGGTTGCTTCCATGTCCTGGCTATTGTAAATAGAGCTGCAATGAACATTTTGGTACATGACTCTTTTTGAATTATGGTTTTCTCAGGGTATAAGCCCAGTAGTGGGATTGCTGGGTCGTATGGTAGTTCTATTTGTAGTTTTTTAAGGAACCTCCGTACTGTTCTCCATAGTGGCTGTATCAATTTACATTCCCACCAACAGTGCAAGAGTGTTCGCTTTTCTCCACACCCTCTCCAGCATTCATTGTTTCTAGATTTTTGATGATGGCCATTCTGACTGGTGTGAGATGGTATCTCATTGTAGTTTTGATTTGCATTTCTCTAATGATTGATGATGTTGAACATTCTTTCATGTGTTTGTTGGCAATCTGTATATCTTCTTTGGAGAAATGTCAATTTAGGTCTTCTGCCCATTTTTGGATTGGGTTGTTTGTTTTTTTTTGATATTGAGCTGCATGAGCTGCTTGTAAATTTTGGAGATTAATCCTTTGTCAGTTGCTTCATTTGCAAATATTTTCTCCCATTCTGAGGGTTGTCTTTTGGTCTTGTTTATGGTTGCGGATATCATTTTGAGTTACTGTTTTTGTTTTCTTCAGATAAACACTTGGAAATGGAAATGCTAGATCATATGGTAGTTCTATTTTTAATTTTTTGAGGAAACTCCACACTGTTTTCTATAGTGGCTGCACCAGTTTATTGCATTGGCCAAAAGTTTCATTCATTTTTCTCCATAAGATGGCTCTAGTAGCAGTTAGTTGTCTTTAACTTCATTTGAAACAATTTTGTTAGATTATATGTGACAGCTGTCATATCAGCGTGCATTTAAGAAAAAGACTTACCAAAGTTGGTGAATTTTTGTGTAGCCATTTTAATACTGAAGATGGAAGAATAAAAGCAACGTTTTTGGCCTATTACGCTTTATTGTTTCAAGAAAGGTAAAAACGCAACTGAAACGCAAAAAAAGATTTGTGCAGTGTGTGCAGAAGGTGCTGTGACTGATCGAACACGTCGAAAGTGGTTTGCGAAGTTTTGTGCTGGAGATTTCTTGCTGGATGATGCTCCACGGCCGGGTAGACCAGTTGAAGTTGATCGCGATCAAACCAAGACATTAATTGAGAACAATCAATGTTACACCATGCAGGAGAGAGCCGACATACTCAAAATATCCAAATCAAGCGTTGAAAATCATTTGCACCAGGTTGGTTATGTTAATCGCTTTGATGTTTGGGTTCCATATAAGTTAAGCGAAAAACACCTTCTTGACTGTATTTCCGCATGCAAGTCTCTACCTAAACATAATGAAAATGTTCCGTTTTAAAAACAAATTGTGACGGGCAATGAAAAGTGGATACTGTACGGTAATGTGGAACGGAAGGAAGAGTTTGTGGGGCAAGCAAAATGAACCACTACCATCCACACCAAAGGCCAGTCTTCATCCAAAGAAGGTCATGTTGTGTATATGGTGGGATTGGAAGGGAGTCCTCTGTGATGAGCTCCTTCCGGAAAACCAAATGATTATTTCCAACAAGTACTGCTCCCAATTAGACCAACTGAAAGCAGCACTCAACAAAAAGCGTCCAGAATTAGTCAACAGAAAACGTATAATCTTCCATCAGGATGATGCAAGACTGCATGTTTCTTTGATGACCAGGCAAAAACTGTTACAGCTTGGCTGGGAAGTTCTGATTCATCCTCCCTATTCACCAGACATTGCACCTTTGGACTTCCATTTATTTCAGTCTTTACAAAATTCTCTTAATGGAAAAATTTTCGGTTCCCTGGAAGACCGTAAAAGGCACCTGGAACAGTTCTTTGCTCAAAAAGTTAAAAAGTTTCGGGAAGGTGGAATTATGAAGTTGCCTGAAAAATGGCAGAAGGTAGTGGAACAAAAGGGTGAATACATTTTTCAATAAAGTTCTTGGTGAACATGAAAAATGTGTCTTTTATTTTTACTTAAAAACCGAAGGCACTTTTCGGCCAACCCAATACATTCCCACCAGCAGTGTAGGAGGGTTCCCTTGTCTCCACATCCTTGCCAATACTTCTTATTTCTTGTGTTTTTGATAATAGCCACTCTAACAGGTATGAGGTAAGGTGTTTTTTTTTTTAATCTTTGGTTTTCAGCAGGTTACTATGATGTACCTAGGTATGATCTTCTTTGTACTTATCCTGTTTGGGGACATCAGTGAGCTACTTCAATCTGTAAATTTATGTCTTTCACCAGTGTTTAGAATTTTCTTCCTACTGCTTTTTCAAATTTTTTTTTCTTTTTTTTGCTCCTTTTTCTCTCCTTCTAGGACTCCAAATTCATTTATATTAGACTACTTAATAGTGTTCAACAGACAACTGCTTTTCAGTATTTTTCTCTCTGTTTTTTAGTTGGAATAATTTTTTGATCTGTCTTCAGTACTTTCTCCATTCTGCTGTTAAGCCCATACAGTGAATTTTTTATTTTAGAAAGTGAATTTTTCAGTTTTGCTATTTCCATTTGGCTCTTTTTTATATTTTTATTTCTCTGCTGAAATTTACAATTTGTTCCTTTATTTATTATAAGTTTATTTTCCCTTGGTGTCTTGAACATACTTGCAGGTAGCTGCTTTAAGATCTTTGTTAACTCCAATACCTGGGTTACCTTGTGGTTGGTCTCTATTGATTGTCTTTTCTCTTGAGCATGGGTCACATTTTCTTGTTTCTTCATATGCTTAGAAATTTTCTGTTATATCCTGCATACTGTGAATGATACATTATAGTGACTCTGGGGTTTAGTGTATTTTTCTGGAGAGTGTTAATATTCTGGTTATTATTTGTATTAGCAAGCAATTAACTTGGCTGAACTGAAATCTAAACTATGTCTCCCCACAGAGGATGACAGCTGATGTCTCTGAGTCATTTTAGTCTTACCTGGACTGCTTAGAGTCTGATCCACTCTTGCATAGAACAGTGACCAGTCAGAGACATGGGTAGAGTTCTCTGTGGTTCTCTCTCTTTGTGGTTCTTTATTTTGCAGTATGTGCCTTCTCACTTTTCAGCTGCTGTGGTAGCTCCAAACTCTGCTTTTCAAGCCAGTAAGACTGCATCTTTTGATTCACATATCAACTGCTCTGTGCAGCTCAATCTAGGGGTCTTCCCTCAGGCAAAAGCTGTAAAAACAGGAAACCCATCCAGTTCTATTTCCTCCTTCCAAATATTGTCTCCTAACCAGATTCTGCCTATTTTTGGCTGCTCAAGTGCCTTCAGGTAGTTGTTATTTATATTTTTGTCTAGAATTTATTGTTATCTGAGGGAATGTTGGTCTGATAAGAGGTATTCTGTTATTACTCACGGCAGGATTTTTTTGTTTGTTTTAAAAAGTAAAAATCTCATGTATTTATATTAATATTTCCAGTTCAAATCAGAACTATAATGTTTTTATTTACATCTGTATCTTCTTTCTTCTATACCAAGAATTGTGGTTCTGAAGGACATAAAGCAGATGATAGAATTAGAATATCACATAATTATTTATTTACTCCTTTCTATATCTCACACACACAGCAGTCTCAACAATGTGTATTATCACAGTGACCAAAGAGATTATGGAAAATAGTTAAAACATTTTTTGCTTGTGCTTTCCATGAATTTCCATAGCACAGTTTTTTAAAAAATTGTGTTAACAACTTTGCATGCATTTAGCCATTAAATTTTATACTCTCTTCCTTGTACTTCTCATTTAGTCTTTATCAACAAGTAAATAATAATATTGCTTGCCATAAATTCTTAGGTTGAAACTATTCATTTTGGTTGTCTAAAGCTTATTCTCTAGATTCTTTCGGAAGGGCTCATGGGAGCCAGTGTTTCCCAATTTTTGGCATTACGATAAGTTTATCTGTGTCTTCCATGTGATAAAAATCAATTTTACCCAATATAAGACACTTAATTCAGATTTTCTTTTCTTGAATATCTGAAATATATTACTCTGTTTTCTTCTGGCATAAATAAAGTGTTGACTTTGAAAAGTTAGATGTTGGCCTTCTGGGCTGAATTCTTAAGTGTACACAGTGCTCCTTCAGTCAGTAGTTTCAGGTTTTGTTTTTTGTTGTTTTCAAGAAAGTTTTCTTGAGTTATAGTCTTTACTATTTATTCTCTTATGGTAGTGCTCTTTAAAGACTTCTGTTATCTGAATGTTGGATCCTTGTTACTTCATTAAGTTGTTGCTTTCTCTCATCCTTTTAATCTCTTCATTTCTTTTGATTGCGAAACTGTTCCTCCATTTTACCTTCTCATTCTCTTAAAACATTATCTGTTGTATGTATTTTCTCTTGGGTTCATTCAGGCTTAATCTTCATTTCTGAAAAATTTTTTTTCAATTTCTAGTGCTTTGCTGAGTTCTGTTACCTTATTTCTGAGTTTTTTGAAATCTGATTTATGTTGTTCTTGCACGTCTTGAGTCATTTTTGTAATGACTTTTATCTCATTTTGAAGTAGTTGGTTATAATTTTCACCTATTTCGTGGGCATATATTTCTGGTATGCTTTTATTGTCAGGATGTAATTCTGTATCTTTTTCTTTTTTTCCCTATAATTTCATAGGATTGACCTACATCATTTTCTGTTGCTTACTTTTTTATGGTTTAGGATGGCATTTCTTACAGAGCTCCCTCTGCTGTTGTTTTTGGGAACTCTTCAAAAGTGTGGCATTTGCTTTCTATGATTTCTAAGGCTTTGCTCCCTTCCCCACTATTCTCATTCCTTAATCTTCATTGTACCTAATGTGCTCAATTTTGATTCCATGCTCAGTAGCTTATCCTCATTGTGACACTGTTAGTGAAGGATCAGTTTTAAGAGTTCATAGAGGCTAACTGCCCCAACTTCAGACTTAGGAAAATGCAGAAACCCAGTTATAGCTGTTTTGGGAGTCTCTTTTCTCAGATGTGTCAGACACTGTTTTCTTTCGCTTCTTCTCATACCATGCAGGTTCTATGGTTGTTGGTGATTTGTTCCCACTTGCTGTTTTGGGGAGATTTATGTAGATTTCCTTGTCACCCAGTTTTGTTGTAAATGTTGTACGTGGGTTTGGGGATTTAGGGATGCTCAGAAACGTTGCCACTGCCTCCATTGTCCCTGAATCTTTATAATTTATCACTTCTTAATTGCTGTTTATGATGTTCTCTTTTTCAAGTTTGATAATCTTGCCCTAACTAGATTATAATCCCTCTAAATAGTGTTTGAATCTTAGTTCAAACGCTATTTTGTGTTGAAAATAGCCTTTACAGTGTCCAGCATAGCACTGGACATATATGCAATGTATCATATCAGTCATCAGTTTGGAAATTAGTCAGTCTAAGGGTAATTATAGGCTAACCTGCAACCGTGTAATGGTAGTATTAGCAGCTACTCTTACAAATTGAAGGGAAACGGATACCAGCTGGCCTGCTTGTACATGAAGTTCATTCATATGTCATCTTTGGCATATATGCTATAGTCTGTCTGGTCTAAACATTCCTGGAAGACATTGATCTAATGTACTGATGGTCCAAAAAAGTCGACAAAGTAATAACCATCATAGAAACACATTGGAAACATGGAAAATGTTATCCACCATAGTGATAGTTCATTACTGTCACAGTTCAAAAATATTGTAAAGGAAATTTAAAAACTCTTCTGAGTGACGCAGTTAAAATGGTCAAGTTAGTAAAAGATTTTTTTAAAAGGCTAAACCCAAACAAACAGAAACCAAAGATTGACCAGTTTGTTAATATGAAGAGGCAAAGGGGTGTGGGTGAGATATGATGGAATTTCATAAGATTGTGATGAAAATTAAGGAACACAAATAATACTTTCAGTTAAAGGAGACATTAGTTTTTATACATTGGGTAGTAATTTTAGGGATCTTTTTATCCTAACAACATCTCACTTCCTTTGCTTCTGAATTTGATATTCTAAAAAGTCAGCTAACACAAGTCAGTCCCTGAAACACAGCAGAACTTTATTGATTTGATAAAACTTTCCAAATATAGTGTTAAGAAGTTGGTGTTTCTTATTTTTACTTCATTTGTCTTCCTTATTTAAAGGAATCATATTTTATTTTTAATTATAAAGATATATTATTTACTTTGTAAAATGTTCCATTTTAAATTACTCCTAATTTTTACCTTTTTAAAAATCTTTAACAGGCCTCAACAAATAATGAAAGCTCTAATCACAGTTTTGGAAGCTTGGGATCTTTGAGTGACAAAGAATCAGAGGTAAGTAACTTCATTTTAAATATGGTGCTATTTATATGTAAAAGTTGGAATCACTGTTTTTTTTTTAATTAATTTTTTTCCTTCTTTAATACTTGTGCTAAAGGTTAATCCTTGTTAAGTTTTTTGTAGGAGCATTTTATTCTGTTTTATGAAGCACAACATTCAAACTGAAGACTGTATTGGACATTAGAAAGAAAATATAGTTTCTTTGGTTATGTAGGTGAACTTGTACATTAATGGTATAGACAGATATTCTTAAGTTACTAGCCATTCATAATTCTAAGAGATGAATGTGGTTTTGCAATACATTGTATTTTGCAGTTTTCTATTATTTCTTGTTATACTTCCCTCTTCGTTTGGTCCTGAGTAAAGGTTTGTTTACTTTTTGAGATACAGAAACACATTTTTTTTCTCTTTTTGAAATTTCTTGTGGGATTTCATGCTGTTGGTTTTCACTTTACATATTTTAAAATATCTGAAAAATCCCCTCCTCCCCCACCCACTTACTCTCCCCACTAAGAAAATATATGGAATTTTATAAGTAGGTATTTGGATCCATGGTATAGTTCACGTTGAGCATGATATTCTTGATGGCATTTTAAAAAATGTTTAGACAGGAGGTTCTTTGGGTAGTAGCATTCATTTATTGATGCTGCAACTTCACTTTTTGCAGATACAGTCTGTAATATTTCCTCTTCTCAGATTACGGAGTTCTGTCACTTTTCAACATTTGTGTGTGTGTGTGTGTGTGTGTGTGTGTATTTTCCCTGTCAGTGTTAACTTCTACTTGATCCATTTTAGTCTTTTTTCTGCTTGGGTTAGTATAGCTATATCACCATGATAATAATACCATAGGTCATTAGCACCCAGTAACTCTTAGGCATCTGGTTTTGGTGTTCAGTGGAAGGGGAATATCAAAGGTGGCATCTTTTTAAGCCCTGTGTTATTGAAAGCATCTAGGAATCTCTAGGTAGACAGTTTTGTGGAGTTCTGTGCAGGCACCCTGACACTCCAAAGGAGTGTGGCATAGGGCTCTCACTCATCAGGCTTTCCCTTCCACAGAGACAACTGGCAGGCAGCTGAAAGGACTGTGCAAGTGACGGGACTTTATCTGCAGTAGGTTCCCTTGAGGTAAGCGTTAGTAGCCCCTGTAGCACCAGATTATCACAGTTTAGTTTTTATCAAATTAACACACATTAAGTCCTTAAAAATTGTAAGTTTAGATCTTGTCAAAGTACACTTTTTTCAAAAACCATATCAAGAATGTTTTCACTTTATATTTCCTGGATTTTGGAACATTTCTTGATACTTCCACAGATTTGGGTCTATATAGTAATTTCACATGCCTCCTCTTTTCTTAGGCTTTTGTATTATGAAGGGCAATAAAATAATTTTAGATATTTCTCTTTTCTGTTCACCAAATCTAGTGTTTCTGATAGATTTTTTTAATAGAAAAATATAGTAAAAGTTAGACCACATGTAATGGTTATATATTTCTATGTTCTTTATAGGTATCTATATTCCCAGTATGAGTTGTAGATGCAATATTTGAATTCTCCCAAAAGAATCAGTTTGTAAGAAAATACCACTTCCCTTAAAAGAATTTTAAGGCTCACTTTTGGCTATGTTCTTAGGTTAAAAAAAATTTTTTTTTAAAGACCATAATGGTATTTGCACTAAAATACAATTTGGTTAACCATTGGATGTACTTAGCTTTATTTGTGTAGAAATTTTGACATTTGGGGCCACAATAGAAAAATCTTAAAATTTTTTGGCTTTTGCTGTTTTGTGTTCTGTATCTGGAATTTTTGCAAAATAATGATTAAGTCAAGTGGCATAATATTTTGGAAATGACTATGGATTATATGTTTTCCTTAAAATTTGAAGAAGGAAATTTGGGGGGTGGTCTGTCTTTCCATTTAAGAAGTGATTTGTCTGGAAAATGATTCCCAGATTTTATTTCTGTACTAGATGCCTTAATGAACTCCCTTGGGGTGAAATTTCATATACGTCACAATACAGATATTCATATAAGTCATGAATAAAGTTGTTGGCAGTAAACAGCTGCAGGATAGAAGTACTTCTTTTTTCCCCCAGTACACCTAATAGTAACGTTTATGTAGTATTTCGTTGTCTGCTGATGTCATTTTATTCTTTTGGTAATCCATCCCCTGAACCATCACATTTTTTAAAATAACAGTTTTTGTTTTTATGGACAAATAGTGCTGAAAGGTTTATTATTATTTTTTAATAACAGTTCTCTACCACTCACCCTTACCCCACCCTGCTCTCCATTCTCTTAGCTTTTCTTCCTGGTATTTATTTCCACATTTTAATATAAATAATATGCATATCTTTTTTGGTTCATCAATTGGACATTATCTGTGACTTCCTCTTAGTATTTAATGAAGATTTTAACCTACTAATAACCCCCTGCTTTCTATCCTCTTCTTAATACTGTTTTCAGACACTCAGAACCCTCTTGTTTTCATCTATCCTTGTACTATTAAAAGTGAAAAGCATCTGATATTCACTGTTGGGTTGATTAAATCTACTTCAACTGAAAATTTTCATTGCAGTTTATATATGAATTAAACTTGCCTTTTATTTCTAAATGTAGAATTGTAAAACAGAAAGGGTTTTTTTTTTGATAATGAAATCGTCGAGTAGATAGGAGGGTGTTGGTATTGTTTTGCTTTATTTTACATCACTCTAGGTCTATTCAACAGGCTCCAAAAATTTTCAGTAAGCATTTGTTACATATCTATTATCTTCTAGCCTCTGTGCCCAAGCACGGAGAATATGAAGATGAATAGGATACAATTCCTGCTTTCACATGAGATCAGTGTCTAGTAGGACAAACAAACTGTTTGATAAACAGTGTGGGCTATGCTGTAATAGATGTAAGCACAAGGTACTATAGGAGCAAAGAGCAAGAAACCCCTAATTCCATCTGCCTGCAGGCGAGAGGTAGGGAAGGAAGAGAAAGAGAGGTTTTCCCTCAAAGAACAGATGATAGGGACTTCCCGGGTGGCGCAGTGGTTAAGAATCCACCTGCCAATGCAGGGGACATGGGTTCGAACCCTGGTCCGGGAAGATCCCACATGCTGCAGAGTAACTAAACCCATGCGCCACAACTACTGAGCCTACGCTCTAGAGCCCGCGCACCACAACTGCTGAAGCCCACACACCCTAGAGCCTGCGTGCTGCAACTAGTGAGTCCACACGCCACAACTACTGAAGCCCGCGCGCCTAGAGCCCATGCTCTGCAACAAGGGAAGCCGCCGCAATGAGAAGCCTGCACATTACAACGAGGAGTAGCCCCTGCTCGCCACAACTAGAGAAAGCCCGTGCACGGCAACAAAGACCCAACACAGCCAAAATAAATAAATAAGTTAATTAATTAATGAAAAAAAATAGTCTCTTTATCTTAAAAAAAAATAGAACAGATGATAGTTAAGTTGTTAAGAAAGCCTATGGATTCATCCCAGAGGACAAGGGCAAAGTATGAGAAGAAAGCAGGCAGAGGCACTAGGATGTGCTTTTGCTTTTCCATGGAAGCATGGCACATAGTTTTGTTCAAGATGTAAGGCAGTGGTTCTCAATCCTAACTGCCTTTTAGCTCACCTGAGGAGCTTAAAAAAGAAAAAACCAAGCTACCTGGGTGATTCATCTGGTTTGTAAACTTCTGGTATAGAGAAGATGCGCAAGAATGGTGAAAGATAGGCAGGGGTCAGGGTTTGAATGCTCTTGTATTTCATAGTAAGGAATTTGGACTTCTTTCTAGGAGATGAAAGGAGAGGAAACAAACAAGTAGAGATGAAGAAGGCTCCCTCAGGGGGCAATGTATAGGATAGGATGGGAGGGAGGTGAAACCTAAGTTGGGAAGACCATTTAGTTAAGGAATGCTGCTGCCTTTACAAAACTCCAAGGTTTAACAGGAAGAAAAACTTCAGGTGGGGGTACTAATTACAGTGTTCTCAAGTTTGCCTTTTGGGCTCTGCCTTCTTTGGATTTTGTAACTATTGATGCTATCACCACCCGGGCCCATGCTTCTCAAACTTTAATAGCAAGTGAATTACCAAGGGTTCTTACAGGTCTGGAGTGGGTGTTTGCATTTCTGACAAGCTCTCAGATTCCACTAGATTTTAAAAGTAGAAGCAGTAGGGTTTGATTACTGAATGAGGGTAAAGAAGGAAAGGGAGGAGCCTAGGATTATTTAAAGGTAGCTAGCTTTAGGTGAATGATAGTGTCTTTGAGTGAGATAGACAACACAGAAAGAAGATGCATAGGTTAGCATAGAAGGTAATGAATTAAATTCTGGACAGCACTGAGTTTGAATACTTATGAAATGACCAAGGCAGAGGAGCTGTCTGGAGCTCAGGAAGGAGGTCAGGCTAAAGATGAAGACTTAGTGGTTTTTGGCATACAAACAGTGCTAAGACATTATTTGCCCTTTTACAGTAATGCTAAGACATATTTGGCTTTTTAACTTTCATTTCTCCATGAGTTTACAGTGAAAATTTCCAAAGGCTGTAAGACATGTGATGATATCATTATTCTGATGATTTATGGATTGTGTATTCTGGTGTTTTTAAATTTTTTTAGTTTTAAATCCCAAAATGGTAAATAACAGTAGTTATATCCCACATAACAAAGGCTCTTTGGGGAACTCAACAGTTTTTAAGAGTTTGTAGATGGGTTTTGAGACCCAGAAGTTTAAAAACTGCTTTTGCAGATGAACTCATCCTGATGGTGTGTGTAATGCTAGGAAATGTGAGCAGGCGAGACGGGTGTGCTGGAGAAAGAGTAGTAGGAGGTAAGGAGGTGGATAAAAGAGGAGAAAGAAGAGGAGGAGAATAATGAGTAGAATTAAATGTTATGGAAGTGAATTAAGATAATGACTAAAAAGTGACTAAGAGTTTGTCACTTAGGCTTACTTTTAGTAGACTAATGGGAGCAAGATGCCAGATATTAGTTAATTAAGGAGCACTTGGAAAGTGAGCATATATTGACTACTCTTGGAAGAATCTTGACTGTGAAGAAAAGGAGGCAGTATCCAGAGTCTAACAGACCTATTATGTGCTAGGGAAAGGGTTATAGCAGACCTGTGATGGGACAAGGACAAGCAAAGTGCTGAAGAGAGAGGATAAACTAAACTAAACTTTTTTTTTTTTTTGGCTTCGTTGGGTCTTCGTTGCTACGTGCAGGCTTTCTCTAGTTGCGGTGAGTGGGGACTACTATTCTTTGTAGTGCGCAGGCTTCTCATTGCGGCGCGCAGGCTTCTCATTGTGGTGGCTTCTCTTGTTGCGGAGCACAGACTCTAGGTGCACGGGCTTTAGTAGTTGTGGCACGCGGGCTCAGCAATTGTGGCTCGCAGGCTCTAGAGCGCAGGCTCAGTAGTTGCGGCGCATGGGCTTAGTTGCTCCGCGACATGTGGGATCTTCCCCGATCAGGGATCAAACCCGTGTCCCCTGCATTGGCAGGTGGATTCTTAACCACTGTGCCACCAGGGAGGTCCTAAGCTAAACTTTTCCTGGAGGTGGTATGAATGGTGAGTTCCAGACTCTGGGAGGACAGGGTTAGTTGTGGACAGGACTGACTAGGAACATCCTTTCCTCTGATAGATGAATTTCCATACCTAATAACCTTTCTCTTTCTTCACAGTGAAAATAGAGGTTACCAACTGAAGGAAGAATCATGAGTAGTAGGTTGGGGGTGTGAGGAGAATGATAAAAACTTTATGGGCGAGGCAAGGAAGTAGTTTACAGGGGAGAGGGGTCACTCATTTAAATGTTTTAGAATGCCTAAAGGAGTTAGAGACATGGTCTGTGTGCCTTATCTACTGGCTGAAAGTTCAGATTATTTATGAGGATGAGAGAAGGAGCCCATATTTCCTTTTATCAATGTTTTCCAAGTTTTAGAACCTGCCTGGATCCACCCATTTGCCATTCTCCTTGCAGGACCCTTCCCTCTCTAAACATGAAGATCATCTTCACTTTCTCTAAATTCTGTACAGTTGCTGTCCCCACTGTACCTTACCCCACGATGCTGAGATAAATTATCTTGTAGCTCATTTGGAATTATAATTTATAATATTAATATCATATCCATACCTCCTCCCTACCTTTTCTTTTGGATGTCCTAGAATATATTTTTCTGTTTTATTTCTTACTGTGGTTGGTTATTTGTAAATGAATATAAGACTGAATATAAATCTCATTGAAATATATTTTTAAGCCTATTGTTACATGTACGTACGATATACTACATAATGATGTTTGTAAAGCAGACACACGTCAATTATTCTATTTTTGTCTCAATTTAATTTTGAATATTTATCTTTTATACTACTTCTGTATAAAACTGAATCAGAGTTGAACAATTTAAAATATATACTATCTTTTTCTAGAGCTAAAGTTTATCTCCCACTTCCTTCTGGGTAATTGTCAATTCTTTAACCCTCTATCCACTGGCATTGAATTACTGTTTATTTTTATTTTTAAAATTTATTTATTTATATTTTATTTTTGGCTGCGTTGGATCTTGCTGCGCGAGGGCTTTCTCCAGTTGCAGCGAGCGGGGGCTGCTCTTCATCGCGGTCCACGGGCTACTCAGTGCGGTGACTTCTCTTGTTGCGGAGCATGGGCTCTAGGATGCGCAGGCTTCAGTAGTTGTGGCACACGGGCTCAGTAGTTGTGCCGCACGGGCTTAGTTGCTCTGCAGCATGTGGGATCTTCCTGGACCAGGGTTTGAACCCATGTCCCCTGCATTGGCAGGCGGATTCTTAACCACTGCGCCATCAGAGAAGTCCCTACTGTTTATTTTTGATCCAAGTGCATTTGGGGATTTTTGAGTTATTTAAGATTAAGGATTTTAATTTATAGATATACAGAAGCTGGGACAGTTGTTGCGTCTAGACATTTAAACTTAGATGCACTTTCAGAATTGTAATGATTGTAATGAAAGAGGAGTATAATATAGATAGTGCCTTGATTGTCTTAATTTACCTGTAATGTTGATTAATGAAGGCCATTTTATGAAAGAAGATCTAATTAACTTTCTCATTTGATTTTAGTTTCTAGAAGTAGTCTTGGTATTTAAGTCAGATATTTCCCCTCCTTATTTGAATTGAAGTTATGGAGCTGAAGACACTTTGAAGCATTAATGCTTTGTTTTGTTCTTTTTAAAAAATAATTTTTAAAGGCCACATTATGTGTGAGTTCTTATTTTCATATTTTGGAGGAAGTAGAAATTAAGAATACTAGGGAATTAGAACTAAAACTACCTTAGACCTAGCTTTGGGGGGGGCATTATTTTCACTTTTTGAACAAGTCATATTATTTATATAGTTCTTCAATAGTTTTTTAATTTAAAAAAATCTCCTTTTTTGATATTTAAAATTATATATAGACATATATAATTGATTAAATGGGATGTCTCTGATATTAGTGAATTGGCTGGATTAAGAAATGAGGATTTCCAGTTTTCACCTTGTTTTTATATACATCCCCATCTCTACATTTTTATATTTCCTTTTTGCCTTCTAAGTAGTGTTTAGCTGAAATGTTTCCTCAAGGAACAGTTAGTTACCTTAGATTGATTGGAAGTTGTGATTTTATTTGAAAATAGAGATAATACCAGCCTAAAATTTCAGATTTTAGATTGATTTTTTTTAATTCATTTAAGTTTTATATATATATGTATGTATATATGTGTTATAACCTGGACAAATCTTTTCTTTAATGTCTTAGTCTGAGCACCCAATAAGAAAGAAAACTTGCAAAATGAATTTAGTGATGTATAGTTAAGAGTCGCTGAAAGTTAACATTTTTATGCCTATTTCCCCCTAAATGAATTACCTTGTTTTTGACTTTATTCTGTTTAAATCTGTTCAGCTTCTAAAGATTGTTAGATACCTAGTTTACTGCCCTCATCAATTTTAAGAAATATTCTTTGTGTCCTGTAACCTACATTATTTTCTGAAATGTTTTAGCCTGATACATGCCCTTTGTGGTGTTCTGTTTGATTGGTTCCTCTGTCTTCTCCTTTACTTATCTTCATTTTGGCAGTATTTTCTCACTGACTTCTTCTTACTGTATTATTAGGTGAGGTTAGTAAGATTTTGTAACAGCAATAAAGACATTTTCTCAGTAAGGAAATAAATTTGTTTTTTTCTCTCTCTGTTAAGGCTAATAATCAAACTTAGAAATTATAGTTCCTGTGAAATACCTGGAATTAATTTGTAAATTTTCCTTTTATTTAAAAAGAGAAAACTATTTAATTCTGCCACTAAACATTAAAGGACACACTCTTTTTTGTTGTTGTTGGTCGAACCCGAGCCCCCTGCAGTGAAGGGCCGAGGCAGTCCCTAAAGGACGAGCTCTTACAGGAAGTATATTCAGCTAGAGTTATGGAGTGTCTAACTCTAAAATGTGTTATATGACAGAGTTCACAGCAAAGGAAGTAGGTCTATCCTGGTTGAATATATACATCCTTAGTCTTCTGGAAGGAAAAATACTGTAAATCAAATGGCCTGATACTGGCTGACTCTGCCCCTGTTTCCATAAAGGTGGAGGACTATGTGTGTCAGAATCACCTTTTCAAAATAAAAGCACTTAGGCTCCCTTCTTGGAAACTCTGATAATACTCTGTCTAGATAATTTTTGATTTTTTATAAATCAATAAATCTTGAAATATTGATTCTGTAGGCCATTTATTTAGAGAGCAAACAAACAGCTGTTAAATGTTTCCCTTTTTAAAAGTACATTTAGTGTGGGTGGGTGGTTTTTAGAGCAAGAAAGTTCTAAGCTGACTGTTGAAAACAAGATTCGAAGAGGAACATGCCATGTCATTTTAAGAATGAAGATATACTTTAAAGTGGACCCTGGTATAGCACTTAACCATAGTAGATGCTCAGTAAATATTTGTTGAATAAATAAATTTAATAATGTACTTTAGTTGTAGTATAAGGCAGTTTTTGTGTCAGCTACATGTGATTCTTATGTATTCATCAAAGCAAGCTTTCTCAACCTTAACATTATTGGCATCTGGGGCCAGATAATTCTTGGGGTGGGGAGGGAGTTGTCATGTGTAATGTAGGGTGCTTAGCAGCATCTCTACATGATGCATTAGGTATCTGTAGCCCATCCCCCCACCCCTAAGTTGTGGCAACCAAAAATGTCTCCAGATATTGCTGTATATCCTCGGGGGGTAGAGGCAGATCTCCTCTGGTTGGGAACCACCCCATTAATGAAGGAGGGAAAATAAAGTTGTAGCATGTTACCTGTGGAGCTAGATTACAGCTCTATAAGTTTCATATCTCTGGGTATGAAAACAGAAGCCCAGAGAGGTTAATTTGCCCACAGATAGTAAGTTAATAGTCAAAGTTCTAATTTTAAAGTGTCTGTCTTATTTCAAAGTGATGTTCTCAACTATTGTTCTATACTCTTTCTGTATAACTAATGTAGTATCTCACTTATTAGTTAGATAAATGACCCTAGTTAGTCTGTTGAAAAAAGTGGTATTCTTTTTTGGAAATATTTAGATTTAAGATGATTTATAAAATTTGCCAATCCAAGATATGCCTGGACTGGCAGCACTTCACAGATGTTTTTTCTGGTAAATATGCTTTTAGACTTAAGTACATTCAGCACAAGTTGACATTACTGAGCAATTTGGTTTCAGTATCTTATACAGGTGTACCTTAGAGATACTGCAGGTTTAGTTCCATACCACCATAACAAAGCAGTATCGAAATAAAGTGAGTCACATGAATTTTTTGGTTTCACAGTGCATATGAACATTATGTTTACACTATACGGTAGTCTAAGTGTGCAGTAGCATTATATCTGAAAAAACAATGTACCTGATGTAATTTGAAAATATTATATTGCTTACCCCCCTTTCCCTTTAAAAACTGTCATGGCTGAGCAAGAAATCTTCAGAGTTACTCTTGGGACATGAGTCCACCTTCTTCCCAGATTGCCGGCTTTTCTGATTAAAGCACCTTTCCTTTCTACTGAAGAAAAAAAGAAAATTATATTGCTGAAAAAAATGTTAACCATCTTCTGAGCCTTCAGCAAGTTGTTATCTTTTTGCTGGTGGAGGGTCTTGCTTCATTGTTGACGGCTGCTGACTGATCAGGGTGGTGGTTGCTGAAGGTTAGGGAGGCTGTGGCCGTTTTAAAAATAAAACAACAGTGATGTCTGCACATTGACTCTTCCTTTCACCACCAACTTCTCTGTAGCAGCAACGCTGTTTGGTAGCATTTCCCCATGGTAGAACTTCCTTCAAAAGTGGAGTCAGTCCTCTCAGTCCCTGCTGCTGTTTTATAAACTAAGTTTATGTAATATTCTAAATCCTTTGTTGTCATTTCAACAATCTTCACAGCATCTTCACCAGGAGTAGATTCCGTCTCAAGAAACCACTTTCTTTGCTCATCCATAAGAAGCAACTCATCCATTAAAGTTTTATCATGAGAGTGCCCCAATTCAGTCACATCTTCAGGCTCCACTTCTAATTTTAGTTTTCTTGCTATTTCCACCACACCTGCAGTTACTTCCTCCACTAAAGTCTTGAACCCCTCAAAGTCGTCCATGAGGGTTGGAATTGACTTCTTCCGCATTCCTGTTAGTATTGCTATTTTGACCTCTTCCCATGGATCACAGATGTTCTTAATGGCATCTAAAATGGTGAATCCTTTCCGGGTTTTCAGTTTACTTTGCCCAAATCTATCAAAGGAATTATATCAAAGGAATTACTATGGCTATAGCCTTACGAAATGTATTTCTTAAATAATAAAACTTTTAAGTCAGAATTACTCCTTGACCTATGGGCTGTAGAATGGATGTTGTGTTAGCAGGCATGAAAACAGCATTAATCTTGTACATCTCCATCAGAGCTCTTGGGTGACCAGGTGCATTGTCAATGACCAGTAATATTTTGAAAGGAATCTCTTTGTTTTCTGAGCAGTGGACTCAACAGTAGCCTTAAAATATTCAGTAAACTATGTTGTAAACAGATGTGCTGTCATCCAGGTTTTGTTGTCCATTTATAGAGCACAGGCAGAGTAGATTTAACATAATTCTTAAGGGCCCTAGGATTTTCAGAATGGTAAATGAACATTGGCTTCAACTTCAACTCATCAACTGCATAAGCCCCTAGCAAGTGAGTCGACCTATCCTTTGAAGCATTGAAGCCAGGCATTGACTTCTCTAGCTATGAAAGTCCTAGGTGCCATCTTCTTCCAAGAGAAGGTTGTTTTATCTACATTGAAAACCTGTTGTTTAGTGTAGCCATCTTCAATAATTATCTCAGCTAGATCTCCTGGATAACTCATTGCAGCTTCTACATCAGCACTTGCTGCTTCACCTTGTACGTTCATGTTAAGGAGATGGCTTCTTTCCTTAAACCTCATGAACCAACCTCTGCTTCTTCATACTTTTCTTCTCTGCTTCCTCACCTCTCTCAGCCTTCATAGAATTGCTCTGGATTAGTCTTTGGCTTAAGGGGATGTTGTGGCTGGTTTTATCTTCTATCCAGACCACTCAAACTTTCTCCACATCCCCAATAACGGTGTTTCGCTTTCTTATAATTTGTGTGTTCACTGTAGTAGTACTTTTAATTTCCTTCAAGAACTTTTCCTTTGTATTCACAACTTGGCTAACTGTTTGGCCCAAGAGGCCTAGCTTTTGGCCTGTCTCAGCTTTCAGCATGCCTTCCTCACTAGGCTTAATCATTTCTAGCTTTTGATTGAAAGTGAGAGATGTGCAACTCTTCCTTTCACTTGAACACTTAGAGGCCATTGTAGAGTTTTAGTTGGCCTAATTTCAACATTGTGGTATCTCAGGGAATAGGGAGGCACGAGGAGAGGGCGAGAATGGCTGGTCAGTGGAGCAATCAGAACACACACAACATTTATTAAGATCACTGTCATATGGTCACAGTTTGTGGCGCTGCAACACAATTACAGTAGTAACGTCAAAGATCATGGATCACAGATCACCATAATAAATATAATAATGAAGAAGTTTGAAATATTGCAAGAATCACTAAAATGTGATACAGAGAGAGGAAGTAAGCAAATGCTACTGGAAAAATGGTGCCAAAAGACTTGCTAGATCAAGGTTGCCACAGACCTTCAATTTGTAAAAGAATGCAGTATCTATGAAGCACTATAAAATGAGGTATGCTTGTACTATAGTAGAGTTTTAAAAATATTAGGTGTATTTTTATATCAGCAGAACATAGTGAGTATTTTACTAATTTTCTTTAAGATTAATTCTCATTTTCTAAAATAACTGAGTAACCATGACAGTGCACTGGACTTCTCCTATCCTAATGAATTTTCTGTTATATGTCACAATTTTGGTCTGCAGTTCTTAATGGAAGGTTATATATAGAATAACTTACTAATTTTAGGGATTCTCTAGAGTGGAATGTGCAGGAAATACATGCTATATTATTATATATTAGATTGGCTATATTGCTAATCCTGATGATATATCAGCATTAGTTTTGGAGCTTTTAAAAAATATGGATTCCTTTGGTCTCCCTCCAGAGATGTTTAAATTTGGAATGGGGATGCCAGCATGAGCTTTAAATAACAGCTTTGTGATTATGAAGTATAGTCAACATTGAGAATCAGTGCTAATAGCTAAATGATAGAACAATTTCCTTTAAAAAATAAAATCAACCCCTTTTTTTCTGGTTATAATGCAGTATTGCTATAGAGAAGACTGTAACAATGAAATCCCACTTTTTTTAAAAAAAAAAAAACCACGTCAGGTAAACATCTTAAAGGATTTTGGGGCATTCTCATACAGTTTTTTTTTTAAAAATAATACTTACTGATTAATAAATATTTGTTGAGTATGGTGTACTGCTATAAAGTGAATGGTGTTTTTTTTTTTAAATTTATTTATTTTATTTATTTTATTTTTGGCTGCGTTGGGTCTTTGTTGCTGCGCGCGGGCTTTTCTCTTGTTGCGGTGAGCAGGGGCTACTCTTCCTTGTGGTGTGCGGGCTTCTCACTGCGGTGGCTTCTCTTGTTGCGGAACACGGGCTCTAGGCACGCGGGCTTCAGTAGTTGCAGCACGCGGGCTCTAGAGCACAGGCTCAGTAGTTGTGGCGCACGGGCTTAGTTGCTCCGTGGCATGTGGGATCTTCCCGGACCAGGGCTCCAACCCGTGTCCCCTGTAGTGGCAGGCGGATTCTTAACCACTGCGCCACCAGGGAAGCCCCTCATACAGTTTTAGTGTGAGTAAAGATTTAATATCACCTTTGATAGTACAATTTGGAAATATCTTTAAATTTTTAAATGTGCATATCCTCTGGCACAGCATTTACACTTAAAAGTGTCTATTCCAAAGACATAATTGTATAAGGATCTAGGGATTCACGTTCAGCCAGTGTCTATAGGGATACTATACAGGATATGTTACTTCATCATGAGTGTCACAATGGGAGAAAAGCTGTGAAATCACGTTCTCAATTTTACTATTACAGGTACTCTTCAAAATGCCAACATTTCCAGACTAAGTTGTCTTGAAAATTTGCTTCCCCCCACCCTCCACAGCATTTGCTCTCTATGGCTGTTTTATTCTGATTGTATGATTTGAAAACTGCTTGTCAGATCATATGAACAGAGGAGGAAGTCCAGCTTTATTCTAATTTTATGGTTTATACTATTTAACAGATAAAGCCTTAAGTCAAAGGGAAAGCCAGAGAAGGGAAAATGCCAAGAAATAATTATGCTTTGTAAACGATAAGAAAATGGCAAACAAAACTGCGCTTTATCAATATCAAAGATTTAGTATGCTCCTTTTAAACATATGTGAATGTAAATTAAAATGGGTCCAGGTAATAGGAACCTAAGAAGTACAACTGTGAGGATGGCAAGTAAGGTAGTTTTTAAAAATTGAAAATAAGATTAAGTATTATATTTCTTTTAGTTACTGATGTGGTTATGGATGCTGTATGTTTGTGGAGGGAGTAAAAATCCTTCAGGCTTTTAAAAATGTTGTGAGCTGGCACACTTTTAGTTACCGGTAAGGCAGCGTGCATTTTAGTTGAGGGTTACCTAATTTCATCTCTTTGGCTCTCTACCATCTTTGATATTACGTATTATTAAATGATAAAGGCAATACAGGAGAAAATAGGCTACACTAAAAATTGCTGATATGTTGATTGGGTTTACTTTGAACAGCAAGGAAATGCTCTTATTTGGTGATAGGATCCCAAAATGTTGCGTGCATGAACTTTTTATGCTTTTTATATTGAAATCAGCCAAATAATAGATCTTTTAGGTGTCAAAGATTCAAGCAAACATTTACAGATAATAGTTGGTATTAAAGTTTGACTCTTGGGCAGAGAAAGACTGAATTTCAGATCATGCCAGCTCAAAATCATCCTGGAATTAGGATATACATATTTTATGATACGTTTTATCTAAATGTAAATTGGATACAAAGCAGCAAGGAAGTTTTCACTACAGAATTTTCAGTTTTCTTACAGTGCATTATTCTAACCTAATTTTTATAGCAAAATGTTGGAAGAAGTAGTATCTTGTATCTTTGATATTCTTGACTAGAACATCTATTTTACATTGATTATTTTAATAAGGCTCCAGATTTCCCTTTTTAGTTCAGTGTTGTTTTGTTATGTGCCATTAAAATAACAAAGATTTCTCCCACATTTTAAATTTTGCCTAGAAATGTGAATAAAACATGGTTATTACCAGCTGCGGGCAAAAAGGTTTATGTGCCATTTGTTCAAAGTATAGTGACCTTGAATTTGAGACCTGAGTAACTATATGAATCATTGAAATAGCCAATGAGTTGTGTTTTTCAAACCAGTCTTTAGCTAAATGAATCAATCAGAAAAAAATTCATTCTGACAAGTTTGAGGATTGAATATTTTGTTACAGATATTATTTAATATTAGAGTAACTTTTCTTTCTACTTTAAAGTATTTTCTCCTTTAACAGAAAGAAATTAAATATATCGGTGTCTGTTAACTGTAGTAATTTTGTTACAGGTGATGCTATCTCACTTTTCTTTTTGTTCTGTTCAGTTGGAGCTGATGGACTCTACCTAAGGTAGAGGTGAAGAATAAATTTTAATATCCACTCCTCTTTTGTTGATGTTATAATATCTTTTCACATACTGTTACAACTTTCTATAATGCATTTATGCCAGTAATTTAAAATATCTCTCTAGTTGGAGGCTTGTAGAGGTGGTTATCTGTTTTCCTGGAACAATCCATATTGCTTTCTCTCCCTCATTCTGTGACAGCATTAAGGTTCTTATTTCCTTATATTTGGTCTTATTTGCATTGATGAAAGGCAGATTTATTTTTATTGTAAGATAAACCAACAGGCCACATGATTAGATATGAAAACCTTGTTTAATAATCACGGACTTAAATTCCAAATGAAATTGGAACATTAAGTATATCACTATCACCTCTTGAGTCCTTTAGATTTGTCTTTGTTTTTTGAACTTCCTTCCAACTCTGGAAAATGCTATATAAATTCACAGTAATAGCTTGGAACATTTAAATATCAGAGTAATCATTCAGGTTTTGGTATGATTACAAACTAGCATTTATAAAGCTGAATTGATTTAAAGAATACCAATTTCTTCTTCCATCATTTTCTCCTAACCACTGTTCCACTGTATGTCGGAATTCTTTAACTTTTTATAATACTGTAGGCTTTCCATCTTTACTTTAAAGCCAAGTCATATTATTTTGCCTTCCATAATAATCCTTCCCTATTGTGGTCAATTATAGTGCAGTAATTGAGAAAAAATAGAGGAAAGAATGACAGCATTAGTGAGAGCAGTAACAAGCTTGAAAATGTTGTATATAAAATGCTCAATATGTCCAAGTTTTACACTTTACAGAAATACAGTAGTGGCCTGGTTGATCTCCCTTAGATTTTCTAGGAAATCGATTGGTCAGGATCAGTGGTTTTTCAAACATTTTTGAAGCCATCGAGCTCTTTCTTTGAAGAAATCTGATATAGAATCTCAATATTAAAATAAGACATGCTGTGTTCCCAGGGATAGGGTAGAGGTGGGACAGGATGTGTCTCTGGTGGCTAGAGCCTTAGCTCAGCCACCTGCTCCTTCCTTCCCTTTAGTAACTTTGGAGACACAACCTTCTGTCCTCTAAGGTGTCTCTGGAGTACAATTTGAAAGTCGCAGATAGTATTCTGAACTTTTTCTTCTCAGTGATGAGCCATTTTAGAGGTTAAATATTTGATGAGTTTCTGCCTACCCTAAATCCTCTAGCTTTTAAATCCCCAAATAAGTCCATACACAAAGGATGTCTTAGGAGAATTGGCAGCATTAGGCTTCATTGAGAGTTTTTGTTTTGTTTAATATAGGTGTTGCTCAGATTATTTAAATTCAAAACCAAAAAAACTGTTTAAAGTACATTTGTCTTAGGGTTAGTGATGTAATACTTAGGGCCTAGACTATAAGTTCTGTGGCTTACGGTTGAGATCAGAGTTGAAATATTGCTTATTTTGCAAACCCTACAAGTTATTTGTAAACTATTAGGGCAGAAGCCGCTAATTATTTAACAAGTGACACGTGATTGAAGTTTTGAAACATAAAAGTGCGTGGATTATTTGGAGTAATAGAAGGATAGCCATTCAGATAAGAATAGCTTACTGATATAGACTATACACTGTTCTAGATGCTATACTACTTATGTTTCTGGTATGTTTCTCATTTAATCCCCACAATCCTTTTATATTTATAGGCCATATTATCACCTTTAAAATTGATGAGAAAATTGAGTCTTGGGTTAAGTAACATACTGAAAGTTATAGTAAATAGTGGACCCAGAGTTGGATTCTTAGTCTGTGTTTTTTCAGAGACTCATGGTACTTTCTTCTGAGGAAATTATGGTCCATTGGGGCTGACAGAACAGCCCTAAAATAATCTGTGAGATGAGAATGAAGTCAAAGGTCAGCATGAGGTAGTCATACTAGGATGTGGGTGAAAAAAGATTCAAGTTCATAGGAAGGCAAAATGGTGTGTTTATAATGCCTACATTTACTTTATAGGCAAATTAGGTATATCTAGGTTTCCCTTTCTCATCTATTGCTTTGTTCAACTTTTCAGTTTTTTATTAGCTATTTCCAACTTCTTACTCACATTAGTGTTAGATTACAGTCTTAAAATTAATTTTAGTCCTGTCATCCTTTTTTTCCTTCATCCTCCTTTTTCTCTTCATCTTCCTTCCTCAAATTCTTCTCTGGTTTAAAAGAGGGAAGCCTGTTGCCTTTTTTTCTTCACTGTAATCATTATGCATTTGGGGGGTTTGTTAGTTTGTTCTAAACAAAATGACATTTCCCCCAAAAGACTCTCACTTCCCCATTCCAGAAAATTTTAAATTTAGGGAAATTTTGCCTTGGAGAAAAAGTTTTTACTAAGTTACCGTATATGTCTTAAAAAAATGAAAATAAAAAAGACCTTAAATATCTTGAAGTCTATATCCAGTATTTAATGAACATTATCCCAAATAAGTTTGAGAATTGCCACATATACTGTATCTTTGCATCCCATCCCCCTTTTGGAGATAGCCAGTGAATGCTAGTATTTTAATGGTTCTTAGAAGCTTTGTGGTAAATAAATCTAACTTTATTCACCCCCAGTTGAACCACCCTACTATACCTTCCATTTTAAAATGTAGCCTCTCAATCTATCCCTGATCCAGTGTTCTTGGAATATACTTTAGAAAATAGTATGGAACCATTTACAACATTATATATTCTTTAGTTTTCTAGATAGAAAATGTTGTTTCCAATATAGCTTTCAGAAATTTATTATTCTGTTTGGTTTTTTGTTTTGCTTATTCAAAGAAGCTAGTCAGGATTTAAGATGGAAATCCAAAAGGATTGTGCCATGCTTAAAAATTATTATAACATTAAAACTGTTCTGAAAAACCATATTTCCTTGACCTTAAATTATATTTTTTTACATAGATTAATTTGGGAAGGATATGAATAAATTATTATTTGGGAGTTCTCGTTTGTTTTGTTTTTAATTTTTTTTAAAAATGTTATTTATTTTTGGCTGCGTTGGGTCTTTGTTGCTGTGCATGGATGGGCTTTCTCTAGTTGCAGCAAGTGGGGGCTACTCTTCATTGCGGTGCCCGGGCTTCTCATTTCGGTGGTCTTCTCTTGTTGTGGAGCACAGGCTCTAGGTGCACGGGCTTGGTAGTTGGCAGCATGCGGGCTCTAGGGCACGCGGGCTTCAGTAGTTGTGGCTTGTGAGCTCTTGAGCACAGGCTCAGTAGTTGTGGTGTACGGGCTTAGTTGCTCCACAGCATGTGGGATCTTCCCGGACCAGGGATCGAACCCGTGTCCCCTGCATTGGCAGGCGGATTCCTAACCAGTGCGCCACCAGGGAGGTCCCCTCCTTTGTTTTAAGATAGATTATAGGGTTCTTTATAAAACTGTTAACTTAGAATTTTTAATTTGGTGATATTTTTATTCCAAGGAGAATAACAGATTGGTTACCACTTAAGTCTGAGTTTGGTAATTTTGAGTATGAAACTAAACTAATGAACTATTTACCTTAAATTGCTGGTATGTCAGTCTGTCTCCTGAGTATAGTTAGAGTGGATTTCTTTAAGATCTCTGGTTTATGATGTGAAAACATATAGGCAGTTTATTGGACATAATGAATTTTATTTATGAACTTAATGAAAATTTGAAGTATTTTTGTATGGTTGATTCATTCAGTTACTTCTTGATGTAGGATATATAATCATGACACATAGAAGGGGGAAAAAGCATTTAGGCCTTGGAAATATACAGAATTGAATTTGATTTGAATCCTGGTTACCTTGAGTAAGTTATTTAATATTTGTTATTTATCATGCTAGGTATGGAGGTGGGAGGAGGAGGTGGGGAGAACGTATAACTTCTGTCTTTAAAGAATTCAGAGATTAGTAACATTCACTTAAACCTCTCTGAATCTGTTATCTTGTTGGCAGAATGTCAGTGAGAGAACTTAAAATTCCCCAGATAATACTTTGGGGAACCATAGATGCTCAGTATGAGTTAGGTTGTATATTGTCATTCATACTATTTAATCACAGAACTACTTACGAGAGACATCAAAATACGGATTAAGTCCCTTCCTTGTTGGAAGACTATGTTGCCTTTAGAGATTTATTTTAAGCTGCCTTGATGTTTCATTCATTCAGATATCCTTTGTTCTGTCACCAGACATACTTGCCAAGCTTCTAGAATTTGAGGGCCCTGTGCCATTGCCTTGTGCACATTTGGTTTTAATTTTTCACTAAGCACAGCATTCTGTCAGACTGCACAAAAATTACTTGTTGTTTTAGCCTGATGGAAATACTTCCTATCAGTTAAAAGAACAAACCTGTAATTTAAGAACAAGCCATCACGTAGGACAGGGCTCTGCAAACTATTTTTTTGTAAAGGGCCAGGTATTTAGGCTTTATGGGCCATGCAGTTTCTGTTACAGCTACTCAACTCTGCTGCTGTAGTGTGAAAGGAACTACAGACAGTACATAAATGAATGAGTGTGACTGTGTTCCAATAGAACCAAATTTATGGACACTGAAATTTGAATTTCTTATAATTTTCATATCATGAAATATTCTTGTTTGGTTTTTATATTTTTCAAACATTTAAAAATGTAAAATTTATGCTTAGATTATGGGCCCTACAAAAACAGGTGGCCAGCCAGATTTGGCCATCTGGCTATAGTTTGCAGACACCTGATTTAGGATATAATCTATGAATTTGCTTTGATTGTTGTTGGATAATAATTTTTAGGCATTTAGGTGAATGGTTCTCTTTAGTAGGGATTGTATATATTAAGGTTTGTGTTCTGCTCTTTTTTTCTAGTCCAAGTTTATTTTACTTCTATAGAATATATATGAATAGTAGAAAACTAATGGGAAAAACATACGGTGTTTTGTTGTTATTTTGTGGGGTTTTTTTTTTTTTTTTTTTTTTTTTGCCCTATCCAGTTAAGAATTTGAAGGGCATCTTTTAAAAGCTGATTACTCTCAGATTTCTCATCCACCTCAAGTCAAATTCTGTAAATGTAAATTTCAGGTAATGTGTACCAGGTCTCCTACACTTCAAATTTTAAAAATTTACACAATAGGAAATTTTATCTTTTAAATAAATTGTATGGAAGTAATTACATGTTTACATTGCATGAACGCTATTGAGCAAAATTTTTTACCTCGAAAATAAAAATGACATTTATAGTGATTGTAAAATTTTGTCCGTTAAAACTATAATTTAAAGTTCTGTTAACTTGCTTTCTGTAGACACCAGAGAAGAAACAATCGGAATCATCCAGAGGAAGAAAGAGAAAAGCAGAAAATCAGAATGAAAGTAGTCAGGGTAAGCGAAGCAAAATCTTCCTTCAGAGCCGAAGAGGCATTTACAATTAATTATTCTGGTTTTTAATCAATTAATAATTTTTTTAAAAAGTAGTGTGTTTTTGTGATTTCTATAGATACCATGTAATTTCTGCATTAATAATAGTTTAAGAATGTACTTTGTGTAAGAAATAATAATTTTATGAAATTAGAATCTTTTTGTACCACAGGTAGTTTGTTTATGGTTACTGTTTTTAGGCTTTTGACATTTCCCTTATTTTTTTTAATTTGAGAATTAGAAAGAAAAGTGTCATGTCCAAACCTGACAAGCATTGCCTTTATCACCTTTCTTTTTTCTCTCTTTATATGAATCATGGTATTGAAATGGCTTCTCGTTTTTGAATAAGAACTTTATATCTCACTTTGAGACAAGTACCCAAACTTACTCATCCCTTTTATTAAAAAAAAAAAAGACTATATAAAAATGATTGAAGTACTTCATTAAACGCCATCATTTTCTTTCCATACCTGTTCTTCATCCTTTCTTTCATACTTACATTTTGTATTATGAACTGTAAGAAAATTACTTTCATTAGACTACACAGCTTCTTATAATGGACAAGATAGTATTGTCATTTAATTTGGCTTCTCAAAATTAAATACAATAAATTGGCTCTTAAATCATATGTAATGATGATTTTACACATATATTACATGTTTTGGAGCCACAAAATCTAGAGCCATGAACCCATGGCTTACTAGTATTTACATGTGGCACTGGCATCAAGAAATATATTTGCAACAGCTATCTTTGTGGAAGGAGGGAGTTGAGTCACTCTAGCACCTTTCTCTAAGTTTGTGGTACTTTGTATTTCAGTCTGCCCTGAGGTCCTTTTTGATCTTAGTGTAGTTTCCCCAAGTTGTGGTTAATGGGCTTGGATTTATTTAGTTATATTAGTTATGATAGATTTAACTTCAGATTTTAAAACTCACTTTTAAAAGCAGGTCCCAAAATAGCCTGGGACTTCTGGGTTGGTTGATCCAACCTGTGTCTTTAAGAAGCCACATCTTTTTCTTTGTGGTCTGCCATCCACAGAATTGTCTGCTTTTCTCTTATGGTTTTAGGACTGTGGCCAGTTTTAATTGCATTTCCTCATTTCATCTTCCACACTCGTATTTGCTTTAGAGAGAGGCTGGTTTTCTGTGTGTTTTTCTTTTTTCCCTGTTTCTTTGATGTAGGCTTCTTTAAGTCCATAGCGAACCTTTCCTGTCATCTTCTTGGCCAGAATAGGGTCATGTGTCTATTCCAAAACCAGTTATGTCCAAGAGAGGTATTATTGCCCTTAAAATGAGGCCCATCTCGGGACTTCCCTGGGGGCGCAGTTGTTAAGACTCCATGCTCGCAATGCAGGGGGCCCGGGTTCGATCCCTGGTCAAGGAACTAAGTCCCACACTCATGCTGCAACAAGAGTTTGCATGCCACAACTAAGGAGTCCGCCTGCTGCAACTAAGACCCGGCGCAACCAAATAAATAAATAAATAAATATTTAAAAAAAAATCAGGCCCATCTCTGAAAATGAAAATGGGGTAAAGTTCCATTTAGAAGTACAGGTTGTGTGGAGAAGGCATGATACCTGAACAAAATTGCATTTCTAATCCGAAGGAAGGAAGGGGAACTAGGAACGGAGGCCAGATAGGAGTCAGCCTCCCCTGAAGTTACTTACATGTGCTATGTAGGGGAGGGAATGTTAACAGAATAAAATTTGGATTCAGTTAGGGAAAAAAAATTGAGGAAATAGTTTCTGGGTAGGCAACCAAAAAATGTCTCTGTCTTCATTTAAAAAATAGCACCTCTTCAGAATCTGCAGGAAAGTTGTTACAGGCAGAAGGGAAGTTCTTTGGTATAGAACATTTATAGTGCTCCCTGACCTCTGAATAAATCTGTACAAAACTCGTGTTCAAAATTTCTGGGTAGTATTTATAGTCCTGATTACTTAGTAGTTTTAAAAAAATTTCCCCCTACCTTGTTCCAAGAAGGAATTTGAGGTTGTTGAACTTTTAAATGTATTGTTTGTTCATCTCAGTAATGCCTGGCACATAGTAACCACTCAAGAAATATTTGTTGAATAAAATATGTGAATGAATGTATATAAGTCAGTATTGAATTGATAAATGTATATGTTTATATTATCCAAAGCTTTTGACTCCATGCTATCATTAGTTTTTCTTTTGTAGCTTGAAGAAATTATTCAGTATAATTCCAGTGAAGGATGGATGCCTCCCATCCAAAACGCCATATTTCTTAGCAACTTCTTACTTCAATATTTATAAAACTAATGAAAAGTCCATTTTGTTTCTTTGTTATTTGTTGTATTTTTTTTTTTGAAAAGTCCATTTTAGAGCAAAATTTTAATTAACTGTGATCTGTAATAATTTGGATCACTATCAATATGGTCATATAAGGACAATATTTAAAATCTAGTTTATTTTTTTTTAAATCCTATTAATTTGGAAATACTTTTTAGAAAATCAAAACATTTTACAAAATAGCATTCATATTAAAGCATGTTATTGTCAGTTTGTTATGGTTTGTGTTGACCAAGCTTTTTTATTCATTATTTACAGGTATGAATTGGTTTGTCAGTTATACAGCTGCCACTTGTCTTTTTCTTATCAATTGACATGTTTTTATGAAATTATTAGCCATTCAGCAATCTGAATAGCATAGTTTTAAAAGCAGAGATCTTTTAATATGATTTATTTATTTGATTCTCCCATAATCAGGACTTTTAAAAATTGACATGTATGTATTGAAATATCGTTTGATTTTTGGAATTCTGAAGTTGGCATCTGACCCTCTGAGGGCTCTTAATATTCTTTTGATGCCCATCACTACCCAACTAAAATATATTCTTTTTATTAAATAGATTATTTTTGTATGTATTAGGGAAATTAAGTTTGGCACATTCTCTTTCTGATATAGTATGTGGTAGATAGTCATGACTGACTTTAAATCTATAAAATTTTTTACTTCTGTATTTTAGGAAAAAGTATTGGGGGACGTGGCCACAAAATTAGCGACTATTTTGAAGTAAGTTCATTGAGAAATATCTTCAGTTCTTAATATAATTTTGCTATGGGCTGAAATAATTTGTTTGAAGCACAAAGTCAACTTTTGATTATCTACTTAATTAGAGCAGAACTTCACTACTATGTGATGTCCTGACTTCCTAGGAATATTAAACTTTACTTTTACTTTGGTATGGCACATCATAATTTTCAAAGTACTTTCTCCTGTATTTGCTTATATCCAGGAGATAGTCAAAGCAGGTGTTATTAGTATTCCTATTTTACAGATGAGGAAACTGAGAGCCAGAGATATAAAGTAGCCTACGTAAAGGCAAATTCTAAATGGAAGAGCAAAGAGTAGCTTTAAGTCTCCCAGCCTCTAGAATTCTTTCTGCTGTCAGTACCACAGCAACAGTTGAGCCCTGTGGATAGAGATTAAATAATGATGGAGATGTGAATCTAAGAGTCCCTGAAAATAATAAACAGTGGTAAATTTAAATTCTTACTTCGTCTGGAATGTTTCCTTTCTTCTACACAGAAACACTTA
Source organism: Eschrichtius robustus (assembly GCF_028021215.1). Taxonomy (NCBI): domain Eukaryota; kingdom Metazoa; phylum Chordata; class Mammalia; order Artiodactyla; family Eschrichtiidae; genus Eschrichtius; species Eschrichtius robustus. Next base: position 61,981,105 of record NC_090828.1, read on the forward strand.
TGCCTACCAGTTTTCATTATAAAATATTAATGTGATTATTAAAACAAACATCTACTCAGTTGAAAAATATTTATATTTCCTTGAGAGAGAGCAGAATTTGCTGATTAGGAGAAGGGCTGTGTTTAAAATATATATATATTTTTTATCCTCCATTGTTTTTCTTTCTTGAGTTTACAGTGTCTAAGCTAAAACTGTTGCAGACTATAAGATACACCTAATGCTCTTTAGTTGATGTCAGTCCCTTAGTGTTAATATCATTAAAAATCTTTGCCAAAGGTAGGATCAAATAAACAAATCTCAAGCGTCTTGGATGCCTACTGTGTGCTGAGTGTTACGCTAGGCACTATAGATAAGAAATTTAGACAAAGCTCCTAGGTTGCAGGAAGCTGTTTAATGAACACACTAGGAAGTTCCCATCTCTGCTATTCATACCTGTACCCTGAGATGAAGCCATTAGCAGCAAATTGTTTTCTCCTTCCATTCTTGGTTCAGAAACATGAGACTTGAGAAAGCTATGGAACAGATTAGGTTGGCTTCTCTTCATATGCAGTTAAGTCATGCACTATAATGCATGTTATGAATGTAAGAAAGGATTGATTTTTATTAGACTTTGTGCTGTTAAAAAGAAGGGACTTGGTTTGTATAGTTCTTTTATAGTGCTATGAACATTTGGATACTTAACAGATCTTGGGACTGACAGCTCTGTTTTAAGATAGTTGATTATGTTCACTAACATCTACATGTAAACATGTTAAAGTTTCTTGGGATTAGGGATCATACTGGTTTAACAAACAAGGGAACTGTGCTAAAATTTGAAGGAAAACTAAGACTTGTTCTTTGCTTTGGGGGAATTTGTCTTTGAGTCTGCCACAAAAATAATAATAAGATATACTTAAATTAATTCATAATGGCATATCTAAAATAATATTTGTCTAAACCTGTGTTAATAAATAGTGATGTTTCCTTTCTCCCTCAGTACCAAGGTGGAAATGGCTCAAGTCCAGTAAGAGGCATACCTCCTGCAATCCGTTCTCCTCAGAATTCACATTCACATTCCACTCCTTCCTCATCTGTAAGTTTTTACGTATGTAGTCTTTGTGTCTCAGAGTTTATGTGTACTGAATGAATAACTTTTATAATTTGTCTTTATTGAGACCTTTTACATATATTAGCGTTTATCTTTAAAAAAATCATTCTGTGAGGTGAGTTGAATTCTTTTTAATGATTTGATGCTATTAGAACTTTATTTCTGAAAGTAAGATTCTTAAGTTAAAGATTTCCTGAATTAATTATAAGACGTGTTCTTCGCTTTGGGGGAATTTGTTCCCCAAAGAAGTAATGTTTCTATAAAAGAATGATGGGATCAGGAACTCCCTGGCTGTCCAGTGGTTAGGACTCGGCACTTTCACTGCCAGGGCCCGGGTTCGATCCCTGGTCAGGGATCTTAACAATTAAATTTCTTAACCACTAAAATGGTAGCATAATTAATTCCTTTCTGGGAATCCTGAAATAGAGTAGGCAGCCATCAGCCTCGGATAATGTAGTTTGGCATAGGAGAAGGATCTTGGACCTGAAAATTCTCTTATAACTTTTTGGTTTGTTTCTAACATTTTAAAGACCTAGTTCTTTTATATGCATTTTTCTACATATTGGATTTTATTCTACTTTTTTTACTTTCATTATGTGAAAGTTCATTGTCTAACCAGAAAAACAGTGTTGGCTTTCAGTAATTTAAAGATGAATTAAAAATTTTTAAAAATCAGAGTATCTCTTATTTATTCAGATACCCTGTTTTTACTTTCAGTGTCCCTTTCTAGTTCTGTCTGTAGACATATATTTCTTAATGTCTTATTCATTTTGTACCTTGGGGCACATCATATTGCCATATACTAAGTAAAGCATAAGACTCAAAAATAACTTTGAGTTGTAGTGATAGCATTGGTGCATGATGTAATCTGTTGCTTTCAGTGAATGTATTTTAAAACTAGTGACTAGATAAACCATGAAACTTATCAGTAAATTGATATTATACTACATATGGGCATGCATTATTGTACCCACTACTAAAAGAGTTCTGTATTAAGGTCTTTACAGTTTTACTTTTTGAACCATCATAATCTGTTTAATATTTTTGTTTTAAAATAATGTATTTGGCCTTGTTTTAGTTAACAGATTGAAAGCATTAAATTTGCTTTTACGGCACCAGATTGTTAAGTTCCTTGAGGGCAGGGCATATATGGCTGGTTGTCTCTTTTATTCGGCTTTATAAGAGGGAGGTACTTAATGAATGCTTATTGAATAAATGGTGATTAAAATTTTTTTAAGTTCAATTATTTTTTTTTAATTCTTTATTTTTTATTTTTGTAAAATAAATTTATTTATTTATTTTTGGCTGCATTAGGTCTCCGTTGCTGTGTGTGGGCTTTCTCTAGTTGCGGTGAGCGGGGGCTACTCTTTGTTGTAGTGCGCAGGCTTCTCATTGTGGTGGCTTCTCTTATTGCGGAGCACGAGCTCTAGGCGCACGGGCTTCAGTAGCTGTGGCACATGGGCTCAGTAGTTGTGGCTCGCAGGCTCAGTAGTTGTGGCGCACAGACTTAGTTGCTCTGAGGCATGTGGGATCTTCCCGGACCAGGGCTCGAACCCCTGCCCCCTGCATTGGCAGGCGGATTCTTAACCACTGTGCCACCAGGGAAGTCCCCAATTATGTTTTGAATTATTATCCTGATAAAAACTTAAGAAATATTTAGTTGTTGCTAAGCAAAAGCCTATTTTTTTTCTTGCTAATGTAAAATTTTTAATATTTTTTTTCAAGGTTCGACCGAATAGCCCTTCTCCTACTGCATTAGTTTTTGGGGACCACCCTATTGTACAACCAAAGCAGTTATCCTTTAAAATTACTCAGGTAAATGGTAATTAAAATTTCTTTGTATGACTTCTGAGAAACCGGTGACCAACTTTATACACACAATTAAGATGTCTTCTCTTTGTTTTAGACATAGTCATAAAGTAAAATTCTGCATCAGGAAAGCTAATTACTAAACAAACAAAAAAAACAGTTTGTAGGGGGTGAGAAATTGAAACACCCAATTTACTATCAGCTTGTCCTTTGTTACACACTGGTTAAATATATATTTTAAGCAAAATAAATAAACAGAACAACCATAACATGTCAATTCTGTTTACTGATTCTTTTTGAACTTAACATCCAAGTACATATAATCGATATCTTCATGAAAGTGTTATATTTGTTATAAGTGGACATTAAAGCAGTTTGTTCCATGTGTCTGTATTTTTGTATATTCATATATGCTACACACTTAAAAATCATTTGAAAATTAATCAGATATCTTTTACAGTTATTTAGTTTTATGACTTTTGAGTACTAAGGTTTTCATTTTAATTTCATACATGTGGCAGTTTTTGGATGACTGTCTGAGATTAAGGATTGAAAAAGTAGATCTTCTTGCTTGCCACCTTAGTTGTGCAGTTTATTGCCATTATACTTCTTCTTTCAGGTCATGTCCAAACTGTTGCGCGTGCATCAAAACTTCTTTCTTTGGATGATCTTTAGGCCAGGATTTATAAGTACATTGCTTTCAGTCAGCAAACAGCTTGTGAAAGTTTTTGCCATATTCAAAAGTCAGCTAGAGTTGACAGCACAAAGCAGTGTTTATACTGAATTTTAATGAAGAACATATCAATATTCTAAAAATTTAAATAATTAACCTTTAAAATTTTTCTTTTTAAGTTTATAGCACTTATGCTTCTGAAGATATTAAAACTTAAAACTGCAGTAAGACTTCTTGTGATACTTTTTACACACACACACAAACTCCAATATTTTCTTTGCTCTTTAGAATCAGAGTAAAATCTAATTTTATGTTTGCATGCAGTGATATATATATAATGGGGTAATAAAATAGCTTTCTTTCGTTTAGACTGACCTTACAATGCTGAAATTAGCAGCATTAGAAAGTAATAAAAACCAGGACCTGGAAAAAAAGGAAGGTCGTATAGATGACTTGCTCAGGGTAAGTAAGAAGTCATGGAGCGGGAAGAATTTGAGTAAATTATTTGGCAGTAGTAACACTGGTGAGAAAATACTTATATTGTAAAAAAAACTCTATTACTGGAAAAAAAAATAAGCCTTTTCTTTTAGTGTAAGTACATAATTGAAAGTATCAACTATTAAATGATAAAAACTATTTTATTAGCTCTTTAAATGTGAATTGAGAAACAGTTGGAGAAATAGAAGTTTATAAAATTTATTTTTACTTGATCAACTATCCTAAGACAGATATCCATTTCATGGTAGTTTTAAAGTTAATTGATTTTCTTATAAACCTGACTGCCATTTGACACTATACTAGAGGAAGTAACTACTGCAATTTTGGGAGATTTTTAATGGAAACTTTATAAAAAGACACATCAAAAAGTATGCCTAATAGGTGAGTAAGGGGTAAAACAGTGGTTCTCACCCCTAGCTGCTCATTAGAATCATTGGATGGAAAGTGTGGAAGGCACTTTATAAAAGTACTGATGCTTAAACTCCACCCTGAGGGTTTCTGATTAAATTGATATGACGTAGGGCTTGGGCATTGGTAGTTTTAACGGCTAATTTAGCCAACACTGAGAACCGTTGGTATAGAAACTCAATGAAACCATCATCCGTGATCATATAATTACTGATACCTTTGAAACATCCAGTGTGCCTGTCCTGGTCCCATCCCATTCACTCTCTCACATCCCTTTACCATTAACCACTAGTCTAAATTTTGTATTTATTTATTTCTTATGCCTTTATGTTTCTTTATAGTTATATTACATATATCTTACACATTCTTAACAACGTATTATTTCACTTTATTTTTGAACTTTATATAAATTACAAAATTACACTGTTTGTACCATTTTGCCCTGCTTGTTCTCACTAAACATTATATGCGGGATTGTCATGTAATAATAGTTTGTTCATTTCACTGCTACATAGTAAGGCATTATACGAATATATTATAATTTATCTTTTCTGCTCTTGGTGGACATTTTATTTCTACTTTTTGCTAGTATGAACAGTTCTGCTAAGAATGTTCTTGTACATATCTCTGTGGCACATGTGGAAGAATTTCTCTATGGTATATGCTTAGGAGAGACATGGCCAGAGTATAGGGCATGCATATCTTAAACTATACTTTATAATAGCAAATTTTTCCCAAGGTGGTTGGATCAGTTTCCATTCCACCAACAATGAGCAAGAAATAATCTTATTGCTTATTATCCTTGCCAAGGTTCATTATAATCATATTTAATTTGGGGGTTCAATTTAATGGGTGTAACAAGGTATTTGTTATTATGCATTCACTTTATTTTTTGAGCATCTTTAAAAATATTTATTAACTATTTGTATTTCTTCCGTGAAGTAAATGATCATTTTTTTTGCTCATTTTTCTTAATGGGTTCCTGTCGTTTTTTAAATTGATATCAGTTTTTTGTTGGCCATATATGTTGATTTTTCTCCCAGTGTGTGAATTATCTTTTTATTTCTTTGTACTGTCTTTTGATGATTAGATCATTTAAAATTTATATGATTAAATATATCTTTTTATTTATAGTTTGTACCAAATTATTATCAAAGATATACCAAAATAATTTGTTGTTTTAATCCCTAATGTCATAAAGATGTTCTTCTATATTTTCTTTTAAAAATTTTATAGTCTGCTTTTTCAGTACAAGTTGTAAATCTCACTGGGATTTATTTTTGGGTATAGTGTGAAGTAAGGTTTCATTTTAATTTCTTTCTATGTAGAGAACCAGTTGTCCAGACCACGGAATTAAAAGTCCACTTTTTACTTCCAGCCCCATCATGCAATCTTGTTTTCATATACAAGTGGATCTATTTCTGTGTTCTGTGTTAAGTTCCATATTCTATTTGTGTATTCCTATACTGGTACCACAGCATCTTTTTATCATTTAGCAGTTGTCTTTGGCTGTTAGTAACAGAGAACATAAACAACAGTACTTTAAATGAGATACAATCTTATTTTTTGAGAGTAGAACAGAAAGGAGGGCTCCAAGTCAGAGCATGAGGGTACAGTGTCTCCTGCCCACTGAGTCACTCGCCCAAAACCAAATCCAGTTGGGGATGGAGGTGGGCCCTTCCATAGCAGGCCCAGGAGGAAATGGTGCTGTGATAACCCACGGAACACAGTGCCCCTCACTAACACACCCGAGACAGGCTTTCCTTTTCTCTACATGCTGCTCACCTCTCTGAGGAGAAGGGTGGAGGCGCAGTCTTTCCCTGGCCCCTGGGCTAGTGAGGGAGGCTGGGTGGGGCACTGCAATTGCAGCTGCTACTGCCACACTGACCATTCATCCCATATGTGACCGAGGAGGGCCTGGAGCCTGTTCGTCTGTCCAGACAGTGATGTCTACACGTGTGTGGTTGGGCTGTTATCCCCCTGGACAAAGCATAAGGGGCCACGGACCTTTGAATGGAAGGTAGTAGGTTTTGTGGAAATGCCATTTCACTGGCCGTGCTTTATTTCTGGCCAGGCAGAGCCTTGCTATCAAGCAGAGACAACTGAGCTGCTCAGGCCGTAGGTGTCCGGACAGGTTTCCATAAACAGCAGTACTTTAAATGAGACACAATATTGTTTTTTGAGAGAAGAGCAGAACGGGGCAGCCCAGGTGTGATGGCTTCACAGTGTCATATAGGATCTTGGCTCCTTCAGTTTTTCTGCTCTTTCACCCTTAGTACATGGCCTTCATCTTGAAGATCATATCAAGGTACAAAATATTTATTAGAGTCACAGTTATGATATCTGTGTTCTTAAGCAGAAAACAAGAAGAGGAAGGAAATAAAAAATGCAACAATTCCGTGTTCAGCCTTCTTGGGTGTTCCACTTAACAACTTCTGCTTACATTTCACTGACCATCGTTAGCTGCAAGGGAAGCTGGGAAATACAGTCTTTTAGCTAGACACATATCAATCCAGAATAAAATGTTGGTTTCCCATTACTACGGAAGAAGGAGAAAATAGATTCGGGTGATTATAATTACTCTAGGTTTATATTAAATCTTGATGTGTGGTTGAACAAGTATCATCTCCTTTTTGGCTACTTTTGGCCCTTTGCTGTCTTAGAGAAGTGTTAGTGTCAGTTTTTCAGTTTTCACACACATAAACAATTTGTTGGGGTTCTGTTTGAATTGCACCTAATGATAAGGGTCTGATGCTAAATTCCATTTATGTTCCTCTGAAAGTATCTTTATTTTACCCTTTTCCTTGGAAAACAATTTTATTAGATACATACTTTTAGGTTGGCAGCTATATTTTCTCCCAGCATTTTTGATGTATTATGCCGCTGTCTTTTGGCTTCCACCATGATTGGCCTAGACCTATGGTTTTCAAAGAATGATCGCCAGACCAGAAGCATCAACATTACTAGGGAACTTACTAGAAATAAACTTTTAGAGTCTACTCTAGAGCTACTAATTCAGAAATTGGGAATGGGTTCCAGTAATCTGTGTTCCAACAAGCTCTCCAGGTTGTTCCCTGGTGACTGACTGTACTAGACTAATCAGACTCATCTTCTGAGTTTAGAGAGAAGCCCCTTGCCTGAGCGTATGGCTGCCTACAAAGTTAACAAAATTTGTATTCATATGGCCAAGAAAGATGGTGAGAATAGTCAGCTATTGGATAGGCATCTGCAGTGTCTTCCACAAGTTTAATGGAGAAAGAAGTTTTATTAGTTACAAAAGATGGAAGAGAACTCACACTCATTCTTAAGTGTTTAGACGCTTTGTATTACTATATTTCAGTTATTTTTAATTAAATGAGGTAGAATGGTGTTGCTCTGTTTTAGAAATAAGAAAACTGAGCTAAGGTTCAGATAACTTGTTTGACTTAGCCCAGATTATATATCCTAGAGTGTGGATTTGAACCCATGGAGTATGGATACAAAGTCCATGTACTTTTCCACTACACAGTTAAGCAGCATATAACAGTATTATTCCCATGGTAAGTAGATGTTTTAACAAATTTTTTAGTATCATATTCAAATACTTAATCTTATTAATCCTTCTCTTTATGAAATTTGTTCAAAATGTATAAATATTCTTAAATGTCTCATATACACAAATTGTAGACCTTTTTCATTGTCTACTTATGTTGTAGGCTAATTGTGATCTCAGACGGCAGATAGATGAACAACAAAAATTACTTGAAAAATACAAAGAACGATTAAATAAGTGCATATCAATGAGCAAGAAACTACTTATCGAAAAGGTAAGTTAAAAGTTCAATAAATTTTCCCTCTCCTTTCACTAGCCCCTTTTACCTTGTATGCTTTTAAAATTTAAATTAATAAAATTGAATGATGATTTTTCCTCCTTTTTTCAGAGTACACAAGAAAAACTGTCAAGCAGAGAGAAGAGTATGCAAGACAGATTACGCCTTGGGCATTTCACGACCGTTAGACATGGTGCTTCATTTACTGAACAATGGACAGATGGTTTTGCATTTCAGAATCTTGTAAAGTTAGTCACTCTTACATTTTAAAAAATTTAGTATTCCTTTGGGTTTTCATTACTTTCAAAGATTATAGATTTGGAATTATGTTCTACATCTACTCCTTACTACTCTTTGATATCAGAATTTAATACAGTTGAAAGGAACATAGAACAGGCATTACAATTTTAGCTTTAGCAGACTTCTTGATTAGTTAGCATTCATCTGTACAGTATGATGTATTATTCTAAATATGACTTTTCCAGAACATAAACTGACCTAGCTTTTTATAGATTAGTTGGGAGGGAAATTGTTAAAAGTTTGAACTTTCATTGGAAGATTTATATCTATATATCTTGGGATTTTTCTGCTTAGTTCTCCGCCCCCCCCCCCCCCACCCCCATTCCCCAGTCCTTACTTCAGCACTTGCCTGCTCTCTATTCCTATGGAAAAGACAGGAACATTTTCTCTGCAGCCTCAGACATAGTAACTCATAAGTCAGTTGAACTGAGCATGTGGCTTTAGCACTTCTGAGGTAAACTTTAAAATGGAGAAATCGTTGTTGCCATGTTTTCTTGAGTTCAGATGGTGGTAGCTAAGGGTAGATTGACTGTTTATGTGGTGAGCCGGGATCTATGCTCCTCCTTTTGTTTTTTGTTTTTTTTTTTTTTTAGCTGGAAAACTTTTAAAAACCTGCAAAGCAAGAGTGGTGCCAGCATCTAAATCAGCTTTCCCAGAGTCAGTCCAGTTAAATGGAAAATGAAGGCAAAGCTTTATTTCACATAGTATCACTTAAACACTGCTGTTTTAAACACTGGTTCCCAGGACTTAAGCACAGAATGGTCTTCTCTCTATCTCAGTTGATTTATCCAGCTTCTGTTCAACACAACTGTGCTGGGTGTCAGGTATACTATAATGAAGGACAGTGTCTTTATGATGGTAGGAAGTTTGGGTTTTAATTCTGTGGATAATAGGGAGCTCTTACAGTGTTATGTGTGGTGTGTGGGGTCAGATTTGAGTTTTAGAAAGGTAGCTGGTGGTGATGTGGGAATAATATTGGAAAGAACATAGATTGTTGACAGTTCAGATGGAGAAGCATCCAAATGAAAAGTGATAAGGCTTGAGCTAAAATATTAACAGTAGAAATGGAGAGTAGGAAATACAGTTGAGATAGAACTTACAATTTTTGAGTGTTTTTCTGAGCTACTAAACCCAGATCTACAGTTGTCCTGGTAATGAATAAAAGAGAAGTTTATATAATATAACCTTAAATATAAACTAAAAATATGAATTTAAAATATAAACTCTGCCGGTTGTTAAAATTTCTCCATTGAGCTGTCAAAAAAAGTAAAATTGGAGCTTCTGGGTTGGTGAACATGTAGAGATTTGGGGAGGGTATCAGGCTCAGAGCATGGAAACTCCATGTCTTTTCCCCATACCTTGCCCTATGCATCTCTTCCATCTGGCTATTTCTGAGTTGTATCCTTTTATAATAAAGCAGTAATCTAGTTTTTAAAAAATTACTTGCATTTCTTATTACTAATAAGCATTTACTGAGGGCCTACTGTATGTTGTTACATATACATATTTTATATCAAGCAGTTGATATTTATCAGTGTATATCAAGCTATATATCTGTGATATAACCCGAAGTAGTTGGAGGATGAGAAGAGAAATAAATAAAAATTAGTAATATTATATTAATAATCTCTAAAATGTAGGTCATTACTGAATAATCAGGGATTAGATATATATCCATTCCAGTAATTCTTTTCTTTCATTATTTAAGTAGGTTATTGCTGTTTATTTTCATTAATAACATCTTGATTGTACCCGAAACTAGCTTTAAAATTAATTTTTAAATAAATTGAAATTATTTATAACCACTTCAAGGAGAAAACTGGATTAAAGTCTTATTCTAACTTTGCTATTCTTGAGATTTTTCTCCACCGTTTTACTCTTTTACCTAGGTGATTCTTGATTCTTTCCCTCCTACCATGTTCTGCTACTACCTGGCTAGAACCATAGGACAAGGAAATGTATGTAAAACCAATTCTTCGTCAGCAGAGTAGAAGTTCTCTAGTTCTGGTTTGAATAGGGGTGGGGGAGCAAGGAATTGAAATATTTGACTTGTTCTAAATCTGAGTATCACCACCATGTAGAGTTTAAAATTTTTTCCTAGTGTGGTGAGGTGACCTAAGAGGGAACATAATTATATTAGAACAAGCTTAAGGCGTTGTATGATAGGATGGTTTTAAAAAGCTTCAGTTGGAAGCAGTAATATTTTTACTTACATTAATTGCCCATTTTTCAAAGCCATGTAAATTTTTCTTGCTATTTTCTCTTTATTTATTTATTTATTTTTTGCTATTTTCTCTTTAAAGTGTCAAAATTCCTTCTTTCTTCCTAAATTTCTGAGGTCAATTTTTGTTTCATTTCAAAATATCACCTACCCATTCCCAAAATTTGACAGAGATACATTTAGAAAATAACACTCTATTAAATTCACATTTGTCTTTTGTAAGTTTTTCTGTAAACAGTAAGTAATGAGATGCATGTATAAAACCTACTCTTTAACTCTGTTAATTCTTTTTTTTTTAATAGCTCATTTATTTTATTCAACAAATATTTATTGAATGCTTAGCATGTGCCAGTCACTGTGCTGGGCACTAAGGGTACAATAGGGTATAAAATAGTTGTGGTCTCTATTCTCATGGAGTGATTTAGTCTAACCAGACACATTCTGATCAAGTGTCTGTAGGAATATTTGTTAGAAAGGAGGAGGTGGGGAGCTACAAAGTACTATGAAATTATATGTGGCAGCACATCTTTTTCTAGTTCAGGGGGTTTAGGGAAGACCTTATTCAGAAATGAATGTTTCAAATGAGACGTGGACAATGAGAAGGTGTTGGTTCACAAGGGTGGGACCATAAGGTTACAAGTTTATATTATATGATTTTTCATGTTTAACTAATGTATTTTCATGTTTTAACTGTGAAAAGTAATGGAAGGTTAATTTTCTTTTACGTTTATTTTTATGCAGGCAACAAGAGTGGGTGAATCAGCAAAGGGAAGATATTGAAAGGCAAAGGAAACTTCTAGCCAAACGCAAACCTCCCACAGCTAATAATTCTCAGGCACCCTCTACCAATTCTGAACCAAAACAAAGGAAAAACAAAGCAGTCAATGGAGCAGAAAATGATCCCTTTGTTAGACCAAATTTACCACAACTGTAAGCCTGCATTTTTAATTTTCCTTTTTTTAAATTGTTGCCAGTGAGCATGAATGTTAGTAATGGATGTTATTTATAATTAAGTAGTAAAAATCATTATGGCCAGGAAGGAAGGCAGTATTGAAAAAATTTACTTCTAAAATAATAATAAGCCCCCAAATCTGAATTCTACCTAAGTGGAGATTTACTAATCCTCTTTTAAAATGAAGACTTAGGTAGCTAAGAAGAGGCTGGAATCCACTTTTTCTTCCATGTCTGAATGATAGAGTCAGTTATCAGTTTTGATTATTCCAATTCAACATTCCTATTAGTGTTCCTTTTTCTGAGAGAATGTTAAGTAATCTCAACCTATGAAAGCAGCACATTCAGAGGTTATAGGTATTGTTTCTCCCCTTTCTACTTCTCTTTGTTTTCTAGGTTTTCTGCTTTAATGATGAATTACTTCTTTAAATTTTTATCTTTTTTTTATAAGTTAATTTATTTCTTTATATATTTATTTATTTATTTTTGGCTGTGTTGGGTCTTTGTTGCTGTGAGCGGGCTTTCTCTAGTTGCAGCAAGCGGGGGCTACTCTTCTTTGCAGTGCGCGGGCTTTTCATTGCGGTGGCTTCTCTTGTTGCGGAGCATGGGCTCTAGGTGCGCGGGCTCATAGTTGTGGCTTGCGGGCTCTAGGCGTGCAGGCTCTAGAGCGCAGCCTCAGTAGTTGTGGCGCATGGGCTTAGTTGCTCCGTGGCATGTGGGATCTTCCCGGACCAGGGCTCGAACCCGTGTCCCCTGCATTGGCAGGCAGATTCTTAACCACTGCGCCACCAGGGAAGTCCCTGAATTACTTTTTATAATTCAAAAGTCAAAGACATTTTAAAAAATTGTTATGTGCTTATCATAGGAAATTCAGAAAATATGAAAGAACATAATGAAACAGTACAGACCTTGATCCCGTCCCACAGAGAACACCATTGTTAGAATTTCAGTGTATAGATGCAACCTAATTTATATAATTTTTCTGTTCTATAAGACCTTATATAAGTTTATGTGAGTAGAAAATACATACACACACCCTCCATTTTATATTTAATATGTTTCTCCTTTGTTGAGAAATAATGTTTCATCTATGCTTTGAAGCCCATTCCCTGCTACATCAGGGACCTCTTCTATTGATACCTCCTTTATTTTACATCTTCAGCCTTTTGCTCTCTACTGGTTCCTTCCTTTTAGAAAACAAAACAGAACAAAAAAATTCTCCCTCAATTTAAATCCCTCCAGTCTCCATATTCTGTCATCTTTATAACTAGGTTTCCAGAAAGACTTGCCTGTGCTTGCAGTCTCTTCTGCCTCACTTTCCAAATCTCTCCTTTCTTAACTGAAATTGTTCTTTTAAAGATTATCTCCTTGATACCATAGACATTTGAGTCTTTAACTTGGCAGCATTGGATATTGTTGACTTTTTCCCAAAAGGCTCTTTCTTGCCTTAGTTTTTGAAATAACCTGTTCTCCTAATTTTCATTTTAACTTATCTGGCTACATCTTCTCAGTCTCTTCTTTGGACATCATTTACCTTACCAATTTGTAAAATGCAGGATTTTAAGAATCTGTCCTAGGCCATCTTACTTCTTACTCTATGTATTCTCCTTGAGTATTAGCTACTCCTAGGGTTTCAGTTAGCATGTATATCCTGCTGACATCCAGACTTCTTTCTCCAGCCCACTTCTCTCTCTTGAGTATCATCAAATGTTTGTATCTCAGTCTTGAATGTCATATCCTTGCTTAGTTGATATTGGTACTTAAATGCCTCACAAGAGCCTTTAATGCAGCCTGTTCAAAACTGTATTTACTAAACACACAAAATAAAAACTGTTTATTTTTATCTTTCCCATTTCAGTCCCCCCCGACACCCCCTCTTTTTCTCTCTCTCTCCACACAGACACCCACCCACACACACGCACACACACGCACACCCCTTGCCACCTCCCGTGTTTTTTCAATTAGTACATGGTACCACCATCCTCGCAGTTCCACATGCCAGAATTCTGGTTGTCACTCATAGCTTTTTGATCAAGATTCCATTTATTTTTCTTAATCCATTTTCATTTTATTTTCCATTAATAAACAGGTGATGATAATCTTATATTTTGAAGTCTAAAATGTACTTCCTTCTTTAAGCCTTTCCTAATTTTTGGAGGGGTTGTTGTAAGTTGGAATTAAATCCTTTGGCTCTTGATATTAAAAAACGACAACAAATGATTTACTTTTCATAAATTAGTAAATTTGTTGCTTTAAAAAGGGTAGATGCGTAGATGAGCGATTATACAGGAGAAAGTGTGTGTTAGCTTAACTCCACCCCTGTAGACACCCAATCTTCTAGAGCTCAAATGCGTCCCCTGCCACCTCTTACTTGGGTTCTCTCTCCCCACCCCTTCCCACCCCGTCACCTTTCAGCTTTGGTCTAGGCCTTGAATCCATTTTCAACTTGTAGTCAGAATCTTTTTTTCCAAAATAAAAATATGGTCCTTTCTTTTTCTTCCTTGTAAACCTAACATAGCTCTCCATTGCTTGAATGATATCATCCAGAAAGCACTTTTGACTTGGCAGCTTCTGACCTCTCTAGCCTCATCTTTTGGCATTGACCAGTGCCTCCCACTCACCACCAAGTTTATTTGTTTTGGGTTTTTTTACAACAGGTTTTTTATTAACTATCTATTTTAGACATATTAGTGTATATATGTACACCACCAAGTTTTAAACTCGAACCCATTGTCTTAATTTCTGCTCATCTTTTAAATCCCATACTGGATATTTCCTCCTCTTGAGAGCTTTTCCTTGATCTTTGAAGGATAGGAGTTAATTATCACTTTGAGGTATTGCCATAGTGCCTGCCCTCTGTGTATTCAGTCACAGCATCATCATTCACTCAGTTAATGACACTAGAAACGTCTTAGATGTTTGCCTTTCCCTTGTTCTCTGTGTCTATTTCCATAACATTTTTGTATCTGTCAGTCTTCATTACCACTATCTTACTATAGGACCGCATCTCTCTTTTTTTTTTTTTTAAACTTAAATTACTGTTTCTTACATATCTCATCATGTCATTTTCATGTTTAACCTCCTTCACTGGCCTTCAAGATAAAATTCACTCTCATGAAAACCCTTTATAGGCCTTCTTTTTTCTCTCATTCTCCAATGTCTACCCTATGTATCCTATATTAAACTCTTTCAGGTCTCTATCTAAATGGACTATGCTTTCTTGTTTCTGTGCTTTTGTACATCTTGTTCCTTGCCTTTCTTTATCTGTCTCATTTTCTATTTATCATTAAAGTCTTGCCTCCAATGCCAATTCCAATAGGAAATCCTCTTTGACCTTTTTTCTTCCCAGTTTCTTTCCCATTTCCCCTCAAGTTAGGTGCCTTTTGTACATGCCTGTCGATATTGTAACATTTATCTCACTATTTTATCTCTATACTCCCAATATTTAGTCCAGTTCCTGGCATATGGAAAGTGGTCAGTAAATACTAAATTACAATACATAAGCATTTGATTGAATTTCATTTTCTCCTTCTCAGAAGGCCATTTTTTCTAGTTTGCCACAGGTGTTTTGCTTCCGACTTGTCTTCTAGGGTGCTAACAGCCCTAACTGTAGTTTATTAGTCGTAGACTTGTCTCATTGTCATCCCATTTTACTGCATATGTTGACTTAGAACTTATACTGCTGTGTGTTCCTGGAGTGGCAAATGAAGTAATACTACATGGCAGTTAGATTGCATCCTTATACAAATATAGATTTAAATAGGGAAAAAAGCCACAGAAGCACTTTGTTTCATATATATTAATTTGATTTTAGCAGCCATACTTTGCAACTGTCTTCTAAAAACTTCTTTTGAATCCCTGTTTGTGCAGAACATCTAGCATAGTTATTAGAATAGAGATAATGAATTTTTCATTATTTTTCTATCAAGAAATTAATACAGAAAATAAAGTCACTGTTATGTAGTGGTTAGCATTTTAAGCTCCATAGTCAGACAGATATGGAATCCAGCCCTGACTCTTCCAGGTTGTTTTTTTGGTAAGCTGTTTTACTTCTTAAGGCCTCCATTTCCTTGTGAAAGTACCTACATCATAATGTTGAAAGGATGATACGAGGTGATGCTTATAAAGTACTTGCATGGTTCCTGGCTCTTAACTAATTTTTAACTACCAGCAAGATTCAGTCAAGTTTTTTAGGTAGTAATTTCTCATTTTAGTCACAAAGACTTATTATTCAGAGTAAATAGTTTGCATAGCTAGTATTAGCTATGGATAATGTCTAAATGATCCTTGCTTTAATTGTATATTATTAATACATGTTAATCAAGATTTTGACTTCATGTTAAATATGTTTTAAATTGTTTTGATTTTATCTGTATATTTTGTGTTTCATGGAGGATGATTGCAAAGTAAACAATAATATTTTACCTTATATTTTATATGAGTGAAGTTTTAGAGGTCACTCTTTTCTCATTTAAAGCTTAAATTTTAACTCAAGATTATATTTTATATAGCATGAAGTTGTTATTTGATTGATCACTTGTTCCTGGTAATTAACATAACTGACTTTTTTAAAGTAATAAGATGTATTTTTAGAGCAGTTTTAGTTTACAACGAAATTGAGCAGAAAGTACGGTTTCCATATACCTGCTGTCCCCACACATGCACAACCTCTCCCGCTATCAACGTATCCTGCACCAGAGTGGTATATGTGTTACCATTGATGACCCTACATTGACAAGCATTAACACCCAAAGTGTAGTGTACATTGGGATTCGCTTTTGGTGTTGTATATTCTCTGGGTTTTTACAAATGTGTAATTGATTTTTTTAAAAATCCTGTCTGAAAAAATCTTTCATTTGTGCATTTAATCCATTTTAATTTCATGTATTTACTTATTTATTAGGGCTTAAATCTCATCTTTCTTCTCATGCTTTCTATTTATCCTGCCTAGTCTCTGTCCTTTTTTCCTTTTTTCTTACCTTTTCTTGGATTGCTTAGTTTTTGTTTGATTCTTTTTCTGTATTAGAAGTATGTTGTGTTTATATACATACATATATATACACACACACCCCTACCTAAAGACATTGTCTTGTATAGTCAGTGTTCATCTAAACTTTACCGATGTATGTATCACTGTTTTGTTCTTCATTTATCCTACATCTCTGATTTTACCTCTAGTAAGATCTTTTTGCCTAAGAATACCCTTTAGAAATAGCCTTTTAGTGTGGGTCTGTTGGTAGTGATGTCTTTCAGTTTTTGTTGGTCTGAAAATAACTATTTTGCCTTCATTCTTGAAATATTTTTACTGGTTTTATTTATTTATTTATTTTTAAAAATTCATTTATTTTGGCTGCGCTGGGTCTTAGTTGGGGCATGCGGGATCTTTAGTTGCAGCATGCGGACTCTTAGTTGCGACATGTGGACTCTTAATCGTGGCATGCAGACTCTTAGCTGTGGCATGCGAACTCTGTAGTTGCAGCATGCATGCAGGATCTAGTTCCCTGACCAGGGATTGAACCCGGGCCCCCTACATTGGGAGTGTGGAGTCTTACCCACTGGACCACCAGGGAAGTCCCTTTACTGGTTTTAGAATTTTAGGTTGGTAGTTATTTAAAGATATTATTTTACTGTCTTCTGACTTAAATTATTACTGTTGACAAGTCAGCTGACTCTGTAGAAAGACAATCTTGAATGGAGCAAAAGCAATATTTAGAGATTAGATAACTGAGAATATTTTAAAACAGATGAGCAAGATGAGTCTATAGATTCATGAAGGCCAGAGAATTCCAAGTAGGATGAATAAAAAGAAATACTCACTCAGACACATGATAATGAAATTTCAGAAAATCAAGGCAAAGAGAAATTCTCAAAAGCAGCCAAAGGGGGAAAAAACATATTAGAAATAAAAGTTAAGAAAGAAAACATTCTAGGCAAATACCATCTGAAAGAAAGCCGTATTATATCAGACACAGTAAGTAAAATTTAAAGCAAAAACAATAACAGGAAATAAGGTGATTGTTTCATAACTATAAAAGTGTAAAATCACTAGGAACATATAGTAATTCTAAATTTGTGTGCATAATAACATACCCTCAAGACAGATAAAAAATTGACAGTACTTTTAGGAGATATGGCCAGATCCACAAATTATAATGGGAGATTTCAACACACACATGTCTTAGTAATAGAACAAGTAGATAAAAATAAAACAATATAAAACAGAACATATAATGTGGGTATAGAAAAATTCAGTGGGATTGACAGACTTGACCTAATGAGCATGCAACCTCCTAACATTTGCAGAATGTATGTTCTTTTTAAACATGGATTTTTATAAAAATTGACCATGTTGGGTCATAAAGCAGGCCTCAGCAAATTTCAAAGGATTGAAAGAGTTTATGTAAGACTGACATTGTTTCTTCCTTAAATGTTTGGTAGAACTCATGGGTGAAACTTAAAGGATTGGAATCGTATGGAATATGTTCTCTGACCACGGTGGAATTAAACTAGAAATCAGAAACAAAAAAGATAGTGC
Source organism: Eschrichtius robustus (assembly GCF_028021215.1). Classification (NCBI taxonomy): domain Eukaryota; kingdom Metazoa; phylum Chordata; class Mammalia; order Artiodactyla; family Eschrichtiidae; genus Eschrichtius; species Eschrichtius robustus. The sequence goes on from NC_090828.1 coordinate 61,999,396, forward strand.
AAAAGTCTCAATGGAAATGAGAAGACATTTTTAGATGAATGATAGTGAAATTGCTACATAGCAAAAATTTGTGAGATAAATCTGAAACAATATCTAGATGGAAATTTATAGCCTTATATACGTATATAGGAAAAGAAGAAAAACTAAAACTTTATAAACTGAACATCTATTTCAGTAAGTCAGAAGATGAGCAGAATTAACCACAGAAGGAGGAGAAGAAAGAAAAGAGCAGAAATTTTGATACAGGAAACAAACATACAATATAGAGAATCAACCAATCCAAAAAAGGTGTGTGGGGTTTTTTTGTGGGTGAGGGGGACTAATAAAATTGGAAACAAGAAAGAGAGAAAAGACAACCATTATCAGGAATGAAAAAAGGAATGTTGCTACAGAGTCTACAGGTATTTAAAAGGAAAACAAAATATTGTAAATGACTTAAATTTAAAATTTTTGTGAAATGGTTAAATTTCTAGAAAGATACAACTTAACAAAATTGACACTAGAAGAAACAAAATCAGATAGTTCTGTAACTGTTAAAGAAATCTAACCTGTAATTAAAATCTTTGATCATAGAAAACTCCAGGTACAGAGGACTTCATCTATGAATTCTACCAACCATTTAAGGAAGAAATAGTGCTAATCTTTTAAAAACTTTTGAAGAGTAGCTAAGGCAGAAATACTTCCAACTTATTTTATGTAGGCCAGTACAGTCTTCTCAAAATTCAAGAAAGACTGTACAAGGAAGGAAAGTTATAGTCTAATATTGCCTTTAAAAGCAAATGCAGGAAAAAAAAAAAAAAAAAAGTAAATGCAGGACTTCCCAGGTGGCGCAGTGGTTAAGAATCCACCTGCCAGTGCAGGGGACACGGATTCGATCCCTGGTCCGGGAAGATCCCACATGCTGTGGAGCAGCTAAGCCCGTGCACCACAACTACTGAGCCTGAGCTCTAGAACCCGCGAGCCACAACTACTGAGCCCGCGTGCCACAACTACTGAAGCCCATGTGCCTAGAGCCTGTGCTCCACAACAAGAGAAGCCACCGCAGTGAGGAGCCCGCGCACCACAAGGAAGAGTAGCCCCCGCTCACCGCAACTAGAGAAAGCCTGCGCACAGCAATGAAGACCCAATGCAGCCAAAAATAAATTTAAAAATAAATAAATTTTTTTAAAAAAGTAAATGCAAAAATATTAAATAAAATATTAGCAACCCAACAGGTAATATATAAAAATGATAATTTATCAAGACCAAGTTTGATTTATTCCAGGTATGCTAGGTTGGTTTAATATAAGAAAAATCAATGTAATTTTCTACATAAAGGGAAAGATTATATGATCATCTTAATAGATGCCAAAATATATAAAATTCAGCATTGATCTGTCTTTAAACTCTTAGCAAACAGTAGAAGATAACTTCTTTAATCTACAGTATACATTGGTTTTTCTTTTTGCTTGCACGTCTGCATGCTGTGCTTCTGAGTCACCATGCCCCTGTGTGCCCTCTTTCTTCCTCCTGGCTTCTTTCTGCTGCTCCTGTTTAACCAGGCTTAGATGTTACCTCTTCTGTGCCTTCTCCCAGTTTCCTTCAGATAAAAAATTTTTTTCTTTACACTGTGTACTCATAGCTGTATTATCCAAGATAGTCACTTTATTTTAAGGTCAGCTAATTAGCAATATTAATCCCATTTAATCCTTGGCCTTTAAACATATTCACAAGTCCCGAGGATTAGGATGTGGCATTTTTGGAAAGTCATTATTCTACCTACACAATCTGCCCTCTGACCCAAGATGCACATCTTTCCCACATGCAAAATCCATTTATCCTATCTGCCAAGTCTCAACTTCATTACAGCCTTAACTCCACATCTAAAAATCTTATCTAAATCCCATCAATTTAAACATTCTAAATCTCATTATCTAAATCAGTTATGAGTGAGACTTTGTGTATAATCCACGCTGAGAACAATTCCTCTTAATCTGTGAACCTCAAGAAACAAGTTATCTCTTCCCAAAATACAGTGATGGGGACAGGCATAGGATAAGAGTTAGAGACATTTTCCATTCAAACAGAAAAATATTAAAGGTGTCACTGATCCCAAGCAGTTTCGAAATCCATCCAGGCAAACTCTGGTTTCAAGGTCTGGTAATAATTTTTCTGTAGCGTGTGGCTCTGCAAGTTTCTGTCCTCTGAGCGTTTTTCATGAAGATTTCTTTTTCATGAAGGTTAGCCTGTATTTGTTGCTGAGTAGCTTTTTCAACCAGTTTCTTGTTTGTAGAGTTTTGAGTGTTTGACAGCCTTCCATTTTGTACTCTCTCTGTCCCTTAAACTCCAAGCTGGTAGTGTTTCTGCTGGTATAAAGTTCTCAAGAATCTTGTGGATCTTTCATGTATGACACAAGGATTCACTCCATTAGACAAGAGGATCCTCCATGATTCTTTTCTAGATAATTTCATTGCTATTTTTGGCTTCTGCGGAGAAGGCTAAGAGGATCTATGAGTCACCCACTTCATCTTTTTAAAGACTGTTTATGTGATGAATATCCTGACTTCTCTGGAGTATTAGCAAAAGGTTGTCCAGCTACATCCTCCTTTTTAAGAGCAGCTTTGACCATGAATCTCAATTTTGGTGTATTTTGTACTCTGAACAAGATGAGAATTTCTTAAAACATTAAATCCTGGGGGGTTTTTTGGTTGAACATGTCTCCCCTTCAGTTTACCTCTCTCTTCTTACATTGTAACATAAGCAGTGAGAAGAGACCAGTCCACACCTTCAACACTCTATTTGGAAATCTCCTAAATTCATTTCTTACATGTTTGGCTTTCTGCATAACTATAGGATACAGTTTTGCTAAGCTTCCTTTCATAATAACAAGGATTCCTCCAGTTTTCAGAATATGTTTCTCATTTCCTTCTGAGTTCTCACCAGTGGCACCTCTACTATCTACTGACGGTCCATTCATGACAGTTTAGGTGTTCTCTGAGGTTGTTTGTGTTTTCCGTACTGTGCTCCTCATGGAATTCCTTGCATCCTCACTTGGCAGAGTTGTTAACATTCGTATTTCTGCTAATAGTCCGTTCAAGGCAGTCTAAGGTTATTTTTAAATCATGCTCCTCAAAATTCTCCTAGGCTCTTGCCCACTGCCCAATTCCAAAGCCGCTTCCACATTTTTAGGTGTTTATTATCGGAACATCCCATTTCCAGGTACCAAGATCTGTAGTAGTTTCCTACTGCTGCTGTAACAAATTACCACCAATTCAGTGAGTTCAAACGACACAGATTTATTATCTTACAGTTTTGGAGATCACAAATCCAAAATGGGTCTCCCTGGGCTAAAGTCAGGGTGTTGTCAGGGCTGTGTTACTTTAGAAGAGAACCCATTTATTTCCTTGCCGTTTCCAGCTTCTAGAGGCCCTGCTTGGTTCGTGATCCCCTTCCATCTGCAAGCCAGCAGTAGCAAGTCAAGTCTTTCTCATGTTATGTCACTGTGATTCTGAGATGTCTGGCCTTCTCTCTGCATTTAAGGCCTCTTGTAATTACATCCCCAAAGGGTAATCCCGAATAAATCCCTATTTCATTTATTTAAGATTTTTTTGATGTGGACCATTTTTAAAGTCTTTATTGAATTTGTTACAGTGTTGCTTCTGTTTTATGTTTTGGCTTTTTGGCCGCGAGGCATATGGGATCTTAGCTCCCTGACCAGGGATTGAACCTGCACCCCCTGCATTGGAAGGTGAAGTCTTAACCACTGGACCACCAGGGAAGTCCCTAAATCCCTATTTTAAAGTCAGCTAATTAGCAACTTTAATTCCATCTGCTACTTTAATTCTCCTTTGCTGTGTAACTTAGCGTACTCACATGTCTAAGGATTAGGATGTGGACATCTTTATGGGGCCATTACTCTACACACCACACTGGCACTTGGTGTAAGTCGTTAGTTCTCAATTCAGTTTTTATTCTATTGTGAACATTGGGCTCTTCAGAGGCAGACTAGTTTCATCCTTCCCACACACCCCCGTTTCTTTTTCCCAGTGATACTTAAAAAAAAAAAAATTTGAGGTGAAATTTGTATAACATACAAGTAGCCACTTAAAAGCATACAGTTCAGTGGCATTTAGTGCGTTCACAATGTCATGGAACCACAACCTCCCTTTAGTTTCAAAACATTTTATTCACCCAGAACACCTAATGCCCATTAATTAATCACTCCCCATTCCTCCCTCCCTACATCCTCCTGGTAACAAATAATCTGCTTTCTCTATGTTTGTTTTCTCTATGTCTGTTTGCCTCTTCTGGATACTTCATTAAAAAGAATCATACAGTATGTGTCTATCCTTATGGCAGTACCACACTCTTTTGATGAATATAACTTTGTTTTAATTTTTGAAATAGGAAGTGTAAGTCCTCTAACTTTTTCTTTTTCAATATTGTTTTGTCTGTTTGAGGACCCTTGCATTTCCATATGAATTTAAGAATCAGCTTTCCTATTTAGTAAAATGGGTGACGTGTATTTTGATCAGGATTACATTGGGTCTGTGGATCACTTTGGGGAGGATTGCCCTCTTAACAATAGTAAGTCTTCTAATCCATGAACACAGAAGTCCTTTCATTTAATTAGTATGCTTTCATTTCTTTAGCAATATTTTGTAGTTTTTAGTGTGCAAGTCACCCTGAGTTAAATTTATTCCTGCGTATTTTATTCTTTTGGATTCTATTATAAATTGAATTGTATTCTTTTTTTTTTTTTAATAGTTTTACTTTTTTTTTTTTTTTTTAATTTGGTTGTGCCGGGTCTTATTTATTTATTTATATTTTATTTTTGGCTGTGTTGGGTCTTCATCTCTGTGCGAGGGCTTTCTCTAGTTGCGGCAAGCGGGGGCCACTCTTCATCGCGGTGCGCGGGCCTCTTCACTATCGCGGCCTCTCTTGTTGCGGAGCACAGGCTCCAGACGCGCAGGCTCAGTAGTTGTGGTTCACGGGCCTAGTTGCTCCGCGCCATGTGGGATCTTCCCAGACCAGGGCTCGAACCCGTGTCCCCTGCATTAGCAGGCAGATTCTCAACCACTGCGCCACCAGGGAAGCCCTGAATTGTATTCTTAATATCTTTTTTAGATTGTTCAATTGCTGGTGTATACAAACACGTCTGATTTTTTTAAAATCATTTTATTTATTTATTTATTGGGCTGCGTTGGGTCTTCATTGCTGCGCGCGGGCTTTCTCTAGTTGCGGCGAGCAGGGGCTACTCTTCGTTGTGGTGCACCGGGCTTCTCATTGTGGTGGCTTCTCTTGTTGTGGAGCATGGGCCCTAGAGTGCGGGAGCTTCAGTAGTCGTGGCACACGGGCTTAGTTGCTCCGCGGCATGTGGGATCTTCCCCGACCAGGGCTTGAACCCATGTCCCCTGCATTGGCAGGCGGATTCTTAACCACTGCACCACCAGGGAAGCCCAACACATCTGCTTTTTGTGTGTTGATCTCATACCCTGGAACTTTGCTGAATTTATTAGCTCTTGTTCATTTTTTGAGATTTTCTACATACAGAGTTAAATCATCTGTGAAGAGAAATAGTTTTGGTTCTTCCTTTCAAATTTCAGTGCATTTTATTTCTTTTTCTTACTTAACTCCTCTGGTAGGACTTCCAGTACAATATTGAACAGCAGTGGTGAAAGCATTCTTGTCTTGTTCCTGACCTTATGGGGAAAGCTTTCATTCTTTCACCATTGCGTATGATGTTAGTTGTGGTTTTTTAAATAAATGCCCTTTATCATGTTAAGGAAGTTTTCTTCTATTTCTAGTTTCTAGTTTTCTAGAAAACTAGAAAAAAACTAGAAACTTCTTTTTTTTTTTTTTTTAGGGCTCTTTAAAGGCAGAGTAGTCTCATCGGCTTCCTCCCTCATTTAAAAAAATCTAATCTTCAACATGTGGTTCATAGTTAAATGTTCAATAAAGGTTTGCTAAATTGTACAAATAAATGGGCTTGATACTTTTTTTTTTCCTAAGTGCCTCTAACAGTTTGTTTACCAGAGCTTGTATTCCTTAACTCTGAGGCTTCAGGGTAGTTTCCTGCTTAAACAGAACTTCTTTAAAGAATTGAATATCAAATTTCTTTGAAATATGTATTCCTTGTTTTCTGTTATTTCTACGGTTACTTCTGCAGACATCCTACATTTCTATTAAACTCTTGTAAAACAATTTTTGAATTAAAAATAAAATTCTCATTCATTCATACTCACTGTGGCAGGTTATCAGGGGTTAAGTTTTTATGTTTGAGTTTTACATTTCATGGCTTTTTAAATACTTTTACATTAATCTACTGAACAGCTTTATTTAAGAGCTTTAGCATGCTCCTAATACATGTACCTAAATGTGTAATAAAATATTAATATTCAGCCTATAATAGCAGATATGATTCATATACGGAGGGACTGGACTTTATCTTTGCACTCTCTGTGATTAAGAGATTTGCTAAGTAATTTAAGCAACTGACTTGTTTAAGGGGGTGGATGTTTTTTAAGCATCTTAAAAAGCACATCATAAAATAAATTGACGTGGCAATTAAGTCATTAAAATTAATATTTTCCTAGCTTAGCTCTTTTCATATATGTAATAAAATCTGGTTTCTTTAAAGAAGATCATCCTCAATTAATTGTATCTAAATACATTTACATTTTATCTAAAAGTATTTTTCATTAATGGAAGTAGACAACAGAAATATCTAAAACGCTAATACATGTCAGGTACTTTCTGATAGGGAAGTGCAAAGAAATGTAAGAAATGTCTCTTGCTGTTTGGGGGTTTGCATTCTGTTTGGTGAGACAGAAATAGGAATTCTTAAACTGGTATCTTTGAACTCCAAAATTATGTATATGTGAAATTTTCTGGAGAGAGTGTTTATAAATTCCTTTAGGTTATTTTTATTTTTTATTTATTTATTTATTTTCACACACACACACACACACACACACACACACACACACACTGTATTTTATTTTTACAAGAGATAAATAAACTGACACCAAGCATTGTAAATGGATGACCACAACAAAAGCAACAATGATTGCAATTACCAAACACGAAACACAATCATACTATGTCATAATATTGACATTCAGTCCAGTAATCCTCCATTGTAACAGCTCCTTTACTTTGCATTGAAAATTGATTTGTATATTTTTTGCCTATGAATCCTTGTGGGATTTTTTTTTTTTATTATTCAAACAGAAAGTCACAAAAATTATAATCATCCTCATCAGTTCACTCAGTCCCATGTAATTAATTCTTTTTTTTCATCTTGATCTTTTGTTAGCACTTTTATGAATTCATGAGTTTTCCATTAGAGTTCTGAAAATGCTTATTCATTCAGTTCCACAGTATAGTCAGTTACCAGAAACCTGTACTTGTCAGAGTCTTTTCCATGAATTCCTTGAAGATGAAACCCTTTTATAGAAACATTTTTGCAAAAGCATCAGAGTACACCCAGAACTGTCTGTAAATGACAAAAGACTTAAAAATGACCACGGTTAAAGATTTCATGAAAGTTCATAATAATGCAATTGACAAGGAAATTTCGTTATTTCTGAGATATACATTTTAAAGTAATAACTAGAATTATGACTTATAACATTATACCAGAATATATAAGATTTTTAGAAATTTCATGTAATGTCTGAAACATTATATTAACATATTTCCATACAAATAACCCAAAGAAAGTTTAGTATTAGTTGTTTTTGTTTGTTTGTTTGTTTTATACTGCAGGTTCTTATTAGTCACCAATTTTATACACATCAGTGTGTACATGTCAATCCCAATCGCCCAATTCAGCACACCGCCATCCTCACCCCACTGCGGTTTTCCCCCTTTGGTGTCCATATGTTTGTTCTCTACATCTGTGTCTCAACTTCTGCCCTGCAAACCTGTTCATCTGTACCATTTTTCTAGGTTCCACATACATGCGTTAATATACGATACTTGCTTTTCTCTTTCTGACTTACTTCACTCTGTATGACAGTCTCTAGATCCATCCACGTCTCAACAAATGACTCAATTTCGTTCCTTTATATGGCTGAGTAATATTCCATTGTATATATGTACCACAACTTCTTTATCCATTTGTCTTTTGATGGGCATTTAGGTTGCTTCCATGACCTGGCTATTGTAAATAGTGCTGCAGTGAATGTTGGAGTGCATGTGTCTTTTTGAATTATGGTTTTCTCTGGGTATATACCCAGTAGTGGGATTGCTGGATCATATGGTAATTCTATTTTTAGTTTTTTAAGGAACCTCCATACTGTTCTCCATAGTGGCTGTATCAATTTACATTCCCACCAACAGTGCAAGAGGGTTCCCTTTTCTCCACACCCTCTCCAGCATTTGTTGTTTGTAGATTTTCTGATGATGCCCATTCTAAGTGGTGTGAGGTGATACCTCATTGTAGTTTTGATTTGCATTTCTCTAATAATTAGTGATGTTGAGCAGTTTTTCATGTGCTTCTTGGCCATCTGTATGTCTTCTTTGGAGAAATGTCTATTTAGGTCTTCTGCCCATTTTTTGATTGGGTTGGTTGTTTCTTTAATATTGAGCTGCATGAGCTGTTTATATATTTTGGAGATTAATCCTTTGTCCGTTGATTCGTTTGCAGATATTTTCTCCCATTCTGAGGGTTGTCTTTTCGTCTTGTTTATGGTTTCCTTTGCTGTGCAAAAGCTTTGAAGTTTCATTAGGTCCCATTTGTTTATTTTTGTTTTTATTTCCATTACTCCAGGAGGTGGATCAAAAAAGATCTTGCTGTGATTTATGTCAAAGAGTGTTCTTCCTATGTTTTCCTCTCAGAGTTTTATAGTGTCTGGTCTTACATTTAGGTCTCAAATCCATTTTGAGTTTATTTTTGTGTACGGTGTTAGGGAGTGTTCTAATTTCATTCTTTTACATGTAGCTGTCCAGTTTTCCCAGCACCACTTATTGAAGAGACTGTCTTTTCTCCAGTGTATATCTTTGCCTCCTTTGTCATAGATTAGTTGACCTTAGGTACCTGGGTTTATCTCTGGGCTTTCTATCTTGTTCCATTGATCTATGTTCCTGTTTTTGTGCCAGTACCATATTGTCTTGATTACTGTAGCTTTGTAGTATAGTCTGAAGTCAGGGAATCTGATTCCTCCCGCTCCGTTTTTTTCCCTCAAGACTGCTTTGGCTATTCGGGGTCTTTTGTTTCTCCATACAAATTTTAAGATGATTTATTTTTTTTATTTATTATTTTTTTTAAAGGAAAGAGGTCTTTATTTATTTGTTTATTTATTTTTGGCTGCATTAGGTCTTCGTTACTGTGTACGGGCTTTCTCTAGTTGCGGCGAGCGGGGGCTACTCTTCCTTGGGGTGCGTGGGCCTCTCATTGTGGTGGCTTCTCTTGTTGCGGAGTACGGGCTCTAGGCGTGCGGGCTTCAGTAGTTGTGGCACGCAGGCTCCGTAGTTGTGGCTCGCGGGCTCTAGAGCACAGGCTCAGTAGTTGTGGCGCACGGGCTTAGTTGCTCTGCGGCATGCGGGATCTTCCCAGACCAGAGATCAAACCCGTGCCCCCTTCATTGGCAGGTGGAGTCTTAACCACTGCGCCACCAGGCAAGTCCCTAGGTTATTTTTAGATATCCATGATTGCAAAATGGTAACTCACTGCCCAAGAAAGTCAGTAGCCCAGTATTTAATACTGTCTGTGAAATCTGCTTATTGATGCTTTAAAACCAAGCAGAGAGAAATTAATATATATATATATATATACATATATATATTTTTTACTGTTTATTTGAAGTTTTATAGTAGTAATAATCAAAATGCAGTAAGGAAATAGCAAAGTTCTGCTGCTGCTGCTGCTGAAAGTTACCATTAACCTTTAGTGAGAATTGTATGTGTTTCATATTAGGATTAGACCTATAAAATAATGCTCTGAGGTCAAAGCTTTTGAAATCAATGAAGTATCACTATACTAAGTAAATTAGGGAAGGGAGTATTTGTGTGCATTTGCTTTAGCTATAGGGATGTGGATGATTTATATTTGAACCACAGCACAAACATATTAACAATTGGAACTAAATGCTAGTAAATAGCAAATATGCATTACATTATACTACAAGATTAACCAAACAGTATTCAACAAACTAAGTCATCATGGAGTTAATTGACATTGATTTATTATTAACTCAGAAGAAAAGTAGCTATTGAAAACTACTACCAACTCAAGACAACAAAATATCTTCCCTCCAAATTGCAGAAATTCCCAGCCATCTGTGTGTGTAGTAGCTGTACAGTTTTGCATGATAGCCAAACTTCTTAGTTTAGAATACAGTATCAAAAATTTCAGGAAACTAAGTCATATGAATTTTAATTTATGAATACTAAATTTAGCTATACTTTAACTCAGTAAAAACCAAACTATAGAATTGTATTTTATTCCTGTATAGAAACAAACAAAATATTTACATATTTTTAAAAAATTAGTTCTGAGCCCATCCTATGGTCTACCAGTGGGCCTAAAACCATATTTTAGGAATAGGAAGTTATGATATTGTTATACAGGTGATTTCCATTGGTGGCATATATGCCAATCCAGAAGCTATTTGCCAAAATTCCTATGGCTTTACTTTACTGGGCTAGTTGAGATATTATCGATTTTAGTTTTCAAACCTCATTTTTTAAAAATATCACCTTACCCCCTTCTTCTTTCATTCCATCTGCGTGAATGTTTCACATTCACAATGCAACATTTAGTTCTCTGAATTTAAGCAGCCGCTGCAACTATACTGCTATATTCAGTATAATAAAATCCAGTGGTTGTATTAACCTAAGACTGGGTAGAGAGATTTAATTTTAAATGTTTATTTTTTCACTCTTAAGATATTTCTAACGGAATGCTAACTGAATTTCTTGGAGGTTTTTTGTTGTTTCATTTGAATACCCTTTCCTTAGAATTAGTAAATTTAATAGCATCTAGCTAAAGGGAAATAGCATTTATACTGAATGTTGCTGAGGGGCCTGCACCAAGCATAAATAAGTCATACTTGGGTTAGGAGCTTAACCAAATACACCCAGAACACATAAGTAAACAAACAAGGGCTTGAATGTGATAGATAAAAGCAATTTTTTCAATATTGGTGTATGAAATGGAAGTTGTTTTGTTGGTGAGTGGTTTTTTTTTCTCTTTCTTTCACTTTAATGATACAGAATCATTTTTTCTTAGGAAATGTTATAATATGTATATGTCTTGTTATGGTTCTACATACATTAAGCTACAGTTGAACCCTGAACAACATGAGGGTTGGGGCTCCACCCCTCCCACAGTTGAAAATTGATCACATAACTTTACAACTGGCCTCTGTATCTGCAGTTCCGCATCCACAGATTCAGCCAGCTACAGATCATGTAGTACTGTAATATGTATTTATTTTTAAAAATCTTAGTATAAGTGGACCTTCATGGCTCAAACCCTTGTTGTTCAAGGGTTAGCTGCAATTATTTTTCAAATTTATATAGGAATATTTGAAATTAATAATAAAACAACCATAAAATACTTTCAAGTCTTATGTCTGTTTATATTTATTAATAATTTGGTGGTTTGACTATAGTTTTAGCATCCCTATATCTCATTTATTCACTAGCACATGGAAGCAGAGAAGGGAAAAATGTCTTAGTTTCGTTCTTTCTTTTTTTAAACCAGTGCCCAAATTGGACTGATTCCCTTTGCAGTGATTTCCCAGTACCCTTAAAGTGAAATGAAATTCTTTGCTTGGTCTAAAAGTCCGTACAGAAGCTGCCCCACTGCTTTACGTCTTTTGCTGACAGCCTCTTTGACTATGATCTGATACTTGCATTTTTTCCTCTTCTCATATATCAACCTGTATCCATCTTAGTGTCTTTGTACTTGTTTTAACCTATGTCTAGAACATACTCCCCTAGGTCCTTTTTGATATTTAGATCAAGATTACCTCCCTAAAACTCAGTGCAAGTTAGTGTAATACAGTCATTATCACACCACCCTTTCTAATTTTCTTCATAACACTTACTGTTATTTGGGATTATTTTATTTCTGGACTAAGTTGTTTCTCTTCTGCTTTCTTACCCCCACTATGGAGTGTAAGTTCAAACCAGAGTGTAAGGAGAAACTGTCTTTATCATTGTATCCTTAAGATCTAAATTCTAGAATATCACTTGATTCATGGTACTCATTAAATAGTTGTTGAATTTATGGATCAGTCAGTTTGTTCCATCTGTAAGTATTAGATGTATTCTGAAGAATACCTTCAATAAGATGTATTCTGAGGAATACTTTTGGCTTATGTATTTTGGGCTGAAAGTTGTCAGCATTTTAGTATTTCCATTTGATTAATTTTATCTTATTTTTTGTTGGTTGTTAATAAGAAATAATAAGTGTTAATCTTAATATCTAGAATTACAATTTCATTTTGACAGGTTGACTTTGGCAGAATATCATGAACAGGAAGAAATTTTCAAACTTAGACTAGGACATCTCAAAAAGGTACGTGAAGCATATGCTGGATTTTTTAGTTTACCAGAGGATGTGGGAAGTTGTGTTATAAGTTTCTTATTGAAGAAGTCAAAACTTAAGAGAGAAAGCACCCAAATTAAAAACTTTGGACCAAAAAAGAGGGGCATTAAAGATGCATTTTTATGTTGAATATATTAAAATAACATTCCTTTACCTTGTGGCAACTTAGAGACATTTGAGATGCTGATGATACCATGTCCCTGTAATGGAGGAGTGATTCCTGGCCAGACCTCCAGGTTCTTAACGATTACTCTGTTAAATGCTATCTTTTTGTAAAAAAATGCTTCATTTTTAAGATGAAACGTAAGATTCCATATTGTTTGTGTCCATTTCATAATAAATTGAAATAAGTATAAATTAATAACAAAGATGTTTCTTTGGCTTAACTTTGAAGATATTGAATGCTCAATTAAGTGTTTCAATTAAAATATGTACATTGGCAAATTTAGAAGAACCTGATCATCAGTAATAATACGAAATGATATAATTTAGAAAAACATTGCTATATGTTATTAGTAAATTTTTATAATGTGTAGCTTTGTACTTGTTTGTAAACTCTGAAATTGTAATCAGTTCATTGTTTTTTAGTTCAAACCACTTCAAAGAAATAATAGAGTAGATTTTCCCCCTCAAAATGAAGTTACCGACAGATATAAAATTCTTTTCCTTTGATCCAATTTTTAAATTCTGCTTTCTGCTTGTCACGTTACTTACGTTTTTTTAATAGGCTGAATAATAGCTAAACCTGAGTTAGTGAACTAATTGAAGATAGTATCTATGAAGCCATCTCCCTGGGGTAGGGTAAGGTAGGTCAGAGAAACCCATCCTTGCAGCAGCCGCCATCTCACTGCAGATGTCTTTGTTTTTGGAATGTTATCACTGTGCTTCAGATCCCTGCCATTTAACTACAGGGAACAGAAAAAAATTATATTTTGTGTACATATGTATGTGTGTATATGTATATACACACACATATATATATGTGTGTGTAATTTGTGTTAGTGTTCTTTACTATGTCATATCTGTCTATGCCCCTGCTCAGAAAAGTTTCAACCTAAACTACTTGAACAGTAAATTCTAAAATGATTTATTCTGCTCTGTTTTGTTTTTGTATTCTGTTGTAATTATTCACATTTCTCTTGCTCTTTGGTATGAGTAGGCAACTTCAGTCTGTTTTGTATCCGATGGAGTTGTAATGGGACTACAGAAGGGAAGAGGGGATTTTGTAGTTAAGAATTAGTACAAGTATTTGTCTGCCCACCTATGCTATTTTGATAATAAATTCATAGAGACCTGTGTTTGATGTCCCATATAAAGATTTATCAATTATTTTCTAACCAGCCTCTCATGATAATGGGATACTAAAGAATATAATTAACTGGAGGGTTATTATTTTCACATAGAATAGTAAATTTCAAATTACTCTTTCTAATGATGAGATTTTACATGTGTTTTATTTTATGAAAACTTATTATAAAATCTGAAATTATAAAGCAGTTTAATTAGCAATCAGCTATTTGTATTACAAAAACACTTAAAAGGATTCAGAGGAGGGTTTGTTTTTATTTTTGGTTGGTGGGTGGTTGGTTGATTTTAAAGCTTTCCTGGTACATTGAAAATATTTCATTTCTCTGAAACACTTCTATTTTGTAAGTGAGGTACATATACTTAAATGTCTAGATATTATATAAACAGTTGTAAGCTGTTGTAGATTACTACACCTTTTCTTCTAACCTCCATATTATCTTCTTTCCCAGTGGTTGACTTCTCCATTTTTTGTATTTACTCATTCTTTCTAATAATTGTCCCCTCCATAATCTTTCTCCTATTTTATTTTTTTTCAGCTTTTATCAAATTTACTGAGCAGTTTTAGGTTTCTAACTTTATCTTCTTCTTAACCAATTTACAACATTACTTTTCTTTGATCTCCATCATGGAATATTTTGGGAGAGTGGATGAATTAATGCTGAAATATACTATCATGTCTTTTGAATTCTCACGTTTTCTTCTGAAAGACTATTTTGGGTGAGGAGAATGAATGCATTATGAAGAAAGTTGCTAGTAGCACACACAGAGAACAAAATTGAGTAAGTAGTGTCACCTTAGAGCACAAATAAATAGCAGGTGTCTACTTACCACTGGGTATTAATTTTTGAGTCATACAATTTAAAAATAATAATCATTCAGTTACATCTGTTAAAAATAAGTTATTTGGCATTCTAAAGCACAGTTGGAAAGTAGGGCATTAAAAATAGGTCATTTTGTTTTCTAAAACACAGGTAGATTGGACACTTTTAACACATAGAGAGAGAGCAAGCTTGACTTGAAAGAAAAGATGTTATCACCTCTATCTTAAGCCAACATGAACTATACCCTGACATGTAACTATATAGCTTCTACCATAGGCTGGATCTGATCTGTGAGTATTTGGTGTCCATGTAACCTGCATAGGAATTAATCATGTGACCTACATCAGCTTAGGGTTTAGATATGGAGCCCAGCATACTCCTGCATTAGCAAAGGTGACTCTCACTCTCCCTTTAATAAAAACTCTTGAAGTTAAATGGAATTATTAAATTTGTTGACACCAAAGGAAAAAAATGTCCATCACTGACGAAACCCATACCATTTGGACATAGGAGACTAGAAGGCCTATTTACTTTTTCTTGAGATAAATAATTTATGATGTGCATTGTATTTCATAAAGATAATCATAATAATTGAATAGAGAAGCTGAAATATGAGAAAGTATATTTACCATTGAATAAATCATAAAATTCAGTTCATATTCTATACTATTCTGTAGGGTTAGAAACATAATAAATCCAAATCCAATGAATCTGTTAATGTGACAGAGTAACAAATGAGAGTTGAGCAGTAAGTCCATGGCTAAAATAAATACATATTTCTGGTAACCACCAAATAGTAAATGTAAACTTACTTAAGGGCCTATTTTCTTTTGAAATTAGGAAAGTTATTATGCAGCATCATCTTTTTTTAATATTTATTGTTTTAGTTATTAATCAGTTGGTGAAGTTATTGCTCACTCATTCACTAAGTGATTTATTTCCACACTGCCTAAATGAGGCACGATGCAAATTCCCATTTCAGGAGGATTACATAATATTACAGTTTTTTCACTTTGAAGTTTTAACCATTCTAAAGTGAACATTAATGTTAAATTTGAATGCCAAGATCTTCTCTGTTTGCTTTGTCTGAATTAATACAGCTAGTAACTGGCAAAGCGAAAACTTGAACCTTTTCTCACTGCTATTTC